>NC_044350.1:30290474-30605891 GCF_007364275.1 Archocentrus centrarchus | reverse complement strand
TGGCTAGTGGCCTCAAGATGACAAAAAAATTGACAGAAATTGATACTAGACATCTAACACCCAGGGATGAGTTTTACTTCCAGCACTTCACACAACCTTTAAGTAATGGCATTCAGTTGAGTGTACAAACAGAAAATCTTCTTTAAAACATTTTCCTCTGCATCTCTAGACCCATTTTGGTATCGTATTAACTTTTGGAGTGCTTTCTGTTGGGTGGTAAAACTCACTTAAAGCTTTTACATAAGACACGTTCAGTGTCACAGGCACAGGGCTTGTTTCAGCATCGGGAAGGAACACATCAGAGGATCTTGGGGTGTCAAGAGCTTCATTCAGGTGAATTTTAATGCACCAAATTTTGCCTTTTCGGCATGGAAATGTATTTTTATGTAACAAAATCTGTCAGCTTTCTGCTAATTTTGCTACTTGTCAAACATTTTATATTTGAAATCTTCTGAAACTTGGCAGTTGGCACAAATACTCTTTGGGTAAGACTCTACAATATAGGGGAGACAGATTTTTGACTTTTTAATTTTTTTTAATAAATTTTTGAGAAATACTGTACATTGATTGATTTATCTTTAATACCTACCTACTTGCAGACATGAGAGTGTAACAACAACAGTTAAAAATTGTGTCTGATAACAGCACAACTGTACATGGCAACCGCGCCTAGCCTGAGATCAGGCAGCCATGATGGCTCAGTCCATAACAGTTGGACTGACATTTATGTGTTTGCCACACATTGTCTTGCATTTTGCAACTTAGGAGAAGAGAGAAAAAGAAATTGACCAGAGGGGATATAAAGGAGAAACATCGCCAGTCGGCTTTAAGGCTTCTGGCAGTGGTAAGAAAATTTAGGGCGGTTGGCTGTGAGTTAGTGAGCAGTCAGTGAAAGTGAAGTATTTTCTCTTCACATGTCTTAATAATGTAAACCTGAAACAAAGGCTCAGTTTCTCAGTTTGCATTGAACTAATTCAGATTGATTTGAATATCAGTTTAAATCATAAATGGTTTAGTTCTATTTATTATGAATGCGAATACCTTTATTAGTCCCACAATGGGGAAATCACAGTTAACAGAACGTATGATGCATTTTGTGACTGAGAGGATGCTGTGCGTGTGAGGATGCTGGTTCGAATCCCCGGACTGGCATGTACTGGAAAAATGGGATTTTAATTCTTGAATGGACTGAAATGGATTAAAAACCATCTGGAATCCAAACCCTTGGGGGGGGGGGGGGGGGGGCAGAGCACCCTTGGTGTTGGAACATTGAAGTGCTGCCTGTCTCCACTTTAAGTACACCACTGTGGGCCCTTGAGCAAGGCCCTTAACCCCCCTAGCTGCTCCCCGGGCACTTTGTAGCTGCCCCCTGCTCCGCATGTAGTGCTGTGTCTGTGCTGCATGTGTGATGGGTTAAATGCAGAGACTAAATTTCACTACACACGTGTGTATGTGACAATAACGTTGTCAGTTTGTTTGCTGCCACTTATTTTGTTTACTTCCTAAATCTAAAAATATACACATGTTCATATCTTGTAGAAAAGCATTTAAGTTGTTGGTTACTGTCGGCACTGCTGTTTGAATTGTTTTGGATGCTTTTTTTTGTCCAAATCAAAACTTTGCATTTTTCTTTTCATATTATTTTTCATATTAATTTTATTTTAAATTGACTTTGAGAAATAACCCGTGGCCCTTTTCTCATTCTACATGCAGACCACCTGGAAGAAACAACCTGTAAATAGATGTAGATACTGATAACATATTTACCACTTGTCAAAATCACCAGTATTACCATAAAACATTTGAGGCAAATGCAAATTTCTGTATAAAGGCCATAAGCAAATTATATTAATGTGACAGGAATACAGGCCATTTTTCAGCTTTGTAGAAGTGGCAATACACACGAACAGAATAGCCCGTGTTGTTCACGGGGCATTTGTTTCCTTTGTGTTCATTTATTCAACTTTTGAGCACCTTCATTAATTCAGGAATAAGTTTGTCTTATGGTTTGCCAGTATATTGCGTATTTTGAGGCTAAAGAAATGTTCAACCAAATCACTCATTCCCTGCCTGCACCCGTAAAAGATGAAAATCTCTGTTGCATGAAGGCGAAAAAAAAAAAAAAATGTTAATGGAAACTTTTCAAACCGCTCTAATAGCAGAATCATTTTCTGTTATGTTTGGTATTCATCCCCCTGTCTCCCTTTTTAAATCAGGTAAAAGACCTCTGGAGATTAAGATCTTTTTTCTTTTCTTTTTTTTTTTAAAACTAACAAAATTACATCCAGTTAAAACAGACATGTTTTTCCAAAATTTGTTAATTTGTTGAAGTGCACAAAGCGTTCATTCTGCTGGTCACTCAGTGCTTTTGTTCTTTCTTCCTTTCACACTTATATTATCTGGTTTCCCACTGCGTCCGAGCTCGTTTCCAAAGGCTCTAACTGATCGGAGCCTGTGCTGGTTGTGCCAGCAAAGCCCACACGTTAGTGGCATTTTGAACACTGGAGGCTACCTATAAGCGATTTACTGGGACCATTACAGCCCATCCTGCACGTTGACGTGCGGGCTGAAATCATAAAGCCTCAGCTTACTGGACTGAACTGCTGTAAAGCTACAAGCAGGCAAGCAGCTGTATTGACATAAAAAATCTTGTTGTATTAAACTTAAAGTCCCATGAAATGAAAAATTTCTTTGGGTGCTCTGTTGGTGCCGTTTCTCTGGGTGTATTGTTCTGCTTTCTGTTTTTTTTATATAGGACATCTTGAGAATATATCAAAAAAATGTGCTTTTGCTCACTTTCTTGTGCCCTTGAGGTGTCAGCCCTATAGAACATAATAATAAAGATAAACAAGGGGTAAATATAAAAGGCGTTCACCAGTTTGTCACTTTAATTCTGTGTTAAAGCAGTTTTTGTGATTTGTATGATTAGAATAAGTCATATTTTAATAATGCACAGCCTCTATTTGTTGTGTTTGTTTAAGGTCATTACTGCTTGGTAGGGCAGAGGGAAAAGTGGTTACATGCAACAGTTAGAGTAGGGTTCCTCTGCTTTCAGAGCGCCATTGGTCAATCCTCCCTGCTGTTTTGTTTTGGGAATCAAGAAAGCCTGTGCATTTATATGTTTATTTAGTTGTTTCACTGCACCAGTAACACTGATGCCATTTTCAGTTCAGTGAAATTATTCCTGTTAAGCAGGCTGTTTTTTCCCTGTTTTCCCAATTCTGGCTTAAGGTTCATGCTTTCACAATAATGTGAAGTTGTAGCCTTCTGTTTTGGTGTCAGATATTGGTAAATAATAGGTGAGTGTTATATGGAGTGTCACTGAGGTGGCTCTCTGTTTTCTGGTTAGAGCACTATGGTAATGTACACTGCAGCCCCAATATGCTATATTGATGTTTGGCTTGAGGAATCTGTTACATATTCAGATCTCTTTAGCTGTTTGTTAATGATTTGTAGAGTAAAGTTACAGTGACGCACACTTGCATACTTTGTCTTTACATGGACATTTACGTGAATTCAGTTTGTAAAGCAGGAAATCCCCAAGTAAGTTTTCCTAATCCTGCAGTAGGTGGCATCCCATCTGCCCATTTTGTGGGAAATATATCTCAAACTCTGCAGAAGACGTGTCAAAAAACTTCAAATGCCCATTTTTATGTGAATATGCGCAGAAGCAGAAGAAAACCAAGAACACTGATAACCACCGTTGGGTGACCCATGTTATTTTGGGCTTAGTCAAACCTGCTAATGCAAAGAAAGCCTTGATGTCAAGCCTACTTTGTCGTACACCCCTTAGGATGACAACTCACAGACCCCAACAACAGAGACTATATGACCCCATCCATCCATCCATCCATCCATCCATCCATGCATTTTCTATTGCTTATCTGGGGTCACAGGTTTAGCAGCCTAAGCAGAGAAACCCAGAACTCCTTCTCTCCAGGTAGCAACTCCAGCTCAACCAGGGGAACACCGAGGCCTCCTCCCAGTAGGACATGCCCAGAACACCTGACCCAGGAGGCACCCAGGAGGCATCCTACTCAGATGCCTGAACCACCTCAACTGGCTCCTTTTGATGTGGAGGAGTAGCAGCTCTACTCTGAGTCCCTCCCGAATAACTGAACTTCTCACCCTATGACCTGATCAAATTGCAAAATTCATCCATCCATTTTCTTCTGCTTATCCAAATCACTGTCACAGTTAGGCTGGAACCCATCCCAGCTTTGATAGGGCTGGAGATGGGGTATACTCTGGACAGGTCACCAACCACAGAGACAGACAACCATTTACACCTACCCCAATTTAGAACAACCAATTAACCTAACAAGCACATCTTGGTGGAAGTCAGAGTAGCAGGAAACATGCAAACTCCACCCAGAAGGGTCCCAGATGGCCAATGGATTCAAACCCAGGACCTTCTTGGAGTGAGGCGGCAGTGCTGTGCCACCAAATTGCAAAAATAATGATAACGAAAGAAGGAAAGCCCCAAAAGTTTTTCTCCTATGGCTTGATAATGCCTTTGCTGTAAATATGTTAAACCATTCAGTGTATTAATATATATGACATGCGCGTGCATCTGAGCCTGAGTCTGTTTCTTTTTTTTTTTCTTGTGCGTATGTTTTCTCCACCAGGTCGGGGCGTCCTGTCAGTTTTATGGTGGTCTTCAACACTCCTAACCCCCTTAGTAAGATCTCTTGGGTCAACCGTCTGCACTTGGCCAAGATTGCACTACGTAAGCACGCTTACACACACACACACACACACACACTGATTCACAAAGGCACAAACAGAAAGGATTACTAAGTCATTTCTTTTTAACAGGATGATGTAATACAATGAAATGCAATGACAGTGTTTTAAGTCAAAAGCTCAAACACATCATCAGTGTTTGCGTCTCACCCTATTGGCTAAGTACTACGTATTACAATTTATGTAATCACAGTCACTTCGGTCACTTGACACAAGAAAGTGTCAGGTGACACAAGTTGATGCCGAACAATGAAGCAAACTGTTGCACAACGTTGCATTAATAAACTTTGTTCCAATACGCATCGATCCGTTGTGGAAACAAACATTAGTCATCATTCAGGAAAGATTCCAGCCTAAGAGGTAACGGTGTTCCGAAGGTTCCTACTCTCGCTGAAAAAGCAATAGTATTAAAACTACTTTATATTGAGTATCCAACCAGTTTTTATGCAGTAAGTCTTCTTTTTTGAAAAATTCTGAACATTTAATTATAAAGACTTCACAACAAACATGTTCAACACTGAAAGAAATAAAAGGGTCAGACCCTGCCCAGCAGGGAGCAGCACAGTTCTTCTTTATCTCTCTAGCCTCTTTCCTCTAACCCTTGTCTTGCTCTGCCCAGACTTTTGCCTAATATGTAATCTGACCATGCTGTAGTACAGGAGATCTTCCTGTCTTTGGTTCATCAGTGTGTTCTGTCATCCAATGGCAAAAGCAGAAGCAAGACTCTCGAGGACAGTAATCTGTTTATTTGCCCGTGAAGGCACACATTTTCAACTTAATCACCACCTCTGTCTCCTTCTCCCAATCCTTTCCTTCTCACTGTATTGCCTTGAGCACTTTTTGTGTCACATGCAGTTTATTCTGGGTTTGTTGTGCATGCAGTGTGTCTCCTTCTACAGCTCCTGTGCAAATTCAATTGCATTGTGCATGCTGTTGGTCTTCCAGCAAAGCTCTTGTGCAGCTTTAATTTTATTGATGTGTTTTCTTTCATCCGAGAGGCCACTGCAGTGAGTGTTAGCGCAGAAGAAAAAAAAAAAATTGGTTTCAGAAGGTATTGGAGGTAGATTAAAGAAAACTCAATGAAATGTCTTGTTTAGATAAGTGGCCATGTGTTAGGCAGTGATTTAATACCCTGCCAGGCTTTGAATGAACAGGCGGTCGGACACATTTTGGTTGCGCAGTGGTCAAGAGGACATCCGAAATCTTTTTTCCCAAAACTTTGCTTCTGCTGTATCTGGTGATTCTCCATTCTTGTACACTACAATAAAACAAAAAAAACAACAACTCTGGATTCTTTCCTTGTACCGCTGGCCTACCTGTCGCTGTAGGGATATAGAGGTGCATGAAGGCATGCAGTGTAGACTGTAGACCCTCCACTAGAGCCTGCTGTATGTGGTTTGTGTCAGAGTGACATCAAAGACATCAGGCTGAGAGCAGAGGATTCTGTGGCTGCAGTGAAGCGCAGCATCCCCAGCTTTTCCTTGTTGCTCACACCTTTATCAGCGACACAGCAGGCGTGCTGATGAGGACAGCACCATAGTTATAACATGCAGCTCTCCTCCCCTATGGCTTCTGTGTGGACATGGGTATTATTCAGAGCCAAATCATGCAAATTATCCATAGTTGTCATACTCACTAGGAACCCCCGTGCTGCAGTCATTGCTCATTTATCTAGAGCGTCCATATCAAATGTGAATTGAGGAGAATATTGAGGAGAATACAATGACCAGAAGAAGATTAAAAGTATGTCATTTTAACCCACTGTGCTTAAATTAATCCAGTAAACAAAATATATTTGACGCTGACGTGGAAAGAAGACAAACATTGGATTTTCTTGGTTTATTGGATTTTACACCTGCAGAAAGAACCTCAGCACCCTGAAGACAATGGATAAAATGCTATCAAATTGTAAATAATGCACATTATTGTCACTGTAATGTTTATTCACCATAACGACAATGTCAGCACTTATCTGTGTCTGTCACGCTACCCTTCTACCTTGCAGCGTCAAGTGCTTGTCACGACATTACAATCTTTCTTTGACTTAGAAAAGTGTCACATCTCTGACATATCTAAGATTGTAAGATTTTAGTCCTTTAGCCAACGCTGCTATCAAGGGCATGTTACCATGAGAACTACAGTAACATACGTCTAGATTTTACCAGCACCAAAATGACAGGCAGTCAAGTGTAAGGAGAACAAGCTTTAAGGTGCAAGGAAAAGTAATAAAATAGCAGAGTAGGGACAAGAAATGAAATAAAAGTGAGGGAGAAGTACCAAAGAGATGCTGTATGGCAAGATGAGTTCAAAGAGGGGAGAAGATACATTATAGACAAGCTCCTGCTGTGGTCGAGATATCAAGTAATTATGTGAGTACTACATATCAAGTTTAAGACATAGATTTGGACTGGAGGAGGATGCAGGAAGAAGAAAGACCATCTTTGAGCTTGATTCCCAGTCTGTGATTGACAGCTTGTGCATTTAAACCTGTTTATTTTGACAATGTTTGCTTTCTTTGGTTTATCAGGAAACAATTATGGTTTAAGTCCCAGATCTTGTCTCAGAATGACATCCTATATTTGCAAAAAACTTAAGTAGCAATATTATTTTTTGGTTTTAATAAATAGATAAGCCTTGGCTCTTTCCATCGCTGCGTCTTTCAATATCTCTGTCGTGTTATTTCTTGCTCTTTTGACTGTTTTGCCATGAAATTATAGAAATAACTCTCACATTATGCATCATGCAGCTGTATCAGTGCAGTTTTAGAATCAATGCAATGTCTTAACTTACCACTGCATTACACAAAAATGATGCACATAAGAGTGCAAACACCTGGAAGAATGCTTGAACACTTGAAAATAGTTGCTTGTTTTCATATTTTTTTTTCCAAGTAGTCGTCTGAGGCCATTTTACATTTCTCTTATCCTTGAAGAGAGCAAGAGAGTGAGATATACGCTATTCATAACTGGCAGTGCATACAGTGTCTCTCTGCTCCATTTACAATCACAACCTGAAGCTAATGGAAATTGTTACCACCTAATAAGAGTATGGAGATAATAAATAGCTGCTGTAGGGTTACAGGGGTGCAGAAGGCCCAGAATCCAGTACAGTGAGTGATACCACACGTACATAAAAAAGTAAACCATAAAGAATGGTAGAATATTAATGCACAGTTTAGTGTTAATTTTATTTTATTAGTCTGGAACATACATTGTGCAACTTTCCAAAATCATATCGCCACGCTGGTTTCATGAAGACGTGCAAACTTTTTATGATTATTGGTCAAAACATCTTAAAACATCTTCATTGAGTTTAGAGTCAGGGTCAGGACACTTTAAAATAATATAATTCAAAGAAACATATTTTTTCTAGGCGATCACAGAAGTATTTAGATCACATACATTACTCCCATTTGCTAAAGACGCTGCTCTGTGACCCACTGGTACTCAGCAAATCATTCATTTAAAAACAAATGGTAGAGGGGAGGGCAGGGAGATGGATTTCATTGACTCCCTTGGGGAAATAGATCAGCACCAACCTGGTCAGGATGACAATTACGTGTTAATTGTATTACAACCACACTTTGCCTTCCCATTTAACCAAATGTAATTACAATACGGGAGTTGTTGATTTAATTTCACGGATGGTGTGCTGTCACTGAGGCTTCCTCATCATTGCAATCGTAGGCAGGCCTGGCCTGTGCTCAGGGGAGACCTAGAGTTGAATCAGCATTTCAAACGCACCGAACCATGGTCTTGTTTAGTCTGAAATGGGTGCCTTGCTTCGAAATGTCCCTGAATAGTGGACAACACAAGTAGATAATGTTCGCATGCATGATTTAGTGAGCGATTAGATATCGCAAAACTCATTTTCCCCGGCCCATCTTCACACCAGTGTTTATCCTGTTACCCCCATTTACAGAAAATACGGCTCCGTCACTCTGACGTACTTGGTGGCCTTCCCTGTGCCACATGTGAATATTGCTGAAATGACATTTCTTTGTGCTGTATTTAAGTCCTATTAATGTATTGCCTATTAGCAGTGCTTTATTGATACATTTTTTTTTCTCTGAGCCCATCGCACCTGGATCATCTATAAACCTTTGTAGCATGTTTGTTGGTGTTTTTAATGTTTCATTTAGCTACAGCATGATGTTCTTCAGCAGGATGTTGAAACTGCTCTGGTAGTCAAGCTTTGGCAGCGATGCTTGATAAGACATATTTCCAGTAAAGCGTATTTGTCACTTTGTGAGTAGTTATGAGGCCTTGAAATAAAAAGTGAGAATTGTCCTATGGTGGTTCCTTGCCAGGAGCCCTGGGGTCCATTAATAACCCGGTGTGCCACTGCATCTTTTATGCCTCGCCGAGTGGCCCTACTGTTTCTGAAGGGTCTTCGTGAAATAGCCAGAAGCATTGCCTAATTAATGAGCTTTCTCACTGCAGAATTAATTGCTTCCTACCATGCAGTCCCAGCTCTTTCAGGCAGGGTTAAGGCTGCAGACTTCGATGGCCCTCACAAGAAGAACAAGAGGCCGTCAACTCATGAGAGACTGTCGCTGAGACATCGGAGACAGAGGCAGAAAAATGAACGAGGGCAAAGCAAGAGAGATGGCGAAGATGTGTGGGAGTACGTGTTTGGTGTGTGTGTGAGTGTGTGGAGGTGAGAAAGTGGTGGTTGTGGGGGGGAAGGGGGGGGGGGGGGGGGGGTGAAAGGATGATTGAGACAAGCAATCAGTCCCACTGCAGGGAACAGAGGGCAGACAGGGGGCTGTTGCCTGCGGTTACACTGCTAAGTGTGGCGGTCTCTCACTTTTTTTTCCTCGTATGTGGATCAATAGATGAGTTGAGTGCGGCTTGGGGGTTCTGGCGCACACTCTGACACGCCTTCTTAATCCACTGTGTGATAACCTATGCCACGCCGATGTATACCACACAGGAGACAAGTAAGGGTGGAGAATACAAAATCCACCCAGTCTTACGGGAGACGGTGAGGGGTTTACTTCCATTAGCCAAGGGATTCAGATTACTTGGTTGCTATGGTGACTGTTATCTTTGCATCTTTTCAGATAACATTAGTCAACCTTACGTGGAAGTGTTATCTTTTATTTTGTGCTGGTAAGCTAAAGGAGGTGGAAAGATTTCTTTTGAATAAGTTGTTTTTTTAAAACTAAACATTCAAGGAAAACCTCCCATTTAGAAACGGCATTCATTGCAAGGATTTTCTGTTAGCCCTAAAATTAATCTGTCAGACAGCAGAGATTATCTCCCTATCTCGCTGTGTTCAAACATGGGAAATGTTTATGATGAGCAAACATTATCACGGATTTAATTAACAGATCCCACACTTGCATTGATCCATGGGAAATATCAATTGCACTGGTGTATTTAATTAGTCTATATCTTTTGGCCTTTGTGTCACAAGAGTTGATAGAGCGCCATGATCTGCAAATTAATCTTAATCAGCAAAAGACTTGAAACAAAAGCATGATAAGAATAAAGAAACTGAGGAACTAAATCTCCTTACTTAGTATTCCAACCCAGAAGCTTTACAGATGCTGCTGTTATAAATAGTTATGGTACAGTAGCTGGGCTTGAGTGACCTTTAGCTTGTGTAATCTCATCATTCATATAGCTTTTAATTACCAGTGTATAAAAAAAGAACAAATCATCACTGGAACTCACTGAAATTTCAAAACAGAAAAAGTGAAAAAACTTTCTTCTTTACAGTTTACAGCATTACTTTTTAAGACGGTAAAATTGTAATGAAAAAATACAGCAGTGCACTTTTGTGATTTGATTGGTGGCTTTATGAGTTTTGATTGTAACAAGATACTAACAATGTTATAACACGGTCAGCAGTGTTCCATTAAGACCCTGAGTCGGAGTCCTGCAGGAAATGTAGATTTAATACTTCAGTGTCATTAGGGACTAGAAACATGAGTCAGGTATAGAGGTAACTCCATTTTTGTGAGTGGGAGCATAGCTCCGTAATTGACTGCAACATGGTTTACCCTGAGATAATAAGTGCAGCCCGTGCCCAAACAGGTGGTAGCATGCCCTGCAGAAGTGCCATTAGCAGTCATTTAACTAAGAGCACAATAATAGAGCCATAGCATCCGGGCATTTCTAATTTAATACAGTATGTGCCTCAACCCCCTGGTGAGATTATGGTCTTCTAAGACTGGTGGTGTGAGAGCATTTGCCTGTAAATGGCAAATTGACAGCTACAGTGGGACTTCTGAATATTTTCTCAGTCTCACCACAGATTTTCCCCAGATTTCACTGCAGAATGTTAAATTGTGTACACAGGAGACTGCACCGGAGATTTTGTTTTCTGGTTTACAGGAAGCCCAGGCGGTGCATTCAAAGGTTCTGCAAACAGTGCAAATATTAAATGTTAAACGGGGCTTAGATTCATGAGAACTGTACTGTACTTCTATAGTATATATATATGTGGTCTGTGAGGTTTTCAGGGAATGTGTTTAACTATTACTTGGGCATACCTAGCCCGCCTTTCCAGTTTTCCAGAATGAGTTTTAAGGTGTTTAAGATGTTATGGTACATGTGCCTGTGGTTGGATTCTTCAGCGTTTTCTCACAGGGAACTTTATTATGCTTTTTGTACTTATAAATAATTTTATGTGTCAGTACCTTTGCATCTTTGTTTGTATTGAAAACAGGTGCTCATGCTATGACACCACAGCCAATAAATACTGTGTATATGTGATATTACCGCACACATTTTTCAACAGTCTGCTGTAAAGGTGGATGCATATTCAAAGCCTCTACATTTAAGTTCCTGACCACCCACATGAAAAATAACCGTCTCATTTCATAATACCATAATAACTCACAGCTTTGGTTGTTATTTAGCCTGTTTTTGTTGGTAGCTTTGCTGCAGTTTTCTGCCTGTGTCGACAGTTTTCCACAGTTTGAATCTAATTGGAATGCACTGGAAGACACAATACGTTGAGTGTCCTACACTCACTTGTAATTGCGATTAGAAGGCTAACATGACTGTCTTTTTTCCCTGGTTTCTAAGCCCTATTTGTGGTAAATTCAACATGATGTGAATACAGTATGAGGCACAAATCGCAGTGTGCTGTGAAGACACAAAGGCAATAAGCATGTGAAATACAGTTTCCTTACAGACTCATTGATTTGGCTGTTGTCCTTGAAACACTGTTAAAGCTAATTAATGATATTATATAGCAGTAGTAATGCATACAAAAAGCATGCAAAAATAACAAATATAAAAATTATTTTCATGTTTGGTACCTGCAGTAATTATGTTACTAATAAGCACTGGACATTAAATCCAGAGGTTCCTGAAGGTTCCTGGTTTAAATTTCTGTCCAGTCGCTGCCACGTTTTTCCATCATGATTAGAGTGTTTGTGCATGATCTCTGTCAAAAATAAATCTAATTCACGAAAACTTGATTAGATTTTAACTAACATTTAGGATCCTATTTGCACCGATCTGTGTTTGAGTTGGAGCATATTACGCGTTTGAGTGTGAGTAATTTGACAAGCAATGCGACCATGCGTGTGCCATTACTTGGTTTGCCCTCCCTTGGGTGTGTGCAGTTGGAACCAATCTGAGTTCTTGTATTAGTTGTCCAAAAAAACAAACCCACCACCACACCGGGGCTTGCCTCGTTATTATGTGTTTACATGATGGGATTGGTTCCCGTTGTTATGATGAAGCACTAGCCCCACAACTCAGTTGGCCAACGCTTGACGTCACCTCATTCAGAGTGAATGAGAAGTGAGACCACTGAAGCCTAAAATGCTTACGTGTGAGTCCTTCTTTATAGGGGAAATGGGATGTAACAGGAGTACTTGATTGTTAAATTTTCCTGTGTTTAAAGGTCTGACTGATGCAAATAGATTCTTAGATGTACTGTGTAGTTGTGTATGTGTATGAGTGTGTGAGTGTGTGTGAGGATAGTGGCCCGTGTGTCCCTATTTGATGCCGTTTTCAATTTAGGTCTGTGCTTATCATTTGTTCACCGTTATTCATCTTCATTACTGCATGGCAAAGACTGAAGGTTAAGGCTAATTTGTGTTCTTTCCTACCACTTTTCTCCCTGTCATTTTCTTTGAATCCCCGTCTTTTTCATTCTCTCTGTTTTTGTCTGTCTCTCTGTGTATTTGTCTTTTCATTTTCACTGACTGACAATTCAGTAAAAGAAGTCAGTGTACCCAAACGGCACATTATTTATGCTAATCTAATAATTAGTTGAAGAAAGTCGATAATTTCTCTGTGGAATAAAAAACCACTGAACTTGTTGCCCCGTCTGCAATTAGTCTTTTAATAAGTGACCTTACACCTCCCTGAATCCTAGCAGGGCCTGCTGAGGGATAGTCAGCACATAAGCCAACCACACACACACACACACACACACACACACACACACACACACACACACACACACACACACACACACACACACACACACACACACAAATAATCGCTGTATTCAATAATGCTCCACAATTCAAGATGATTAAAAAATACGAAGGGATTTAAATTAACCTTGCTCATAGTGTGACTGTTTTAGTGTTGAGATGAAGGACTTGAATGGATGAATTCTTCCTGAAATTTGCAATAAGTGTGTAACACGAAGCACAATTTGATTACACAGCTTAATAAAAATGTTAAGTTTATGGGTTATTGGCATAACCCAGTAACTTAATGCTGCTCGATACATACAACACACTTATTTCAAGTGTTGTGTGTATGGGTTAGAGTCTGTATAGCTGCTTATAAGTTATAATATAAAGGGCAAATTTTTTCCCATATATCTCGACAGGAGCCGCAATCTTTGTTGTACTTGAGGATATTTCGATCAATAGTTGCTTTAGAGTATTCAGATCACTTTGCTTATGCATTTTAAATTTTATTTGAAAAATTGCCATATTTTTAAGCTATTTACGCTCAGCAACTCAAAATGACAAAATCAAAACATGCTTTTAAAAAGTTTGCAACGTTATATAAAAAAATTTTAAACTAAAACCTCTCATTTACAAACGTACTCATACCCTTTGCCAAATGCATCCTGTTTGTTTTTAAAAATTCTTGAGATGTGTCTAGAATTTGATTGCAGTCCATCAGTGTAATTTCTCCATAAACAGACATCTGTAATGAAGATGTAGAAGGTGTATGCGAGGAACCAGTGCTTGACCCTGGGATATTTCTGGTTTTTGTTTGTAGGTCACTCATAGTCTGTGGTCAATTGGCCAGTCATGCTGGCCAGCAAACGTGGAGAGGAAATTAATTTCCTGAAATGTATTCTCGAACCGATCGGTTATTACCTGACAATTATTTGATGACCGGTGCACAGAATAGGAAGCCTTCTCCCTGATCTTCTCTGGCTACACTGAAAGGCCCAAAGAAGGGAAATGATCCTCCGCTTCTCCTCCCCTGATGGTGATGTTGATAAGACAATTATTTGGACAGAACTCGGAGTATACAATATATAGCAAACACATTTTTATTATCTGCTCATTATCTGGCTAATATGGGGTGGCAGGGACAGGGAGACTGTTCAGGGCTTACAGATGGTTGAATACAGCCAAATACAGAGGTCCTTGGAGAAAAACTGCCCCAGGCTCACCTTGTTTGAGTTTGGGGAAATAGTTCATCTATTTGCAATGGACAATTGAGTGTGTGTTGATTGGAAAAATGCCAGAGTTATGAATTCTACTGTTAAGAATCTAGTAGAAGTGAAAGAAACTCTGAAGAGCCTAAAAGTTTCAACATAGAAATGTGAAAGTTTTTTCTGAACATGTTTATTTTATTCACACAACTAAACCTCTGAATATGAATATGTTCTATTTGCAGACAGTCAGTTCTTAGTATGGTTACATTAATAATAATAATAATCATCATCATCATAAATTTTATTTATTGGCACCTTTCAAGAACACTCAATGTCACCATATGACAATCAGTATTAAAAAGACTTGGAATACTATTTGAATGTAAACACTGAAAAACATGACAGTTGATGGAAACAGGTGGGTTTGAGCTGTGATTTAAACTGTGTCATAGAGTCTAGTTGATGGAGGTGAAGTGGTAGTGAGTTCAAAGGATGAGGCACAGCTAAAGGCTCTGGTGTTAAGTCTGAAATGAGGAGCAGTCAGGAGTAAGAGCTGTGAGAATGAATGAGTTCTGAGCGATATGGGGGTGCCAAGTCATTGAGAGGTTTCAAAGTGAGGAGCAAAATCTTGTATTGGATGTACTGGGGAATGGGGAACCAGTGAGAAGCTGGATAAGAATAGGCGTAATATGAACAATGAACAATGAATGATAAGGTGAACTTGGCGTGGGTGGTGATTCTTGCTACAGAGTTCTCTACAGTTTGGTGCAGATTAAGGAGTCTTTTTGGGAAGACCAGAGAGAATAGCATTACAGTAATCTAAACCAGAACCAGAACTGTGTGCTGTGTTAAGAAAGAAAAGGGCATAGTCTAGAAATGTTAGATAGATGGAAATAAGCTGAGTGTGAGATATTATTGAAGTGAGCAGTAAAGGAGAAGGTAACTATAGTCAACCATCAATGGAGACTTCAAAAGGTGTGGAAAATCTGTCCTTTGAGCCAATATGGATGACTTCACTTTGTTATCCAAATGGTGATGGTCTGTAGGCAGATGGCAAGGAGAGAAGGAGAAAGAGAGGCATTTGTGGAAATATAAAGTTGTGCATAAAAATGAAACTGTATTCCAAAATGGCAGAAAATTTTTCTGAGAGGAAAGAGATAAATTATAAATAAGCAGGGGTCCCAGCACTGATCCCTGAGGGACAACATGCGTGCCCGAGGCTGATGGAGAGCGGACGGTCTTGCCTTGGACAAACTTTTTCATGTCAGAAACGTAGAACGGAAACCATTGTAGTGCTGTGTACCTGATTCCAGTGCTGGTCGGTCATTCTAAGAGAAGAAGATGGGTGTAAAAAAGTGGCACTGAGGTCAAGGAGGGTGAAGATGTGAGAAGGCCAACAGCGAGGAGGTCATTGGTGATTTTTAACAGGAACTGTTATCTAGAATGGAAACCAGATTGAAATGGCTCATAGGGGTTATTGTTAACTAAGTGGGCCTGAAGCTGTGATGCTGCTGTGTGTTCCAAAGTTTTAGGGATAAATGGTTGGAAATGGGCCTAGAGTTAATGAGGTTGTTGGGAGTCTTGACAAGGTTTATAAGAAAGGGGGTGATAGAGACTGTTTTGAGGGAAACAGGAACAGAAGCAGTGGAGAGGGAGGAATTAGAACAGTTATGATTGGAGACAGTGTAGGATGGCAGTCTTAGGTGGTTGGACAGGGATCCAGTGAGCATGTGGAAGTTTTGGACATCATTATGAGTTTGGAGGTGTTTTCAACTGGGGACAGTTGAATGTGGAGAGTGGAGTATTTGAGGTGTTTTCCCAAAGGGAATAGCCTTGAACCAGGCCAGAAGAATTCAGCTGTAGATTGAAATTAGCCCCTACCTAAAGACTGAAGATAAAATACTCATATCAAGCAACCTCAGCAATTAGCTTTTGCACAGAAAATGGGTGTAACACATCTGTGATCTCTACTAGCCTATTCACAAAATATGCAAACAAACCAGAAAAAAAAAGCTTTTGAATTTCATGCCCAATTTAGTTTCTATACATTGAAATAGATGATTACGCAATTACATAATGGGAGTACTTTGGCAGATATTCCCAGTGACTTGTCAGGGGTGCACCTGTTGTAAGCTCAGTGCTATGAGGCTCATATACCAGGCAAATCCATTATGCTATAACACAAATCCAGCAGTTGCATTCTTCCTGCTGGGGCAGACTCTCACTGTTGATTAAGTGAAGGTTTAATCACTGTTGAAGCCCTGCGTTGGCAGTACCTGGCCTCGCCTCCTACAACAGGGAATAAGCCTCTGGCTGATTATTCACATGCTAATCACACCATTCATGTTATATACCTGAGATTTAGAAATGTCTTTATGATGATTTTACGTGGTTTGACAAAGCTTGAAATAGTTTACTGCTTGGCTCAGCTGTGAGAATGAGATGCATGTTGAAAAGAAATCAAACAAGTACATAAACCAAACATCAAGTTGGGATGACCTCAGTGAGAAGGAATAGAAAGAGTCTCTTTTTTCTTTCTATTTCAGGAGAGGAAAATTCACCAGGCTGGTTATGTGGAGAAGATGAAGGGAAGACGACGGCCCCCTTTTGGTATCCACTGCTTGCCTGTCACATGTCTGTCTTTGCTACAAAATCACCAGAGAGAAAGGTAAATTTGCTGCTGGGATTACGGGGCAAAAACCCATTCTTAAAAAAAGAATAAGTTTTAACATATGCTCTGAGGTTTCAAGGATCAAAATCAGATTGCCTCTAAAGCCCCTGTCAGCACTCCTTTCCAACAATCTATTGCTGTTTAAACATGTCCGAATGTCCATTCTGGTCACTGCTCTGTCGAAGCCTCGAAGCGGTCGAGATGGCACCCCTACTAGGATGCACAGTAACCTTTATATGTTGTTTTTAACATGGTTGTCACATTAAGAGACAAGCACACACAAGATTGGGACTACATCTCTGTGCAGCACCTTGAGCTGAACACCAGAGTCATTACTATTTTGGAGAATGCTGTAAACAGCACAAACATTAAAAAAAAGCCCCAAGAGAAATAGATACTCTCCTTCAGTCTCTGCCTTACATTCTCACTCTGCCCAAACTAATCTCATGGAAACCTCAAAGCCACAAAAAAACCCAGTACATCTTAAGGTTTTAGTGCACACAGGACAAACTCCGAATGTTAGGCTTTTTCTACATTTAAGCACCAACACTGGTACATGAACATCAGAGAGAGGAAGGGACACAGTTTCCAATGCCAAAAGTGCACACAAGCCTCTCCATAGTAACAAAACTCCTTTTACGACTGTTGAGTTTTCCTTTTTATTCACTTTGCTCTTATTATCTGTTACAATTTAAATGTTGACAAAAGAAAACTTGAAGGTTTGAGGACAGAGTCTGTGATGACTCACTACTGATGATTATAACAGTTTTACTATTCATAGAAGTCTTTCTTTTTGGATTGCATACCTACAGCATCAGAAAGCAGCTTAATGCATCCATGACAGAGGTTTGAGCATTCACCCACACTGCACGACAGCAGTAATTCATTAATGAGTTCAAATAAACTATCTCTGACATGGAGACTGGGCCTGTGGGTTCTAACAGAAAATTACATTGTGTTCTTAACTTTAGACACGTTTATAAGCTGCAGTTCAATAATTGTCTAATTCAAGTGTGTATCTATGTGCTCCAGAATGCTGCAGCGAGAGCACTAACTGGGACTAGAAAGAGCGACCACATTTCTCCCATATTGGCTTCTCTTCATTGGCTCCCTGTTTTAAAATCCTTCTTCTTACATACAAAATCTTGAATAATCAGACCCCGTCATATCTTAAAGACTTCATAGTACCTTATTATCCTAACAGAGCACTTAGCTCTCAGATTGCACGCTTAATCCCAACTCCCAGTTTGGATTTGGGAGCCAAACACTCCCTCTACTTTTAAGATTAGACTTAAAACTTTCCCTTTTGATAAAGCTTATAGTTAGGGCTGGATCAGGTGACCCTGAACCCTCCTTTAGTTATGCTGTTATAGGTTTAGGCTGCTTTTTGATCTATGTGTTTATACACCACTACTGTATTTAATCATGTATTCCACTGTCACCAAGTGCTTGCTCACAGGTCAAGTGATTGTTGGGGGTTTTGACTAATATTTTAGGGTCCTTATCTTATAATATAAAGCAGCACTGCTGTGAATGGGCGCTATATAAATAAAACTGAATTGAAATGAATCCAGTAGCTCACAAAACATGGGTTTTCTGCTTATCAAAGGATAAATATAGCCATCCAGAAGAGAGATCTCTAGGTCTGTGTCTTTGTTGGAGACATCAGTCATTATATCATACACACACATGCACACATAAGCAAATACAGTTAATGGCAGGGATGTTATTACACTTCTCTCTACTTAAATGCTGACAATGTTGTCTCTTCCTGATGGTGTTGTGGATATGTCTGAATGAAGCATCAGTTTACCAGACTGAGGAAGCCAGTGGTGTTACATATCCCATGTCTGGAATGGGCTAAATTGCATCACACGTTTGAGCTTACTTATTGATGGTCAAAACAACACACGTGGTGTACTGTTAACCACTGTTAATCTGCACCTTGTTGTGTATTATGAGTGTATGTAATTTTATCTCGTAGCATTAGCAAACCACAGGATGAACGCATTCTGCTTTTTAATACTCTCACTTGCTCAGTATAATTTAATTCGAAGTGCAGCAGTAATACTAATAATGACTGATGAAGTATAAACAGTGGAACAAATTAAATTTTTAGCTGGATCATCTTACTGTTGTTGTCAGTTCAGAATTTTAAATCTCTGCTTCTTTTTGAACTTGCCAGTTGTGCTTTAGCTGCAAATATTTTGATGTGTTCAGTGTTTCTGTGCTGGCAGTGTTTATATTCGGAGAGCAAAGTGCTTCTCTTTAGATCAATCTGTCAAACCAATTTGACTTGCAGTGACGTTAACTTTGCCTCTTAAGCAGCCATTAGTACATAGTGGTGGCAGAATGGCTCCTTTAATAAAGATTTTGTCAAAAGAGATCATAGTGCCATTTTTACAGAGTCATTTCCCATTGAATGCAATCAAAGACCACTTGCATTGACCTAACAGATAAAAATACACCATCTCAGTGATGATCTCACTCAAAAATACATAGACTATTGGAATTACAAGGTGACACACACAAAGCTTTGGCTTCAGGTTGCTGGCTCAAGAATTTCGATCAATACAAGCTGTTAAGACCTAGAAGCCGCCAATAGATCAAATGGTCAGCACAGGTGAGAGGTAGACTTAAGAGGTTTTAGAAGTCAGCGGTAATGCTATAAATGGTTTGCAAGAGCTGGAAGATTATATTTCCAACCACATTTTCTGTATCCATAATGTGGTTATGGGTCCTACTGTGCAAGTTGGATTGTGGGGTGGAGGTGGTGGTGGTGGTGGTGGTTGGGGGGAGGTGGCAAATTACCACAGCCATCAGGGGAGGATGTTATAAAGTGATCATGCAATTATCTTAATGGCTGTGGGACAACCAGACATAAATCAATCTTCCAGCATTAGATTAAGACCTGTACATCAGACCATTGTCTGCTGGCCATGTCGATGAGAGAGGACGATGAGGTGAAAGAGCAGCTGGCGAAAAGTGCAAAAAGTGTAGCACTGACACAGTGGGGTCAGGGATTCCCCAAAAGGTGCTAACGACTATCTGGAGTATTTTGCAAAAAAGTGTGTTACACCTGAATAGAAGGTGAGCCAAGCGAATTAGTGTATTTTGAGCCACAGGGACCCTGCAGTCTCTAAGTAGCTGCTCAGACCCCCATTTTCTTGCACAAACAAATGAAGCACCTGAGCACACCGGTGAAAATCAGGGCAGCCATGTCATTTACAAACATGGTTTACCACAAAATTGTTCCGTGTGGTTAAATGAGCATGCATGAGTAAAAACACAGAAAGTGGAAACATTTATGCTTGTATTTCTGTGTGTGCAGGTATTTTGTTCATGCTTCTTTGACTCGATGAATGTGCATGACTTGCGCGTTGCGCTATATTTGAGTGCATGCTGTAGCTTTGCAATTTTATGCATCTCTAGAATGGGTTAGTAATGGGAATGGGGGCCTAGGTATCAGAAAGCTGAAGAGGTAGGCCGTAGTATTTCTTTCCTTTTTTTGACTAAAGAGAAGGTAGCATTAAATGGAGTGACTTTAAGTCCTTCATGCAGAGCAGACTGTGATTAGGGGCTTAACTCAGCAGCAGCCCCTCACTCCCTCTCTGTGTCTCCATCTTTGCCTCAGCCACTGCCTCTGGGAAACACACGCCTCTCTGTGCCAAAGCTCCACAGCTCTTTCTCCAGTCTTTGCAGCTTCTCTTTGGCAGTCTGAGTTACAGTGAGTAGAAAGGATGAAGAAAAGGCAAAAAAAGAAATCCCAGATTAGAAAAGATGTGGCCGAAGGGGCCAAAGCCATTTCCTACAAAAATAAAGTTCTAAAGCAGCATAGCATGAACAACACGCACAGGTCACCTTAGGGAGCTCAATTCACTGCTGGCTGTGTGCAGCTCTGTGTGCCCCGGTCCACTCAGTGGGAGCTGGAGTGGGCTACTGGGCGAACTCGTTAGGCGCCGGAGATAAACCTTATCACAAGTCTGCTGAGTGAGAACAGCAGGGGTGGACTGATTCCTCTCAATTTATCTCTTTCATTCTTTCTCTCTCTTTCTCTGCCTGTCTCCCACATACACACAAACACACGGAGGATCAGGCACTATCTTGGTTAATAGACAAACCACATTCTGATGGTCCTTGTTGTTTAAAGAGTCAGTGCACGCTCTGTTTCACTGCCCTCTTTGCCACTTTGAAAGATGAAACGGAGCAGGTTTGGCAGTTGGCCCAAAGGGAGGGTGTGAGGTGGTTGGGTTAAGGGATTAATAGGAAATCCTATAGCAGAAAGGGTAACAGCCAAACCAGACTTCCGTACAGGAGAATTGGCTGTTAAATCGAACAATTAATACTATTTTCTGCAGCAGTTGCATGTTGGTGAACGATGTCAGTTGTAACAGGATTGATGTTTTTAATTATTACAGATAAACAGATTAAACATCAGTTGAGAATTTTTGCTGAACTATTCCCGAGTGCATCAGCGGTGATGCTAACAAACACAGTGCTGAAATTAACCACTCCTGAAACTCAGGGTTTGTTTAGAAAGCAGCCAGTAAATTCAATTAACTGCTTAAGTCATTTGTCAAGGCAAAATGCCAGATGTGAGCTTCTTTTGTCTTTTCAGTATGAGTATATTTGCTACTTTGTATTGTGTAATTCTAATACTTTTGGGTTTCAGCCCAAAGGTTGGGCAAAGCGGTTTGAAAATGGCATCTTAGACTCTGTGGTGACACGGTAATTTTTCATTATTTTAAATTTTAACTATCAGATGAATTGCGGCTCTAAAATGAGATAGTAGCTAAATCTAGGAATGATACTGTACATATTTGCAGTAAAAAAAAATGACGTGATGTTTTTTGGCACAGACTGTAATCATATTTGTTTGCTCTTACTGCCCTTTCATCTCTCTCTGTGACTGTACAACTCCTACAGTTTAATCGGCCGTATCTTTCTGTTTTGGAAGGCAGGCTGTGTTAGGTTGAAGCCTGGAGACCAATAATGGAGGTATTTATGAAACCCGGTAATCTGACAGCTCAGCAAGCTGTTTAACAACTGGAATTCGATGGCGTCACGTGGAGTACTGGGAACTGAATTGCTTAAATTACATACCTGTCTCTATCTAAGACACAGTGTATGTTTTCCTGTGCACAGTGTTTTGGTCTCACTGCTTATTCAGCAAAGCTCTGAAGATGATCAATGCCTAGTTCCTGTCCTGATCTAACCATTTCCAAAGAGGCATACATGCATTCTGTATTTGCAGTATTTTACAGTTAGGGGACACACAGTGATTCACAAACGCCTCATATCTTCTCCAGGAGGAAAGCACCTCTTCTTCTGCCGCTCTAAAAAGGTTCTTTACGATCCATGACTACAAAGACTTGCGAAATAGTAAAGGGACATGTTTCTAGACTCCATTTATGAGGCATTAGGCTAGGATGGGGTTGAGGATGGCTGCTATGCCAGAGCTCTTATAATACCTTGGGGGATTTCATCATGTATGCTTTGAAGTGTGGAATGACAAACTGGAAAGGGGTTTGGGCTGCATCAGGGTTAGCCTTCTTTCTCCATTTCTGAGAGGATTAGCTTCTGTGTCTCAGCTCAGAAAACAGCAAAGCCTGCTCACATCTCACCCCTAATACACTCCACTAGTTTACACAGATCGCACAGATCATCACCATTATTATTTATTTGCTTACTTGTTTGTTGTAGTCTATTTTGAATGCACTGCGACTAAGGCTTGAAAACCATTAATTATAGGTGATCCGGTCTTTGTCATCTGTTGAAATCACACTGTTCTGGCCACTGGGGTTTGTGCTTGTTTACTGGACTAGCTGGTGCTCTTGGGCCATGTTGTGCACGTCCCCCTCACTTGCTGCGTCATCCATCTTTCCTGCTGATGGAGTGATAAGAGACCAGCAATGCACATTCAGCTCGGCACATGAAAGTGACTGCATGTACAGAAAATGAGCATGTTGAGTGGCAGCCCTGGCAGCAGCATACACTGTCTTCATGGCTACATTTATAGCATTGTCTGGGGAATGAGTGATTTACGGACATAATGACTCAAAGCGCTTACACCCAAGATGAATGGAAAGGGTTTTGAAGGCTGTGTGTGCTGCACAGCACAGATGAGACACTGTGTTATGAAATATGGATTAAAAAGGAGAAGGACAGTGTGAAAAGGTGGCCTTCCCCTGTAGCAACACCTCTCTGATGATTTATTTCTTTTTCCCTCTCCAGACTGTTTTTATTCTAATTTTTTTTTAAAGGTAAAGTCATCAAATTGACAAGTTACGCAATGCCTGTCCCACTGTTTTTCTTGAAGGTCATTTGCTACCGTTCAGAGTAGCAGCTTCAGCCACCTCTCTGATTTGTTGAGAAAAGATGCCCCAGCATGCATTAAAGGCTCGTACTATCCACATATCCACCCAGGCGTAGCAGCTCCCCTTCTAACTCTGCAGTAATATCCTTCTGGCAAACAGAAAAACACAAACAGCAGGACGCGCAAGTGCTTGAGACTGTTTCGAGAGAGCACATCGATCTCTCTCAGACCTGATCCTCGTCAAGATCACTTTGCTTTTTGTTTTCCCTGTATATTGTTAAAGGCTTGACGTTAACTTTTTGAAGCGTGTGTCCATATGGCTGACAAGTATATTTAGATTTCGCTTGACCAAACACAAGTCGATCCAGAATGCACTTCTCAGATTCTGAATAAACAATAGAAAGCAGACAAAAGTTTGTCAACATGAAAATCATTTATACATGAATGTTTTTGATTATGATGTTTTTACCTAAATGCATGCACACCTCATAGATGCTTCAAACTGGCCATACAGCCATAGACTCAGCAGGTAAAATGATGAGTAGCAAATGAACTATAAGGTGAAGCAATTGTTTGTGATGGCTGTTTTGCCAGTTTTACCGATCACGTTATTTTGTAAAATGTTTCTCAGAAGGCACATTTAGGAACTTTTACCGATTAATTTGATCGTTACTGCTATTTAAATTCAAGCCACTGCTATCCTGTTAATGGTCTTTTTCGTTCGATCCTAAATTTGTCAAGTCTCTCGTAAAGCTCTGAGCTCTGTTGATCAATCAATGATGTGTAACCGCGTTGGTGGTTTACAGGCGCATTTCGTACCAGCGCTGAAAATCACCACATCTGTGCCTAACAGGTCACATGTAAGAAAGTTCTTACGTCAATTTATAGATAATTGATGGAGTGGAAATGAAACGTGCCCGTTTTCACAGTGATTGCAATTTTGTTAAGCAAAATCAGGTGTATTTGAAGCTTCATAAATTGACTCTTGATTAGTCAATCAAAGAATTCTGAGTTGGGTGAATTATGGGGAATATAATTCAGACTGGTGTTCTGCATCTAAGAGTTATTTGAAGTATTTAACTAAATAAGGACCGACATAAGAGGATAGACTGTCCTTTCTTTGTTTCTGACTTTTAACTTGTCCACTGAGCACTGTTGCTCATTAGAAATTTAAGCACATCAGGATCAAATTAATAAAGATGAATATTGATGGCCAATGAGTCAAGAAAAGTTGTGCTTTGTTACTGTTTTTTCTAAGCAGCGATGCTCAAATCAAACACCAGGAACTGCACTTTTGCATTTTTGATTTAACTGCAAAGTAGGTCCATGTGTTCATGGGCATAGCATGAGCTTCTGAAATAGTTTTATTTGCATTGCATGGTTTTAGATTCTGAAGACTTGCAGGACATGCTCACCACGCATTATGCATCATGCTGATATTTTCACAGCATAACCTTTTATGGTATATGTGTTCAAAAAACTGCTGCCTTATATATATATATATATATAAAATGCTAGCACATTCTGATGTTTAAAACTGCTTGCTTTTTAGATATTATACCTGAGTATTCAATGTAAATGTATTAATTGCTCTACTTTGGAGCCACTTTGTAAACACGGGCCATCATCCTCACCACAAAAACAGGCCACTGCTGCTCATACTCTGAGTTCAAAGAGGGCAGAGAAGCTTTTGGCATGCAGAAAATAACAAAGCAGGAGGAAGTGTCAGTCTAATTTCTCTGTGTGAAGCCGGATCACAGCAGACCTGTCGCCAGAGCTGATACAACTTGGCCCTTCTGGTCATCGTGGCTCAGCACAGCAAAACCCAACCCCAGACATACCAAACTTGTCACTGTCACAAATACAGGGAGCATTGACAACGCGCAGTTTCAGACTGCTTGACATTCCCGATCAAAGAGCCCTCTCTCTGAGGTCAGGGCAGAAGTCAAACTTTGGCATTCGCCGAGAACAACTCAGGCGGAGTTGTGACAGTTCCCAACATTTTGGCTAATGTACCAGAATGTCCAGAGGTCACTCTTTCTTTGTAGATCTGGATCTGCCCTGCCTTTCTCAGCAGCATCAGTGGCCGAGATTATTGAACTTAAGTAATGGTTAGAAGGGCTTCGTACAATAGAGGAGCAACCGCTGTGTACCTCACTCTGTGATAACAGGAAGTGGCTATGGAGGTGTGCATTTTTTACAGTTTAATAAGCACCTGTATTGTAGAAAATGCAACTGCTTAAAGCCTTTTGAATAATATTTTTTATAATAAATAATACTGACTTTGTACTGTTTCACATTTTCAGGTGGAAATATTTTTTGCATCAGCAACCACCTTTTCTTCCTGCCTTATTGGCCAGCACAGTCATACAGGTCGTGCTCCCAGAGCAGGCAGTAAAGTTGCCGATGTTTGTGTATTGAAAATGAATCGAGGTGTTTCCAATTAAACAGGGCGAGCTCCGAAAGGCTTTTTTAGTACCTGCATGTTAATATAATCATGTCATCATTACTGCCTGCATGTCTAAGCTTTTAATTAATTTGCTAAACAGCAAATTTGCTAAAGGATTTGAAATTTTTAATTTATGGTGAAATGAATGAATGGTTTTGCGACTGCTGAGTCTTGTTGTGACAGTTAGTGGAGTGCTACTAAAGATTCTTTCACTGGATGCAGTTTCAGTTTTCTCATGATTTTCACAGTCTTTCTAAACTAGTTAAAGACTTTGTATTGTTCACTTTCTTGTGTTTCCTTTTAGTAATGTCCTCGCCAAAAGAGGGCAGTGCAGTGTCTGCATATATGTGAATAGAATTACACCCCCCCCCCCCCCCCCCCCCCCCCCCCCCCGCGACAGTGAGGTCATTTGCAAAGGGCCTGATCTGTTGCTGTGACAGCTAACATACTAATTACAGTGAATCATAGACGCTCTAGCAATGCCTCAGAGTGGAGTTCTCTTTCTCGGGCCCTGGGTTTCTGCTCACTCTCGACTTGTCAAGATAGCATGCAGGAACAAATTATGTACCCAGAAGGGAAATCCTGCAGATCTGCTAAATGTGCTAATTTGGTCACATTTTCCTCTGTGATTATACATCAGTGTGGAAAGGATGATGGGCAAAAACTGCAAAGATTCGAAAGGAAAGGGAAAGAAGACCCTCTCGCCTCTTTGAGTTCCCATTGTGCTAAACCAGCCCTGTTTGTTGGAGTGATATCTTCTCCCCTTATATTGCTTTGCTAATTAGTGTTCCTCCCTCATGCTTTCAAACAAAGCTGCTGCTCTAAATGCTGTTTAATTTATTGTTGTTGGCCACTGGTAAGCTTTTTAAGGACAGGCTATTTTTTTTGTATTTTGATCTCTCTTGAAGAAGGTGCAAACACCAGGTTTCCTTTTAGCTTTCAAGTTATTCACAATGTTCACTTAATTTAATTGCTGTGAAAACTCATGAATTGATCTTTACTCATTCAGTTCAGTCAGGAAAGAAAGCTAATCTACTCAAGACCATCAAATCTTGGTTAGAAAATAAAATGATTGTTAGAAGTAAAAAAAATTAAAAAATTTAAATAAAAATTGAGACAGTTGGCCTAACCTGTGGTGCTTGAACAACAAGATTAGTATTTATGAACCAGAGATTTATGTTTGTCTCATGTTATGCCAAACAGGCCACCATAGATTTAGGATCCAAGGATTGTAAGGGGCAGATTCAAATTTGGGAGGCACTCCTTGATGTGCAGCGCTTCCTTGGCAAAAGTGTTGCAGCCACCAAATGGCTGTGATTGAGCTGGCACCAGGGTTCCCTTTGTTCTGCATTTCCTCCCATCTGATATTAAGGATTATAGAAAGCCTCGTCCAGGGTTTCATCTAGGACCCCATGTTGACACACAGTTGTCAGTTTCTGTGTTTGACGTGAGTAAAGACCCCTCATCCAAAGCTTGTTTGGACCCAGTACGGATGTCTCCTGTCTCTGGTAAAAGGGAAGGGAAGATGGAGGAAGTGATTGAATACACAGTAGCCCGTAGTCCTCTTTTGAACCCATTAATGCAGGGGCAGTACAACCGCTTTCATCCAGAGTTGGAACTGCCATGGCCGCAGGAGTCAACGGTGTGGGTGTGTGGATCCGTGTACGTGCGTGCGCGTGTGTGTGTGTGTGTCTGTGAATAGGGGGCATAGCGACACAGCGAATTTGCATCACATTTGTTGGGCGTGTTGCAATCGTTCAGCCAGGAGCGGTGAAGGACACGAGGAATAAAATCTCAGTCGAGTCATGAATATGAGTTTGTAATGTCCTACCAATGTCAGGCTGTGGCTTTGAGCAGAGATATGCAAAACCACTCTCCAGCTTCATTCCACTTATTGCTGATATGATCTGTGGCACAGCCAGGGGAGACAGGGAATCGTTACTGTACAGACAGTGGTTATTAAATTGGAGGAAATGTCCTGAGCCAGTTTTAATAATAAGCTGATAGCCATATGGTTTCACTGCGAGTCCTAACCACCTCTAAAAGACTTGATGCAGACCTATCAAGAGTTAAAAATCAGGTTGTCTACTCAGCCTTCTTGCGCAGATGGTTTAATCTTATTGTCTTCAAATGACTTTGAATATTCTGAGTGTAACGCAGGCCTGCAAGCACAGCAGGTGGTTGGCCCTTTGATCTCTGCTTGTTGATGCTGGTGGAATTTAAATCGCAGGGTGACATCTAGCTCATGAAATCATAACATTAACAGCAAGTTTCAGCTTTGATCCTGTTGTCCTTTTGTATTAGGTTCGTTACAGAATATGATAAATTGCAAAACAGATAATGAGCAAACAACACTTTGCTGTCCCCATATGGTCACGTCTTGGGAGTGTGTCTGTCCACAAACAGTATGTGTGTGAAATGTAGTATATGTGCGCATATGGCATACTGTACATATACATACAATTTTTAGCTAAAATTAGGAAAAATTAATAAGTTATTATTGGTTAAAATTAACTAGTTACAGCAGAATGGGATTTGCATCTTATCTTATGAACAGAGAACAATTTCTAGTAAGTAATGTCCAAGGTTGGGATTCAGCTGAGTTTTCTTATGGAAGGAATAATGACTCAGTGAACAAGAGAGTAATTACATGGTTATAAAGCCACTAACCTTAAAGATTAGTCCATGCAACTCTGCAGGTCTTTGTTCAGTTTGCTGTCACTATTAAAAAATAATAAATTGGTTTTAAACATTCATTATACACTTTTTCCTATTACTAATGGAGTTCTGTAGTTGTCAGTTTAATCCTTAATTGTTCAAATCTCAGTAGTTTCTATAGAATAAAGCACAAATTTAAATGACAATATTGTGCATCTTTAATGAAAAGTTCTTGTTCGGGCTTCTATTTGAACTCCATTATTAAAGGCAGAAGCATGAGCAGCCAGCCAGTCTTGCAGCTGCATTATGTATTGTATATCCCAACTGACCATGCCAATAATATACCGACTACAAACTACATGTTGGTGTCTGTACGTTTTTGCTCTTTTAATTTGTGTAGTTATTCATTTGTTCAGTTATTCATTGGCCTACTGGCAAACACAAACATGCCCAAAGCTTGGGGCCATTTGCAGGATCAGGGGTGGTTACTCTGTAGCTCCTTTCACAAAGCCATGGCACAGCCAAGACCCCCTCATTATGCTGCCTTTGCTGATTCACATTGCACTAATGAACGTTGCCCAGTATGTCCTTTCAGATAGCATGGCACCTGAATCAGAGACATATATGTAGTGTGGCATGTTTCCTCCCCTTCCTGCTTAAATGTGCAAAACCAATGCCCCTTCTTCCCTGTATGCACATTTCACACAGAATGGCAAGACGGAATAAATGTCATGCTGAAAACAAGCCGTGTAAAAGGATCTTCTGTTTACTCTGAAAATCAACAATTTGATTGAACAATTGATTGAAAGAAAAATTGATAATAAAATGTTTGAATCCATTTTCCATTTGACATATTTTGTTGGTGCAAAAGAGAACTGCAAAGCAGACCAAAGGTTTTCATAAAGGACTGATGGGATTTTGACTTTTTGCCATCTGCTGACCACCAAAATTGAATTGTTGAAAAATAAAAACAAAGCATGGGGGTCTCATTGAAGCAGAGCTGTCGCACGCCTTCACTTTGTGTAGTTGAAACCTTGTCTCTGGTTGTCCGCCCCCTCCTCCATTACTCCGGTCAGAAATTCTCACTGAACATGTACTAAACATCGCCTCGTCTTTTCTTTCAGCTCTCTCCATCTGTCTTTAGTGTTTTGTAGCGTTTTTGTTTGTTTGTTTGACAGCGTTCTGTAGACCTCACTGTGAATTGCTTTTACTAATACTGATTTTTTTTTTTTAAAGTGTAATTTTCTTATTTGTTTACCTTTTCCTTCTATGCCTTAGAGTATAGTTCAAGCACAGCGCTGATCCAATATGCAGTATTAATAGTTTTTTTTTTTGAGGGGGGGGGGTTGTGCAAGGTTAATCAATTACTCAGCTGGGACAAGCCTCTGAACAAGTTTTAGTGCATGTTACATGTAGAGAGCATACTCCATAGCAGACATGCTTGTCAGAGCTACATTGACAGAAAAGGTCAGATTAACAAAGTCAGTATTCTTCTATATTTTAGCAATGAAGAAATATCCCTGTGTCGGTCGGGCTTGCCTCCTTGATAACCTGAGCAGAAACTTTGAAAGATTTCTCGTGTTTGCGGCTTGTTTAGTGTGCATTACCTGTAGCAGAGCTTTGGATGTAAGTAATTTCAGGTTGACTGGTGATTCACTCTGCGGCCATCCTGCCTGTAGCCTTAGGCAGTGGGGTTGCAGTGGGGAGGGAGCGCAAACACCAGTCAATTACCAGTTAATAAACAGTGGAAGTTTTCTATTAGTGCTTGTTAGTGCGTGTAAAAGATTGTTGGTATGTGGAATTGGGGGAAGTCACTGTGACTATGGAATTAGGAAAAAAATAGTACAGCCATATTTGCTTTCTCTGGGTGTAATATACAGCACCCAGCTCTCTCTGTGCATGCCATTTAAAGAGATAATATTTGTTATTTGATTTTCAGCAGGCTACAGTGCAGTTTATAGTGTTTTCAAATACTTTTTTTTTTTGTCTTTTGAAAGGCCCAGAAATGTGTGGTCAGGAGTTTCTAGTAAGGCAATATATCATAATTGACTATAAAGTACTCTTTCCAATAATGCATATATAAGCATGGTGGAGGCCAAACAATGCGACGCTGACTGCAGCGTGTCTCGTCGTCTTGTTGATAAGATTATAGGACCCCCGGTGAATATGATGCATGGACTTTTTTTTTTTTTTGCAAAGCAATTGTTAAAAATCTCATGTGCAGTAAATCTCCTGCATATCTGAAAGCAGATTTCACTGTGCTTACAGAGGAACATTGCTGTAAGGAAAAACAGTGCACCTGAGTTGCCTTGGGAAGTATAACAACATTAATTGGATTTGGAGAAGTCATCTTTTCCAAGGGAACACTGTTCTGACAGTCTGACAGCCAGAAGCATGAATCATTAAAATGCTACCCTGTCATATTAGACCACTACCAATCTCTACCACTGTATGTATTTGCAGTTGTTGTCGTACTGAGCCAACAGCTATGCCGGTATGTAACTAGGCAGAATGTTCACAGTACATACCAGACAGTAACAATAAATGGTCCCATCCATTCTTCCCTGTAGAAATGTAATATAATTACACGCATTTCAATTTTATTTTCAGAAGGACACTGGGAACTCCTGTGCTTACCATTGCCACCTGGAGCCAGCATATGGGCTTGCGCCCTCTTGGGGTAATGGGTGGGGCGGACTCTCTGTCGATCACTGGGTCATTGGTAACCAGCAGCTGGGAGGCCGCCCTCTCATCACATCAACAAATCTTGCTTTAATTAGCTCACCTGCCCATTTCCTCCCTTTTCTTACCCACGTTCCCTGAAGTCCTCCATCAAACCTTCCTCAGCTGGCTCACAGGCTCACCTTCTTCTCTCATCCTGCCTCCCGCACAGGGGAATAGCATCAGCTTTTCAACTTCACACCTACAGCTCTGCAGGCACACACATGCAGAATGGGCGATAAACGAGACTGACAATAGACTTTGAGAAGGCTTGGATCTTATTGATTTTTAAATGGGCGCTCACTGATACGATATTAGCATTGGGATTGCCAGTGATATGGCCATTGCTGAAGGCTCACATTTCCTGGGTGCCTGTCAATATAATTTGCACATTCACAGGTAGAAATGATCTTACAGGCTCTGTTGTTATGCTCACCCGTGCTCTTTCCACTGGCTGCTTAAAGAACTTCAATAAGTGGACCAGTGGTTTACTGTATTGATCATGGTCACTGTCTGCACTTTAATGGGAGCCAAATCTATCCTTGCCGTGGTGTCCTTGTGTATTTCAAGCCTTGTGAGCTATTTTCATTCAGATAGTTCACGTAGTTGAAGAGCTCCATTCCAAACTGATAATATATAAAATATGTCTCACACTAATTATCACATGATTGTGTGGAATTAAATAATTGCTTTATAAGGAAGGAAGTGCTGTTTAACATTTTAAGCATAATAAGGGGTCATTAGCAAATAGCTAATTACTTATGCATTATTCTAAAATGAGATTTCCTCTTTACACCCGCAATCATTTTTACAAGAGTAGGCGTCAAATTTTCTCAACTGGTGGATGTCTCATTAAGGAAGCAGCCTCTTCATTTACAAATCAGTTATTTATCTGAATGATCCAAATGCACATTCCTGCCTTTGAATACCTTCTGAAGTTGTGATGGGACTGCTTCCATTTGTATTGCCAGACTGACTATGCTAACTTCCAAAGTAATCTAGGCCTGGAAAGATTGGCCTATGCTGCTTACCTGTCTCAGGTGACCATTTAAACTCATCCTTGTGCTGCCAGCACCGCAAGTTATAGTGTTCGAATCCCTCTGGTCTACCATCACTCTCTTTCTCTTAACCAGAGGGCTTCCATATGGATACCTATTATGGCTGCCACTTAATTACCTATCAAAAAATATTTCACAGCTCTTGATGGAGGGCCAGCAGAAGGAGAGAGGGGGAGGAAAGGCAGAGACAAAGTAACAAAAGCAGGGATAAAAAGAGCATGAACGATGCAAGAGAAATGGGAAATTGGGACTGAGAGATTGATAGAGAGGGCCAGTCATGCATCTGTGGGGTGAATTTGAATAGATGAAGAGAGACACAGAGGGAGTGGAGAAATAGCCTTGCGGTGCAGATGAGGGGAGCCGAGAGCTAGCCAGTGCCATTTTTTTGTTTAGTGTTTACAAACACACACAAACAAGAGAGAAAAGAGGGAGGGTCTTGGACAGGGGTGGCTATAAATTACCAGTGATTGATGCTCGCCGCCGCGGAGGACGACAGTTAAAGACGCGCAGCTCTTATTGTTGACACTCTCTTCACTTTCACTCACCCTTCCTGTTCTCAAACGCAGCACCTTACCCACTGTCACCTCCCATCATCCCGACAACACACAATTAGCTGTTCTCTCTGTCACATGCCCCCCCCTCAGTGGTCATACAGTAAAATGGTAATCATTTCCCACATGACAGACTGCTGAATAGAAAAGCCGGGGGTTTGATCAGGTATAGACTCCACGCTGCAAATGCCAATGTCTCAGTTTACTACACGTCAAAGAACCTTAGATTTCTTTTTCCTTTTAAAAAAAAGTTATTGGCTCCTTTGAATTGATAATAAATATTCACACATGTACTTTGTCTTTCACACCATTGTGCATTCCCATCCAATTTCTTTTCTACGATTACTAGCTGTGCTAATCCCTGCTGTCTTTTTAGTGAGGAATCTGTGCAGAGTTTGAAAATTATTGTGGTCCAGAAATTGTGCCAACCATATAATCGCAAACTTTGTTTTTATGCATGTGGAAGTAATAATGAAATTGGATTTTTCTGCCTTTGCCTTCTATGTTTAAAGTGTTATTTTTCTGTTTCGAAGTTTGCTGAGCAAAAGAATTTATAGAGTGCATAAGTTGATAAAAAAGTGAATGGAGGCCGCTAAAGGAAAAAAAAAACAAACTAAACTGAAAAGTAACTGTTGTGTAAAGAAAGCTAAAAGTAAACTAGAACCCCAAGATTTGCCTCCAACAATAACTGAAATATCAAACATTGTTTTGGTGTTCTTTTGATCTTACCACTGGTAGCAGAATGCAAAATAATATTTACCACCTGCTGGTTATATACTAACACTGCATGGAAAATCTGCTGTTTTTCTCTGTCTGTTTCTTAGAATTTAACTCTTAAGTATCTGAACAGAAAATGAGGAAAAAAGATGCATAATTATATACCACCTGTATACAGGGCTTAACAAATTTATCAATAAAAATAAGAAAACACAAATATTTTGGAAATCTGTCAAACTTGTCTGTCAAAAATGTAAAGTGGTACTATAGATAGATAGATAGATAGATAGATAGATAGATAGAATGTAAATTGTAACTTAAAGTAAGTGCCTTAGGCTGTGACCTTATTTTGAGACAATGTTAAAAGGAGAAACAAAATAACAAGGTTACATTATGAAGCCATGATAAATACATTATATAAACAATATTCATTTTGTCTCTTAAAGCTTGAAGCTGCTCTCCACAATCCTGTTCACTGTGCACTGTTGGGCTTCTCTGCAGCAAGTACATCCTTACCTCAAGGATACCTCTGGGTAAGTAACATCTTCCTTAGACACACACGTGACAGTTTAAGGTAAAAACACAAACTCTTGACTCTTAGAGTGAAGAGACCTGGTGGTGATGAAACATTTAATTTGAGAGGAGTTACCTCATTAGTGCCTTAGGCTGTGACCTTAAACACCACAACTCAACCAAACTGACCATCTGCTGGAGTCAGTGCTCTCCACCACAATCGGCAAAACAGCAAATGAGGGAATCAATTTTAGAATAATGGTGTTCCATTTAATATAGCTCTGGCAGCACATGGTGACCCTGATACTTTTATAATGGCTTTCCTATAATTTGTTGCCTGTCGTTACATGAATGCATGTATACACACACACGCACGCACGCACGCACACACACACACACACACACACACACACACACACACACACACACAGTTTAATGTCCATTGACTTGAACGCTTGTTTTATTGGTACTGATTATTTAAGCTTTTCACACAATTACCATGACAATTTAAACGTCCTTTCTAAATTCTCTTCTCATTTATTAAAAAGCGAATAAAAAATGTATCTCAAGGCTAAGAGTGGGATATGAAACATTTTTCTCTGTAAAGCATTGCCTGAAAACTGTGAATTCATACAGTATAAAGGCTACTGGTGAGTAACTGCAGCAGAGTGTTTCATGATGAGTGGAGAAAATTGCAGAGCCTGACTATCACATCATGTCTCGGGACTTGTTAGAATTTAGCTGAATCTACAAAGAAGGGGAGAATTCAAAATGATGCAGAGACTCTATTATTGCTATTAATCTTAGAGTTTTAATTTTTTTTTTTTTTTTTGTTCCCCTTCATTTTGGAGAAGGTGGGTAATTTATCAGTTAATCCTCTCTGACCTAAAAGGTGGTTAAATCAAGTGTGGGCCCTCCAAGAGACAGACTATGGCTCAGTCTCTCAGACTTAATTGCTTTTGTGTTGGTATTCTAAAGAAGACTGGATGCTCACTCAGATGAGGAAAAGGAGATATGGTGGCATTACCATTTAGGGTCCTGTGATATCAGTGTTTTAAAGGAGAACAGGCTGACATAACTTTCAACTTCTTTCAGAGCACTATCACAGATTACTTAAAAGCCTGGGATCTTATTCTAATAGACTAGGCTCTCCTGGGTTGTTGGAGTGCTGTGTCACGGTGCCCTAAAATAAGGTAAGATTAACATTATATGCCGGAATAATATATTTAAAAAAATAAAATTGATTCACATATTTAGGTTTTTGTGTGTATGTGTGTGAAATTTGTTGCTATAGTGAACTTGAATTAGACATTCAGGTGTGGTGATCAGAGAAAATTGATTTGATGCTTTTAAAGATGCGGTGAGTCGCTGCTTTGTGCATGTAACTGGAGATGCTACATGCTCTAGGCTAGTGGAAACAGTTGTATTGATTAAATAGAAACCATCTGTTCCGTCAAGCCAGAGCGAGAAGGACACGTGCAAACCATCGCTGGTGTCGACAGCCTTCGTTAGAATTGCAGATCTTCTGAAACTTCACAAGCTTTCAGGTCTCTAACCGCGGACCCGACAGTAACATGTCATGTGAATGGATTCTGTCAAAGCAAAACAGTTTTATAGTTTTATATAGTATATATAGTTTTAACCATTGAAATTTTTCTTATTTTACTAAATACACATTGTGTGAAATTGCATATATATAAATATATATATATATATATATATATATATATATATATATATATATATATATATATATATATATATATATATATATATATATATATATATATATATATATATATATATATATATATATATATATATACACACACACACACACAGTACCAGTACCAGTCAAAGGTTTGGACACAGTCATCCATTGATGTGAATGGGTAAGTGTGTCTAAACTTTGGACAGGTATTTCATTTTGTAATCCTTTTGTTAACCAAGTTTTTGTTTGATTAGTTTTGTGTACTTTTTTTTTTTCAATTAAAGGGCAATTTGTATTTGTACAAGTCAGTTATTATTTCTGTAAAATTTCATCTGTTAATTTTCATCTTCTGAATAAACTCTGCTCCAGTCTTCTTTAATCAAATCAGCTTCAAACATTTCTAATGCGTCATCAGTTATCTTACATCTTATTATTCTGCTAGTTCTGACTTACTTTTCAATTATATCTTTATTTTCTGCACCTAAGAAAACTAGCAGATGATCACTTGTATCGTTCGTGATTGTACCACTGAGACTTTTCCCATCAGCACTGTGAATATATTTTCTATGAGAGCAGCGCTGGTATTCTAGTTGGATGTGAAACTGTAGGAAACAAAATCATGCAATACATCGTGTCCATAAGGACTGAATAAATCAATATTATCTTTGCCTACACAGACAAAGAGCATCTTATTATTGGAGATATTGTCATATAAACCTATAATTCTTCCATAAAAATTTCCAGGGGATCTGAATACATAACTCAAAATTATTATATTTTTTGGATTTCTTCAGCTTAATAATTTACATTAAATGCCATTTTATCAACAATTTTGCTTGGTAGTGATGAATTATTATATAATGCTACCCTGCCTCCCCTCATGTTAGTTTTGCTGAGTACAAATCATAACCATCAATCTCAGCTGTAGTAGTTTGTTCTTCTTTTAACCTGCAATGACATTAAAATTACTATGATAATGATTCACACACTCCTGAATACTTGAAACATTCTTGCCAAGACTCCTACTGTTGAAATGAATTATTGAAATGACTCCATCCATATTAACATTCCTTATAAAAATATCTTCTGATTAATAACATGTCAGCTCAGGACAGTTGAATCACGTGTCAGAACTTAATGGGTGAAATATTCAAGTTGAAAATCTTTGTGTGCAATTTGTTGAAAACAAAGTGACATAACAGTGGTCTCTGGAAACCAAAAACATCACACCAACAATCAAACCTGTAAAATTTTGCAAATTTTCACTTGATTTTTTTTTTTTGAGCAGCATTAGTATGCTTCAAAAGGAAAAAAAAAAAAAGGTTTTGTAGCATAACCATGGTAAATGGAAACACTAGGGTTTACTTGGATGGAACATCGCTCAGTAAAAAAGGGAAAAGTGTATCTCTTGACGTACAAAAAGATTCAATATTTAAATTGTTTGCACATTTATTCCACTTCCATAACTTCAGCATATCTCCCCGTGCAGACTGAAGGGCTGAGAGTCCTTTGTGTCGAATGTTTCCTATAACAGAAATCCATCCGGGAGGTAATTTTGCTTCGTTATGAATTAAAGTCTCAAGAGTGAATTTCCTTTGCTTTCTGCTTACTCAGTAGTACGCAAACCAACCTTTGCAAACAGAACAAGCAGCTCCTGAGTAGTAAATACACAAGACCTTTTTTTTCCATCACAGCGATTGTTACATACAGTATAGTAACAACATGTAACAAAAAAAAAAAAAAAAAGGTTTCCAATAAAAAAAAAAAAAGATAATAGTGAAGGCCCGAGGAACCAGGATGAATAATTAGTGGCTGAGTGTTCCGCCCCCAGTTGGTTCTACCTCCCTGGCAGGCTTGTCAAATAAGGGATGACACTAATCATGTTAAAGTGAGATGGGCTATGGGGATTTCTGCGTGCTTTGATCAGAGTAATGACATTGTGCCTAATCAGCCTGATACCCCAGTGTTTCCCTGTTTGCCTTCACCTTCCTCGTCCCACTTTCCCCAACTTCCTACTCCTCATTTTAGATAAAGGCTTCATGAATTCTGGCTCTGTGCATTTTTATTTACACACCTATTCAATAAGTTAGCTTTCATAGATGGTTTAAGTCACGAGAAACTTAAAAATATATCTGATTCAGAGTAAGTCAGCACTGTAGTGACCCACAGTTTGCATTCTGTGTGGTGCATAGAGTTGAGGAGCATGTGCCATTGTAACCGTTCTCCCACACCTCCTCGCTGCATCCAGAACAATCTCATTAAGGCTGGCAGAGCATTCCCTGTTTAGGAAGTTTTTGTTTCTCCAAGGCAAAGATTCTTTCCAGGGCACAACTCCAAATGTATCTGTTCCTTTAAATAAGCGTTTGTGTGGACACCACATATTCCCTGGGTATGTGAAAGTAAGGCTGTTTGGGGGTTTGGGGAGGTACAAATGGACGTGTGAATGTATAAATTCAATGTGAGGCAGGGTGACGGGGTGCAGGCCTCAGGCTCAAGCCATTTTTTTGGGCTCCTTCCTGCAAGATAAGTTCTCCCCTATCTTCTTTTCACCCTGTGCAACAGAGCATTATTTGTCCTGGCTCCTTCTCAAGAGCTCGAAGGATCACTCCTGTCCAGATTCTGCACACTGATACAAATCAAACAAATGATTGCATGCAAATAAGGGTGAGCATGGAGGAGAAGAGCTAAAGACTATATTTAGCTCCTGTCACATTCACACGATGTGATTCATACAGAGAATAAATCCTCACTGTCTTGCAGCAAGTTGCCGCGTGTGTTCTTTTCCAAGAACAACATTGTCTTTTGTCTGTACATCTACCTTGGCCTCTCACAGGAGTAATGAATAAAATTATATTGAAAACTCAAAGTGACACTTTAATTGTTTAGGAATGAAAGCAACGTCATCTTAATTGGAATTGCACCAGAGATAGGTTGGAGGGTTCCTGCCCTCTTAGTTTTCTCAGCATTGGTTTTGACAGGCGTACTCACAGACCAATATAAATGTGCAGGAAAAGTGTGGTACATAGGAAATCGAGCTCCTATCGCAGCAGACTTTCAGTTACAGCTGAAGGCGTGAATCGCCTCGGGAAATTTGTTATGGGTGGTGCAGCATTTGTGAGCACATCTGAGGATGCTTTCTTCCTTGTTAGCTACCTGATTCACAACCTATTCTCCTTTCAAAAAAAAAAAAAAAGGTGGTGACATCTACAGTCATTGATTGTTGAAACTTTCTCCAACGCTGACACCCCCACCCCCCCACCCCCCAAGCTGTCAAAGCTCTGTTTTTACTCTTGTATATACTTCAATATTGGTACTGAGAGCAGCATTTCAGTTGTTTAGTGTGACCTTGGACTTGTTAATATCAGATGTCAGCACAATTAATTGAAAATGATTCTTTTCTTTTTGTAATGGACTGACTCCAGCAATAGATCAGTCACTTGATCTTGTAACGTAATAAAAAAAACATCATGATTAAGCAACTCAAAGCCTTTCAGGAACTTATGAGAGCCTCTCTGTTCTTCACTGATGAAAAGATTGCACAAGTTTTAAGAATTGTTTGATGTTCTGGAGATGACATTGTGAATCCATTATATAATTATTTAATATTCTAAAGGATGTTCAAGTGAGTGAGTTTGGGCTACAAACAGCAAAATCTAATAGGATAATTGATCTGATATTTTTTTTAAATCTACATGTCTGACAGGTTGATAATGTTTAATCACAGTATTACCCTCATGCCTTCACAATTTGATTAAATCAGTGAACACACACTGGATCTGTGATCTAAGAGAGCTGCCCTGGTTGTGCTCTCTGCTCTTGCTAACCTTTATTCAGCAAAAAAGCCTTATTACCTGTGGCATTACGATTCAGTCCATCGGTACAGCTTAACACGAGGTCTCGACCTTTTTCACTCAAGTTCTTTTCCTTTCTGCAGGTGGCCGGTGGAGCAGAAGGTTCCCAAGGACAGATAGAGATATTTTCCCTCAACAGACCCCTGCCACGGGCTGTGAAGAGTCTGCAGGTGGATTCTCCAGTCCGATGTCTTGAATATGTGCCGCTACCTTCTCCGACAGAGGAATCGGAGGCCGGAGTTCACAAAGTACCCTCAGCGATGGGCTCCAATATTTGTGTTGGGTTAGATGATGGCCGGTGAGCAACATAAGTTAGAAGAAGCCACAGATACAAAAAAAAAAAAAGGAGATTTGATGTGGAATAAGGTCAACATGTGCAATTAGATTTAATGTACAAGAACAAGCACAAATACAAAGATCAGAGCAGGAATGGCTTTGGGCATACCTGACATCTTCTGTTTTAAAATAATCTGCTGTATTATCCTTTGCTATGGTCCCCTGGGATTTCCAGCAGTATAGATTTGCTTGTAAGTATTTCATCAAAGCAAGACATCAGAGATGATACCCCAACACAACATCAATACTGCTACTTTAACAAAGATCACTGTTTCATTTTCAAATAATGAATGTGTGAGAGAGAACAGGTTTAATCTCGGTCCCCTATCACAGTTATAGTGGATACATTGTTGCTGTTGTTTTTAGATTTAGTTATTTTCATTAAGGTTAGTGTTAGTCATTTGCATAGGAACCTAAATGATATGTCAGCAGTTTGTTTATGCTGACTGATTCTCTTCCAGTATAAATGTCTATCCAGGGACAAAGAAAAAAGAGATGTAGTAAAATAATAATAAATAATAACTAAAAAAGACAATTTCAGCATTTTAGCACAGCTTGTTGGCTCCGACGCTATTTAACATTTTCTTCTTGGAGAGAAAGAACAAAATGTGATGTGCATTTGTCATTCTGAAGAAGACAATAAGATGCAGCAAAGTTCAGATGGCATTTCAAACACAAGAAAGACGGAGTAGCTCCACATACGCAATGCTCCGTGCACTCTTAAATCAAACTGTATGAAAACGAGGCACTCTGTCATTTCAAATGACGCTCATTTATCATGTTGGCTTGTGCTGCTGTTGTTCTTGCAGAGTGCTGGTCTATGGGAGTGTGGACACTGCAGCACAATGCTTACTGACCCTCCATAACCCAGAGGGGTGCCCCGTGCTCTGCCTGAAGCACTCCTCCCGCTTCCTGTTTGCAGGACTGCGGAACGGAACCATGATGGTTTATGGAAGGAATAACAGTGGTAAGGTGCTCCTGAGTTTGCTTTGCTCCTAGACTGATGGCTACAGTTTAGTGTGTGTGTGTGTGTGTGAGTGAGAGCGAGTTAAAGCAGACTGTGTCATTTTTGGCCTTTGTAATAAACGGTAAATGATAATGAAGTCAGAAAACAAATTCAAAATGCAAAATACATTTGGAAAAAAAAAGGCAAAATACAAACCAAACATGTATATCCTGTAGAAATGAGACTTTCTATTTTACAAAATCAGTGTGTGTGTGGATCCTCGCATTTACAATGTGTGTCGCTTCCCTCAGTGCAAAACAGCCCCAATTACTACACTGGCAGAAAGCATTAATTTTTACAACAAATTAAATTTATATTACTTTGTTGGTTATTTACTGATATGAGGTCATCCCATATTTCATGCCCTTTTTGCCTCTGTAGATAGGCACCTGCATGGCAGCCGATGCTGACTCTTAATGAGATGTGACACCAAAATGGACTAAAAAGTTTTTATGGTTGATTTCTAATGGGGATCGGTAATATTTTTCCCAGCAGTGAAATAATTAGTACAAATGAGTTTGCTGTTTTCTTTCATTATGCATTTATAAAACATCTATTGTATTCAAATGTAAATTGTTTTCGTTAATTTGGTCAGTATATTTTTAGCTTTGTGTGTTTTTGTTTGTTTGTTTTGTTTGTTTATTTCTTAAAAACCCATTTCCAGAAATATTTGGTCTGGATTTGGAATTTTTGCCACAGAATCACATAGAATCTCAGTAAGCTATACTTCCCTTTCCTAGGGATTTTCACACCTGCTGTAAGTATGAAAATAACACTTCACCATGTGGTACATGGCATGCCATGTTTAGTCAGGCATTGCAAAGGCCAAGGGGGCTTAACACCATCTCAGCAGTGCTTTGCAGTCTTCACAGCCAGCAGGAGCACAATAGCTCTATCACCGGATTCCTTTTACCTGGCCACAGTATGTCAACAGGCTTGCCTGCCTGCCTCTTGTGCTCCTCTCTCCTCCCAAGCAGAAAGGATGATTAATTACACCAAGCTGCTGCATACCGATTAAATATTACTATTCATGCTTTGCGCATATATATATATATATATATATATATATATATATATATATATATATATATATATATATATATATATAAAAGAGGACAGGAGAAAACCTCTGGAGGTTGCCCAGGAGTGTTTGTGGATTCAGAACATCTGTTGAAAAGATTTATGCCCTTGACTAGCATGCTACTGTCTGAAAACGAGTCTACAGCAGCCACGACATACCAAGGATTTAGTCGAAACCTGTGCCAATACATTACATTTAATACATTGTTGACAGCGAATAGTGTGCTCCAACTTATCTCACTGAGAAATGCATATTGAATGTCTTCTCCTCTTGCAATGATAATATTCTACAAGATGAGAGAAGCAAACTTAGGGCAACAAGAACGATCCGTATGTTAAAGAGGGGGATGCAGCGGTGTGGCATTGCTTAGCGATAGTGGCCAGAGGGACATTTACAAGATTGAATTTTGAAAAGGTGCAAAAAAAAAAAAAAAATGACCTTTATAACATGCCAAACAATTAACCTGTGGAAGTCAGAAGGCATTGTAAAGCTATTCTCCAGTGAAAGGCAGAAATAAACAATTCAAAATGTTAATTAAATGGCTGGATGCACTCTTCTCTAATTTTGCTTCATTAACGCACAGCAAAGGAAACGCTCATGTAATTTACTTTATAATGTGCTTGTGTGGTAGCCACAATGTGTGGCCCGTGATTAAAACTCAAAATAAAAAGGTCTGCTTCATTTTCACTGATGAAGCAAAGAAAGAGAATGAGGTGTAGAGAGCCAAAATTCTTCTTCTTCTTCTTCTTCTTCTTTAATAGACAAATGACCTGGTGATAAAGATGTCGGGAAGTGCATGAAAGTGTACACCAGGCTCATTAGAATATGGGTGGCGAGGGTGTAAGCATTGTTCTGCATTGTTCTGCACAGTGTGTGGCGTTACAGTGTGTGTGGTGATTCACCATGTGTGGCGATACGCAGCGTGTGGCCTCACAAATGGAAGTCCACAGTCTTTAGTCAACCTGTAGTTCTCTCACATAGTTGTTCATTAGAGTGAGAGAAAACAAATCTCTTCTGTGAACCCTCTCCACTGAAGCTTTCGTAATTGCTCAACAGTGTTAAAGAGTGCTATTTGTGTTTATTTTTTTATTTTTGGTGAATAAACACCAAGCTAACTTGCTGTGGTACAAGTGGGAAGAATTGACTTTAATTGCCTCACTCAGTGTGAGAGGGTTCCAACAGAAGTGGGGCATGTGTTCAGACTTTATTAATATAACTGTAGGCTAGCTGTGATAATAGGCTTTTTTGATTTTAAGGGCTTTCTCACATGTTGTTGCAGTTTTGAGCAGTCTGTTTTTTTTTTCATTTCTTTACTGTTTTTGTTCCTCAGATGATCTTTGGGACCCTGAATCCCGTAGATGTGTGAGCCTGGGTTCAGAGCCAGTTCGGACCCTGCTGGTGCTGGATGACTCGGTGTGGGCGAGCTGCGGGAACTCTGTCACAGTCATGGAAATCTCCAGCTTCAACACACAGGTAAATAAAGAAACTGTCTCTGGACGTGCAGAGTCAGAGTCAGTGATTTTTCAACACTGCTTCAAACTTTTTGTCATTTTCTGGAATGTGCACTGAATAGACTAAATCTGTCTGGTTGCTCTAAAGAAGGCACAGAAACAGTTTATTAGCAACTAGCTAATGAGTTGAAAAGAGCTGCTCGCAAACCAGTGATGGACCTGGCTTGTAGGAGATGACCAATGAAAGAATATTAATCATTGCATGCTAAAATTTACTTGTTAAAACATGCTTTTATATTTGTTGCTAATATTTTGTTCTAAGAAATGAGTTAATGTTGAATTTTCAGAAATGTATCAAGATTAAATATCGCATTATGATTACCTATCATACTAAGAAATTTGGAAGCATGTTAAGGAATGAATTTCAAAGATTTTTTCCAGAAGGTTACGGGCCTATATAAATGGGTTCAGTAAAAATGTACATTACAGCGGTTTGTTATATATTTTTTTGTTTTCTGCAACATTTGAAGAAATGCAAACTTACACTCCTTTCATTTTCTGGGAAGATTTATGCAGCCAGCCTAGAGAGCCAGCATTCTAATCTGTGATGTAATCAAGATTTACTGCCTGGAGCTGCTGCGTAGACAAAGACGCCGACCTCTCGTCGAGTCATACAGTGTTTGTTGGAGTTCTTACACACAAAAAAAACGTCTTATTTTCCTGTGCCACTCTAAGTTATGGTACCGAATGTGTACCATTATCTCTGGGAAATCATTCTGGGTGTTGACTCTGTCATCTGTTATATTTTTGTGTTGTCATTCTCCATGGTGTTCTTCTGTACAGCATATCATTAGCGGTGTATAGCCAGGTGACTTCTCCAGCTGAGGTACACAATAATGAATGACATAAAACAAACTGATCTGGATGCTGTTAATATGGTATTCCGATGTGAAACCGCAAATCATTACTGTTTAATTATAGCTCCCAGATGTGAGTGTACATGGCTGTATAAGTGGATAGGATTTTAGCTAAAAATGAGCATGTGTACCATGTAAATCTTTCCTGGATAAATAAAAGTTTATGACATATAAAATTAAATTGCTGAATTTAATTAAAAAACAAACAAACTAAGAAACAAAAATGCTCCTTATTAGGAGAATCTATATCATTTCTCATCATACAAACCTGTTTTTCATTTTCAGAAAGAAATGTAACAAATGTACCGCCTTAATTTCTTCCATTTGCAATTACAGATGTTATTTCGTTGCCCACATGCCAATTATAAAAGCTGCAGATATACTTGCCCAAAAGGCAGAGAAAAAAATCTTCCTCAAAAATCTGAATTATACAGGTCACAAGGTTAATGTGCATTTTGGGTTTTTTTTGTTTTGTTTTGGTTTTTTTTTTCAGAAAGAAAATCATGTGAGAGACCTGGATATTTAATAAAGAAACAGCCACTTATTGAATGCGTTTCAAAATCCACATAATCAGGCCTGAGTCGAGCCAGCGTCTCCTTTTATTCCTTCACCTTTTTTTCCTCCTAGGCTGCTTCTCCAGAGACCCGAGCTTAATCAGCTGAATGACCACGCAGTTCTGGTTCACAGTATCTCCCACAGAGCTTAGCGGGTCAGCTCTGGTTACTACTTTGCTAACCTTGTCTTCTTCACTAATATGGACTCAAGAGGGCTGACTTCACTGGGGCTGTGGTGCATATCCAGCATCTAGACAAGCCGTATTTGGCACCTGCAGGAAGAGATATGACTGGGTGCAAGGCTCAAGGGTCATGGACTCAATTTTACTTCACTTCATTGTTTTCCCACATGGATATTCACCACTTTGTAAGATTTGTACTTTTTAATCATTTATCTGTGACTCTGTTGGACACATGCCCCGTTTCATTTGATGCCTCAGATCCTGCGCCCCTCTGCTCATCACGAGAGTCTTTTTAAATGTTCACAATCAAGGCCTCGGCTACACAGTGTTATTTAAATATATCAATTTTAGTCTGTTTTGGTAAACAATAATACGCTTCCCATGGTGTTGAGATTGCCTTCAACAGATCCCCAAAGGATTGTCATAACACTTGTAAAATTGTATGGACTCTCAGCTTTGTATTATTTAATTATATTCACTCTGCCCCAGTGGAGTACATGAAAATTATAGTGCTGACAAAACCTCAACAAAACTGTGTTGGTGAGGAAAAAGGGGAAGCAAAAAGAATACATTTAGAAAATTTTAGAAGTCGTTATTGTTTTATGATGCAGACATATTTTATGTAGTTCAAAGAGCCTCGAAATGTCACTTTTCACTATTGACTGTAGTTGGGAACATAAGAACATAAGCACAGTTTTATTTTAACTAAAATGTCAGCGTTAGCACACTAGCATGCTCAAATTGGCAAAGACAACATCTCGATGTTTAGATAGTATACCGTTTATTATGTTCGTCTCTAAACACAAAGCACAGTGTCACAATTTATGATCAGATGATTATGTGAAACCAATTCATCCTAAACTAAACTTTAAAGAAAAAAAAAAGCAGATCACCATTTAATTGTCATTTGGGGTAACTTCAACCTCTTGAAACCATCAAAGGTTGCACAGAAATTCAGGATAATCTAAACAATATTAATCAAAATATTTTATTGCCATCCTATAGTCTGTTTGCTAGTGAGGCTAAAATGATATTTCAGAGAGAAGCACAAATCCCAGCATTAGTTCCCACTAATCACAGCTCCGATTTGGCACGCATTTGTTTCATGCATGGACTGAATTTAAAATATGTACAGTGCCAGTCAAAAGTTTGGACGCACTCACTCATGAATGGGTGAGTCTCTGACTTCACCTGTTGGTTTGCAAACTTGGGTTTACAGTTCACGTGGTTAGATGGGTCGTAATAATGCGTTGAATCTACCTCTGTAGTTTTCCTATATTTTATGCAGTTTAAGATCTTCTAGCTTCAGACTGGTGCAGTTGATAAAGTGTGGCAAGACTAAAGGTGCTGCTTTAGAGAGTTATCTATCTCCATCAGGCTTGTTTCTATTCAGTAAGAGTGATCCACTAACACACAGCGGGCCCTCATGTTACAACTTTTTGGAAATGGATGCGACAGCAAGGGCTGCGTGGTTTAGAAGTAACTTGTCAATGATGATTTAGATCATACGCTCATTAGGAAAGTTTTTATTACTGTATTATATTAAGTCAGAAAATAGGTCATTTTCTAGTGGAGTACTACAGTTGACCTCCTTCTGCGGGAGGAGAATGTAGGTTTACACACTGCACTTTTGTGTTATCCTCAATTTTTAGTCAGCTTCTGTTACACAGTCTACGGTTAGCAGAGCTCGACCTGGCTGTCATTCAGTCGGTAACTGCAAGGAAAAAAAAAAATACACCCCTTGACCTGAAAAGCATGGCCACCAACTCCCACCCCCCCACCCCCCAACTCCACAATTGCTACATTCATGCTGTGAGCTATGTTCACACCAGCCAACCCTATTTACCCCAAACACACAAAAAAGGTGGTGGTGGTGGTGGGGGATGTTTTTATTTGTTCTTAAACTACTTCACTACAACAAAAACATCAGTAAAATTGCTAAAATTATAACCCTATTTGCATTCCCATCACACCAAAGGGAAGGGTTTAGCAGCAGCAGGAACTGCTGAATACAAACGAGAATTAGAAAATGAAGAAAATTTCAGTCAATCAAGTAATATTTTATTTTGTCAATTTGCCACAGTAGGAATACGATAGTAATACACTGCTTTGTTTGTTTGTTTTGATTCATACACAAAGTTCATTTTACTCAAAACTGCCAGCCTTGACTTCATTATTTCAGACACTCGAGAGCCAGTCTCAGTATCATTACAGAGCTCCACAAACTTCAGCAGTCTGTGGAGGTTTGAGTCACTCCCATATAACCAGACCTTAACAAAGTAGGACATACGTGGGCATACAGGCTTTGATCAATACTGACTGGCAGGCCTTGTTCTTTCCTCTTCCCATTACTATTTCTTACTCTTCCTGCTTTCGCCCATCACTCACACGTTCGCTCAGCTCCCTCGCCCTTAGAGTGGAGATATGGACTTTGCACTGAGAAAAGGACAAAGACACCTTGTCACCCTGTGTAATGAAGGACTAATGAGCTGTTCAGACCAGCTGTAGTGTTTGTGACTTTAGCTCTGCTGTTATTTTCCACTGCTGGTGGGAGGAATATAGGAGAGATGTTGCCGTTAGTGTGACACTGCCGAGTTGAGTGGAAAGGGCACATTACTGCTGTCAAGCTTCACCGAGTACCTCATCTCCGTAAGCAGCGTTTGATCCAGCAGACTAATACCACGTTGTTGGTTGGGGGCAACAGTTGTGGCTTTTACTTAGCTTGTATTTGACACAACACAATGGGCATTCTGTATGTGTTACCTACTGTATATGTGTGATAAAATATTGATAAAATAATGAATGGATTTGATTTTGCAGTACTGGCTTGAATGTGAATTGATGATTTTTGAGAAACCTTTGCGTCCCTGTCAGGTGAGCCTGATGTCTCGGTTTAGTTTTCCAGGACATTATCCAGGTGGTTTCATACATATGGTAGGAAAGATGGCATCTAACCACTGCAGTATGTTACCCATTGATTAGCTAGAAGTCCATTTTAGTACCACCTTGCTTGATTAACGCATCTCAACATATACAGTGCAGTAGGTTTTTCTCTCCAAACTTGTCCACATATTTGAATTGCAATGGCTTATTGAAGGTGAAATTTTCCTTGTTATTATGGGTATCTAATTTTTCGATGGCTGCACTTGAAAAATGTGGAGATGCGCTGCATATTGTTTCCCTAGTGGAACAGGCACCCACTGCTGAGGAGTCAATTAAAAGGGAAAACACATCAAAGACTTCTTTCCTTTTCCCTAATTTCAAACAAAGGAGGACCCACTGGCAAGGGCGCACAAACAGGTGGTAATCCCTGTCTGCTGGTGCACTTGGGTTGGGGTGGGTGGTGCATTCTCATCCTTACTGAGTCACTCTCACTGACTAATTGCCCTGCTTCATGCAACTTGTGCATTGACAGTGATATGAGTTTCAAGATGATGCCCAAACCAACCCTTGTCACGCCTTAGACCGCAGGGCTGTATGTGTTGCCATGATAAGGCTCATTGCATTTATTTCAAGCTTCTCATTAAGACTGTGCCCAAAAACTCTTTTTTTCCATTGTGCTCTTAAAATGATAGAAGCCAAGGGAATGATGCAAAAACATGCCCCGTGTGTCAACGACTCTTTAAATTACGAAATTAGGAGGGACAGTTAGGCTTTATTTGTACAGCAGCAACTAAATGTATTATTCAGGGGGACTTCTACTGCCCTCATCATATTCTAGTATAATCATGGCAGTTATTTTAGATTTTTGGGGGGGGGGTGGGGTGAAGGGGTGAGCACTGCATTCAGTGAAATTGAATTGAATGTCACAATAATTGGAACACTAACTAAAAGAAATCCTTTGTCAAACTCAAACATGTATGATTTTGCTCTGTTTTGCCAGGCATGCGGTTCCAGTTTTTACAGATGATGTTGAACTTCTTACACTATGGCAAAGTGAACACAACCAGAACAAAAAATTAGAAATATAGCAGCGAGGCCTCAATATTAGATGTCCAGGCACTAAATGGAGAAAAAAAAATAATGTGTTTTGTTTGAAAGACCGGAATCAGAATCCTGAGAGGGTCATAACCTTTCAGTTTTATAAATGTTTTGTGCGTTATTGTGGATGGTTGTTGCCTCCTATTTATAACAGAAATAACTGGTTCTGTTGCAGAAGTTTGAAGTTCATCCAGACCCAATGGTCAGTGTCGCCCACATGGCGTGTGCTGGCGGAGGGGTGTGGATGGCGTTCTCAGAGGGTTCCTCCATTCGTCTCTTTCACACTGAAACGTTGGAACTTCTGCAGGAAATCAACATCTCAACACGCTCAACGCTGCTGAACACCGGTACACACCCAGCACACGTCACCACTTTGATATCTAAATGCAGAGGTCATATACTGTAACACATGTGTGTAAGAAGAACTGCAACACTTGTTTTTCTGCATGACATTTATTCACTGATTTTTCTAAATTCTACTAAAAAATGCCTGTTTTTGTTCATATTGGGATTTTTTTTTTTTTTTTGTCGCTATTGCATGATTTAAAGCCCTCCTCCCAAGAATGCAGAACAGTATTTTCTCCTCGGGTCTCGCACTCACAGGGCTGACCTGAAAAAGTGCCCATCTCAGGCCTTTGGAAAGCCATAATAGAGTCTCTCAGTGAATGACAGGGATTAATAAAAGAAGAAGCAATGTCACTAAGCAGCAGTAAAATGGCAGCCTTAAAGATTTTATACATCGGATTACTACAAAAATATTCTTGCCTTTCTTCAAATCCATGCTTGTTTAATATCGTGCCCATTTTACCTCCTCTTCTCTACATGCACCTCCCCTCGATCCTCCTTTTGAGTAAATATTTTACTTTTTTTTTTTTTTTGGTCCCACTTTTCCCCTCACACTCCCTTTTTCATCTCCTCCGCTCTGCTTTAAAATCCTCTCACCCCCGTTTTACTTCTCACTGCAGTCTGTTTAGGATGCCACAGAGAACCCATTACTCCCCGTGTGCCTTCCTTCATGATGGATGAAATATTTATCTGCAACTGTAGGTGTTTTTCCTTTTTTAAGCAAGAACTATGGTAAACAAATTAGATGGCAGCAGAGTAGACCTAAAACCTGCGATAATGGTAGTTGGACTCAATGTCAACTTGCCTCAAACGTTTTCAGGCTGTGGCTTGTGCACCATTAGCCTATTTGTTACATGAATAGCTTAAGAAATGGTATAAGTGCGTGTGGATTCAGAAAATTTTGTCCTTTTATTGAGTCACACCAGAGTGTGATTGATGTATTTAGAGCAATACTCAAAGCCGTGGAAGCACTCCATCTTATCAGGAATAAAGAGCTTTTCTCTTGTGAGTTGAGTAAAGAAAGAATACCAACAGGCGTATGTTTCAGACAGAACTTTTCTCTTTTAGATCACAGTTCCCCCTTTTTTTCTTCATTCACGAGGAGACTTTAAGGAGAACAGACTCCTATGGCCATAGTATCTGGAGAAAACTGTGACCCAGAGGTCATTTTCACCCAGCGCCTGCGCGCCCCCTTGAAATATGCAGCAGATTTGTGGGAGGGTCACCGCCTCGAGGCTTGGCCCTGGGGGAAGTTACAGGGTGAAAAGAAAAAGAGTTGCTCGGCTCATGTCTTCTGGGTCCACAAAAGGAAGAGGATCTTTGACTTAAGTTGTGATTTGTTGAGCTCACAAGAGAAAAGCGGATCCCCCCTGACACTCTACAACCGAAGATACTGCACATGAATTACTGATAGTTGCTTTCCATCACATGGTCTCTGCTCCCTTAGGTTTCTCCTTGACTTATGCTAGGACATGCAGTAATGATATACCCCCTAATCCTCTCCCCTTAATGTGATTTATACTCAACAGGGAATTCCAGTTGCAGTAAACAACAGAAGTTTCTGAGGCAGAGAAAACTGCTGATCTCTTCTCTACTAATGCCTTTAATAGTTCTATCCTTAGGGTGAAAAAATATCCCAAAATAAACTCCTCAGTGACATATCGTAGGGAAACATTTATCTTTTGGAGACATCTTTTTAAGCTCCCACGATAAACCCACTACATTTCGGAGTGTGTACATTGCTGTAAAAATTGGAGGTGCAATATTGCTCGAGGTTAAGCTATACCTCCTTAATCTTTGCCATTATCCCTCTTTATCACTGTTCTAAAGACAATGCCTGGTGCCCACATCTTCCGACTTAACTTCAGATTTCACGGTAGCCTGAGAGTGGGTGTTCATCACTCTCTCGCTTAAGCTCTCGAACCAAAGCACAAACAGACAGGCAGCTCAAATAAACAGGCCATTTTCTCCGACGCCTAACTGACTGCTGTGACCCTCCGAGGTCTCCGTCCAAAGGCCTCTGCTCTCTGTTTGCTGACTGTGTTTCCTCCTGTACGCGCTGCATCAACATCTTACTTGGCAGGTTTCATCTCTGCGCAGTGAAATTAATTAATTAATGACAGTGTTGAGCCACTCATGCAAATCATCATAATCTGAGCATGACACAGAACCACATGTAAATACAGCTACACATGTAAATGAGCATTCTCTTGGTTGTATTCAAATGACTGTTGGTGTAATTCAATTATCATTGCCATGGATATTATGGTAAACGGTTCTATAGATAACTAGGCCACAGTGGGAGCCAAAAGCTGAGGGACCACATAAGGAATGCAAAAAATAAATCCACAGCAACAATGCTTTTTTAGTCCTTTGTTAACTGGAAACAAAGGATGTGCATGTATAATAAGACCGTGCAATTATCCTTTCCAAGTCGCTAATGCAGTGCTACAAAACAGCTCTGCAGTGGGAAACTTAACAGCAGAAAATGTATGTTGAATATTGCATCATGCTCCGTAACAGAATTTCAAAGTTAACTTTATCCAAAGGATTATGAACACACTCTAAAGGAAAAGAAAATATGCCTGAATTACATCATTTGTCACTGGCCTCCCCAGCAATAGCGGTACGAATGCCAGCGTGCTACAGTGCACACTTCTTATCTTCATACCAGCTACAAAACATGAATAAACAACAAATAATTGCAAAGTTAACAAAACATTTCTTCCATGCCTTCTGCTTGACTTGTACAGTAAATCTCCTAAATTCCAAAAGCAACATAGTAAATATAATATGAACAATAAAATGATAATTATAACCCACAATTTTAAAAAAGTCAGCTAATATAATTATAAAGCAGTTGAAAATGACATTTTTGTGGTAAATAGCAGAGGTTTGAGCTGGGAATGAGAGAACAATATTTGCCTTTCCCAAAATAAAATCAAATCAAAGCTGGCTGTGACCTCAACCAAACTGTCACAGAATGAAAAACACAAACCAGTTTGGACAGAAATGAGCACATTTAATACCCTTCATGTCACACTATCAGTTTTGTGCAGCATTTTTTTGGGAAGACACACCTGACACATACCTGCACTGCAGATATTACACATGGCCCAGAGCCTGTACTGTGTAGCTACACTGACACACATGTATTTTCAAGTGTTTCAATGTTGTTACTTTTTTCATTCACGTTTTGTGCCAGAGTCACTTTCATGGCTGCGTACACAAGAACATTAAAGGAACTTAGTTGAATTTTTACTTACCAACTACACCAGACTTTGCCTGAACTATGTTAACTGCACACCATCAGTACTTTTTAATGATTAGAACTCGATTCATGTTAAAGTTGGGTTTGTTAAATGTATAGAGTGCCTGATGTCTGTATTGACTGTGCGAAGCAGGTGAGAACTTTGCAGTCCAACATTTCTGAAGCACTCAGTTCTCACACAAAAATGTTTAATATTGAGTTCACAGTCTCGTTTCCTCTGTTGTGTTTCTGTGAGGGTTTTCTTTCAACTGGGTCAGTAATGAATACATGGATCCAACTCTTCATAATCTTATGTAACTCAGAGCCCTAGGTGGCTGTGCCGTGCATGTGTTAAACTTGTCAAATACAGACTGATCACAGAGCTTAAACCTCACCTAAAGCTAACACTTACAATCAACAGTAAAACTGTTTTTGTCCTCCCACGCAAAATAAAGTGCGAGGATACTGTCGTCGTGCCGTCCGTTTGTCCGGGCGTCTGTCTGTGAGGTTTTACCTTTCTGGTCCATAGACTCCAAAACCACAAGGAGTTGAGTCATGAACTTTGGCATATGTGTTCGTTACTCTTCAAGGATGTGCAACGCGATATTCATATTCCTGGATGTTTAGTAACCTTTGTACACTTTGGCTGTATTTATCTGAAGAGGAGAGTAAACAACATGGAGGATTTCAGGCTGCTATGATCCTATGTGCTAATGATACGCAGCCACTTTCTCATGCCTGATTGGCTTAGTCTAATCATGTGATCATATTGCGCTGTGTGATTGGCTATACCTACTTCACCATTATTGACTGAAATGGAGAAAGTGGGAATTCCCCATATCTAGCAACTGACCTCCATCACTGAACAGCTGGCAGTAGCTGAGAGTGAGAAACTGTGAATCCCAAATTTCTAGTTACAGAGTCTGTTTATAGTAACATCAGTTCTCGGCTGCAGCCTTATTGATTAGCCTGTGATGCCTGATTGGCTGAGCATTGTCTATCATGCTGGTCAGGGATGACTCATGGCCACAAATAGTACAGACTATGACTCATCATTGAGCAATATTTAAGCCATACCTACTGCTCAGCAATATTGCTCATATGTAAACAACATGGTTGCATTATGTTTTGTACGCCATTGCCTTATGATTATAGTTATGTTATACATAATAATCCTGTACCCATATGAGTATAATATGATGTGAATATCTTTATGTATACATTATGTCGGGTTTATATAAATTACGTAGTAAACACCCTTGTACAAGAGTGCAGGGATGACTGAAAGTATTTGGAAAAAATGTTATTCTGACTTCTATATTTATTCTATATTTTCAATAACTGTGAGAGGAAATCGCCATCTGTGATGGGTCTTGTTTTTATTTACTTTTTGGTCATGCTTGTACAGAACAGTTCTGGTAATAATAAAATAAACAAAAGCTCATAATTCACTCTCTAAAAGATAGACCGTCCACTCTGATTGTATCATTTTGTTTTTGTTCGCAGCCCCCAATAACCTGTTGTAGTTTGAACTATGTTATTCTGTCACAATAGGTGGTGAAGAAAACTCAATTCTCTGTCAATGTTTTCTATATTGCAGGTCAGAAGAGCATGCGAGTCACAAGTCTTCTAATTTGCCAGGGGCTGTTATGGGTGGGCACAGCCCAAGGTTTAATTATCACTCTTCCAGTTCCCAAACTGGAGGGCATCCCCAAAATAACAGGTATGGATCAGAAGGGGTGTCTGACTCTGATTGAGCAGCCTCTTAAGAGGTCAAAAGAAAATGGAAGCACATTTTATTTATTTTTTATTTTTTTTAAAGAAAATTGCTCTGCTCTGCCCATTATTGAGGTCACACTTCACATTTTTCTTGTTGCTCTGGGAATCAGTGCAAATATAACCAGGCTGACAAGACACAAATCATTCTGTGTATATATGTTTTTGCAGGATAATTTAAAAAAAAAAAAAAAAAACTGCCTGGCTGTGTTTTGTTTATAATGCCGAGTGAATGAGGTCATTAGTTTCCCACTTTCACATCCCTTACTTCATGACCATCTTATTCCAAGTTAGTTTATTAAATAATATGTAAATACACCACAAATTATAGCTGGCATTATTGCTTTTATATTGGTAGAATTATGATAAATAGACACAGTTAACAGTTGATGACATATGATCCAAGGCTGGGTTCAAGTAATTTTAAGTTCATACAATTTGAAATTGCAACTTGCATAATTCTCTCATTTAATTGATGTAACTCGTGGTGTCTTAACCCCAGCCCTGTTTAGGAGCAGTGTCTGTTGTAAGTGAATGCCATTTGAATATTTTGTGTGTCTGCCTGCTACAGGAAAGGGAATGATCTCATTAAACGCCCACTGCGGGCCTGTGGACTTTTTGGTTGCCACCACGAGCTCGCTGTCCCCTGAACTGCTAAAGAGGGATTCTGTTGGGGATAGCCCAGACTCTGCATGTGGAGGCGAGGACCGCAGTGACACCTCCTCTCAGGAATCCCTGCAGCCATCCGGCTCCTACCAGGGAGAGGGGAGAGGCAAAGGACGTGGTGTTCTCCTGCAGTATAAGCTGCGCTCCACATCAGGACTACCCGGACGGCCGTTAACGGCACTGGGCGACGAGGCGTCAGACTCCTCGCTGGAGTCTTTAGAGCACAGCGTGGAAGACGGATCTATCTATGAGCTCAGTGATGACCCAGAAATGTGGGTCCAGGGACGTACTTGTCAGAGGGATGGGGGCCGCAGGGACAGGGTGATCTCTGCGGCAGTTATCTCTGGAGGAAAAGGTTTTCGCAGACTGAAGGAAGGAGCAGCAGCAGGTACTAGGACAAGTGGGGAGGGTTTAGAGAATATACTTATGGTATGGCAGCTCCCACTGACAGTGTGACATGGAAAATATGTGTCAAACTTATGTGTATTCATAGATTCCTAACTAGCTTAGGCTTGAATCCCCTGCTCCATAAATTCCATACATTTGAGTATATGATGAGAAGGTGGTGCTTCTGTTCCAGAGCATGGCATCTTATGATTTAGCCTGTGAAATAAGCAGGCTAAGACATGCTGCTTATGAGTCAACCCATAGGATGCTTTGAATGTTCAGGATGTGATCGGCCCAGCAATGGCACAGGCCACTGCAGATTAGCTCTGTTCTGTGCCATTGTTTTGAACAGCTTCCTGCCTTAGTTAAGATTGATATGCCACAGTTTAACCTCATCATTGCTACGTGTGCCGTGCCACATTTATTTTGTGCGAAGGATTTCTGTGTGAGCACCCATGGACAGCATGCCTTTGAGAGGCAGTCTTTGTGGAATCTGCCATGCTCTGCAGAGTTAGAAATGGACGTCTTTTATCTGATCCTGTGGGAGAGATCCCATCTGTTTAGAGCTGAAAGCCGGGGACTACCATCGCATCACAAAGCACATTAGCATCACTTTATAAGCTTTGCCAGCCTTTTTCTCATCCCATACAATGTGAATGTACGATACCATGTATTGTATCTCAAAACTGAATAGGTGCTCTCTGATAAAAAAGAAAAGAAGAAGAAGAGAATGTAATTTTTCTTATTTTGTTGCAGGTGTTGCAAAAATAATTTTTGGTTCTTAGAGCTTACTTTGCCTTTATTAAGGAGAGTCATGTTCGTACAATGTGGGGGGGGGAAAGGTGATTTGGAAAACTACTTGATGAGAGTCACAGATGTTAATACTCTACATTGCATAATCTATGATTGCACTGCAAAATGATGCAATTATTACACTTTTATTTGATCAAATGTAACTTTTCAGTGCCAGGGCAGAGTATTATCTTCCCGCAGTACCATAAATACCAGATATGTGTTTCATTAGTCACTGGCATCTATCGGCATAATTAAACAAATGTGCACACAGGTTTGTGAATACTCTGCTCACATTAGTTGGAAGCCCCAGTCACGCATTCAGAGTCAGACTCGAGCGAATGATGAAATGAAAGTGCTGCAGCCATCTAAACGGCTGTCAGCTGTGTGCAAATACAAATGTACGTTTACAGGACCATTAATTTCAGTAACAGAAGATGATACTGACTAAATACGTTCTAATACATAATATTACAGTTACAGTATAATTAACAGATGGTGATGATGATGATGTATATTACCAGTGATATCAGTCAGGACTTTAAGTCATGGAGAACTTTTCTTACGTCCTTCTGTTTTGCTAATGTTCTGTAAATATTTGGAGCTTCATCCAAACATTTTATCCATAATATTTTATAATCGGGATATGAAGATGTCCATCAGCAGCTTGTCGATCCCGATGGCAAGAAACCTTAAAATTAACTCTCTGGTGGTTATCGTGTCTTTAGAGTAGTTGCAAGGTTTACGTAATATGCCTTTAACCAGAAAAATATATTAAAACAATTTTTTTTAAATAAATAAATTAGCATAATGAACTATAAGGGCGCTCACTAGAGCGCATATTTCTCCCAGTACAGAATCCTTTTACTCAATGCTGGTGCCAGATCGTGATCCAGATCACCACCAAAATGTAATCGAATGTTCCTTGTACCACCCTCGACAGATCGACAGACGCTACTGAAAACATGACCCCCCCTCCACCTATCAGTGGGCGAGGTAATTATGTCAAATGTGGTGTCATCAGAGTACATACCTATTTTTAAACCCGTGAGCAGTATGAGAAGCATCCAGTGGTACTGTGTGTAGCATTTGAAAGGTTCTCCTTTAAAATGTCTTAAAAAAACACACATTGGCAGACAAACATGGACTTTCGATCACGGAGCAAACTAAATCAAGAGGTACTTACTTTACAACGCACATTTTTCACAGTGTGCTGGCACAGTAGGTGGAGGCCACACAAGTATCCAACTATGAACAGAGCTTTGTTGATTTTCAATAAACCTAGCAATGGTTAAGGTTATGGTATATCATTTTTCTCCACCTCTACTCTACTTAGCTTTTCTACCACACATGGATTCTCATCTTATCCCTTTATCACAGAAGCATGAAGTTCATGTTTTGTATTTCCCTGAGGCACACCAAGGTTTATTCTTTCTTTTTCTTCTGCTCCTCTCAAGTGAGGTTCAAAAATCGTTTTAAAGATCCTGCTGTCAACCAGAATCATTCAGGAAAAAGATCAAATAAAATAAAATGATGTAAACTGTCCTCGGATGCTGTCGTCTAAATGTAAATCTCAGTGTCTCATCAGAAATGTATATTTTAATTCATGTGAGATTCAATGCTGCTGAAGGCACAGTACCCCCAGTAACTGTAGGGATTGTTCATTCAAGCGTTTTTAGGGTTATTTTTTTGCCTCGACTGAGAGGGAAGAGACGGGAAAGATGGATGGAATCAAACCATTAGCATTGCAGTTTTTTGGCATGTTCTGTAACCATTTGGCTACGGTGACATTTGTTTAATCAGAGCATAATGCATTCTATATATATATATATATAGTACCAGTCAAAAGTGAGTGTGTCCAAACCTTTGACTGTTGGCATTATTAAGCTGTTTCATTGGCTTATCCACCAACAGTTTAATATCAAATGTCAACCTTGACATTTCATTTGCTTATGTTATTTGCCTGCAGGTATTATCCATGCACTGAATGTTAATACTCAAGAATGAACATATGTATTACTAATTAGAACTCCTACTGTACTAAACCTATTCCATTTTAAATAGAGGACTGCAACTCTGCTGATGTTTGAAATCAGACTCTATAAGTCGCAGTTTACACAATATTTTTTTCCTGTGGTGTTAAAGTGTAATTAAAAGACCTGTATTTGTAGATTTGACCATGATTTCTCTGAGTTATGATAACATTTACTCAAAACTTAAATGCTGAGATCTGACAACATGGCGACACTACTGAAAGTAAGACGGGCAGGGTAAGAAGTCTCTGTTGTAAACATCCATGAGAGTCCCCAGACTTTGACCTACTGTATTTGATGTAGCTGTACACACAATTTTCCTGTGCAGTGAAGCATTAATACAGCCATAAAAGATGCATTCACCTTAAGTTCCTCCTCTTAGATTTGTTGGCTTATTTACAGGCTTCATTGTCACATAGTTCCCAGATCTCAGCTGCTCACAGAGTATTATCATGGCTGATAGAAATGGTGCATCAGTAAGGTCTGAAAAGAGATGAACCAGAATACTTTAAGTAATAATATTGCACTTAAAGTTGCCACAAGCATATGGGAAAATGCCTGTTTCCTTTTGCTGCAGTACTTAAATGTTAAATGTCAATTTACATTGTCTAATATGTGTATACTAAATTAAAAAAAAATCTTTGAAGACGAGTTTAAGCTTGATTTTTTATATTTACTGATTAATAACGGGGCTGCTGATGCTGTCAGAAGTTTAGGGTTTTGGAGTTATACTATACTTCTTTAGCATTAAACTTCTCTGAGATTTAAATATCCTCCCTTTGTTTGATATCATCCTTTGGGTAATTGTCTCACTATATTAAGTGTTTGGCTGTTTAGATTATTATAGGTTTACCTCTAAATCTGGTGAAAGGCAGGGCTTAAAAAAAACAACAACAGAAAACTTTTTATTGAGTTTGTTGAGGATGACTGAGACTGAGTAGGAAAACAAAATCTGATGTAATGCCCCCTAATTTTGTGCTCAGTGGTTTCCCACTGCCCCCAAGACATCACATCATAGGCCACTTAGTCCAGGACTTTTTTCTTGTTATTTCCCAAGAGCACTGTTGGCTTGAAACTGAAGACAGCATCAATTTTACAAGTGGATTTAATTTAAAAGAAAAAACAAACAAACATTGATCATGTCCTTTAACAGTCAGTTGGGGACAAAATATTCCAAGTCTACATTTCCTCAGATTGACAGCTTTTGTCAAATTTAGGCATTTAGAGAAATGTAGTTCCTATGAGTCTTTGAGTAGAACTTCTTAGTTAAATTATCACCATTGAGACTTGTTTTGTCACATCCTTTATGCCTCTTCACCTTCATCGTAGGTAAAGTGCCAGTGGCTTATGTCGTTGCGTGGCGCACTGCACTTCAGGGAGACAGGCAGGATTGTTACCAGTGCACTCAAACTGCAGATGAAAACACACTGGGGAACTCCTACCATTCCTCATCCATCCTTTTCCACCCCTCCTCCTACTGCCGCTGCCTGTCTTCCTCTCTATTTCACTCCCTCAATGTGCTTCTTTATTCTTGTCTTTTTAAAATGTGTCAGTGAAGTCTTTCTATATATACAATACTTTGTAGTAGTTAACAAGGCCATGCTTTTTTTCTCATGACCAATTCTCAGGTCAGTGTGCACTGTTGTCCTTTGACCGCAGTTATATTAATAGTCTCCTCTTCCTGCTAGCTTCACATGGAGCAGTCAGGGCACATGAAGGCCCCCTTTAGTGCTGACAATGTCAGATAAGGGTGGAGAGGGTGGGGGTAATGGGGCTGTACACCAATGAGTTGAGCCTCCACAGTAGCCTACAGGAAATTACCACGAAAGGTCAGTGCGTAAATAAAACATAAATGATGGGCTAAACAAAAACAGGTCAAACACCAGTTCAGCTGCTGTATGTAGCAGATTCAGATTTGGATTACATGTCTGAACTGATGACAGCCACCTGAAATATAAACCTACTATAACTTTGTGTTGATCAGCTGAGGCTGGATAAGAGATAAATATCTGCATTAGAGCCTGACGAATATATCAGCAGGACCAACTTATCAGCTAATATTAGCTATTTGCCGACATATCGGTATCGTAGTTTGTAGGGAGAAACGCTAACCATTACATGAATGCAGACATTGGATAGTTTTGTCCTCCAGAGGGCACTCTGCAACTTCCTGCCCAAATCACTTGTGGTGGACCTCAAGGTTCCATTTTAGGACCCATTTAGATTTTATGAGCTCTTTTTAGGATCAGTTTTCCAAGTAAAATGTCTGCTCTAATCACTTTACAATTACTTTGACACTGATGACACACAAGTATTTTTGTATATTTGGATGGCTCTAATTATGCTGCTTTTCTGCTAAATTGCACATTATTTAAGTTGTGATAGCTGAGAGGCATAGCTCAGATAAATTCCATCAAGTCCAACCAATAATGATATGATAATTGTATTTATTTGTATGCTACTTTTTATTTTTTAAAACAACTTGAATAAAATTTACATATTAAAGATAAGTGCACAAATCCCAAAATAATCCCAGATATGTGCATTCAAGCATACATTCTTATATACACTGATACATACTTGCACACCATAACAAAAACTAAAAGCCACAACAGTGAAAGAAGAAAAAAAAAAGGAAAGTAGGGATTTACAGTACATGAGTAATCTGAGAGGCATAGAGATTGTTCCCACTGCACTAATCTTCTTAATATTTCATTGCTGTAATACACTGAACCTATTGCTCAATCTTTTTCATGTGTGCAGCTGGTCCAGAATTCTGCTGTGCCATATTTCTATTGTTGATTGTGCAGTTTTAATGTTCTGTCTTGCTTTTTTGTCATATGATGTTTATTTTATGTACACATTAATTTCCAGTTCTTATCCAGTTCTGTTATACTATTTAGTATATCATGTTTTTAATTTGCTGAACTTATTGTTTTTATTTTGCTCTTAAGTTTTTAACCTGTGTTTCTTGCTTTTTTATTTTGTACCATATAATGTGTACTGAACATAACATGCAAATGAACATAGATTTTTTTATGTAGTAATGTCTTCCTCAGTCACTATTCAGTTTGATAAACATAAAAGTCAGATCTAGATCAGAAAATAATGCATTCTTTGCCATTAATATGCCTCTTCATTTCTTGGGTATGTGAACAATCTAGGTTTTGTTTACTTGTGCTCTTTTTAATTTTGTCGCATTTACCCAAATTTTTGGCTCATAGACGTTATCGTGGGAGCACCCAGTACTCAAAACATGCATCCAGCAGCACAATAAGGATGACACCACTACAGGGAGCTCCTGGAAAAGTCCATAAAACTCCAGTAAGAACTGAGAATGTAACACTGATCTGATAAAGCAGTGCTCAATTGCTTCTTGTACCAAGGTCAACAATGGAGCACATGCTTGCCTAGAAGCAAAATGAGAGACCAAAATGCTGTGCCAGCATTCCACTGTCAAACCCCAAACAGTATAGGGCATAAATAAGTGTGCTTTTTCTGGTGGGACTTCACAAACCCCCTTTTCTAAACCTTTCTATAGATATTTTCTGCCAATTAACCCTGCTCCAGGAGAGATTTGCCTATCTCAAGCCCCAGCTTTGCGCCTGTGCAGCTTGCGGCGTCACTCTCCCTACGTCTCAGGTATAATTTGCATGCCTCGGTCAAGGCTAAACTGAAGCGGATGAAGCTTTGCAGTTTGAAGGTCTCCCTGCTTTATCTGCCGACTCCTAAAAGCCTGGCATATTTGCATTGCTTTTCATTTCCGCAGGCTTGGCAGCACGAATGATAAAGGAAGAAGAGCACACTGTACAAACCTTGCTTAACAAAGGAGGCAGTAGCTTCTGATTTGCATAGGAAGAATGCATGGATAAGGCCCACACAGGCCTGCCTCGGGTCTTATTATCACCCTCCATCAACGCTCAGAGCTGATGCCTGTCAACATCTAATGCACAGCCCCAAAGAGATAGGCTAGGTCACATCATGGTGTCAGATGTAACTGTCTCCTCTGGCAATGTCAGCCTCAAATAAACAGAAAAAAAAAATCAATATTTTAATAGTGGATATTGTTCGAGTTCAGAAACTTAGATCTGAACTCAATTCCCTCATTGTCTCATTTTAAGCAGGCCTGTGTTTTACAATCCTCTCCTGGCTGCTTATCCTTATGTTTTATTTACAAGCTTTTAATCATGCAAAAGATTAATAAAATTTTGATCACTGTACATTATTTAACTTGTCCCAAAGGAGAGAGGTCTGTTTAATGGCATGATACATGGCCTGTATTGAATAGTAATAATCTCCCAGTGTATCTATCTCTTTGTCCAACTACTTGTATAAAGGAACTGAAAAATAAGCGCTGTGCTCGCTGCTTGTAAAAGGAGCATCTCATGCTTTGCATTGTTGTATGGCCCTTTGGCATTTATGATATAGTTTTTTTGCAGTCTGTAAAATCATCCTAGATGAAGTGCAACTTGCAGAGTTTTATAGCCAATTTTCTCCAAATGCATTTATTTAATGTTTCAGGCCACTGTTCCTATCTCCACTTCTTATTTACTGTGCTAAACATAAACCTGCTAGTTTTACATGTTCCTGCACATCCTTCTGTCCTGCAGTGCTTTATTTTCTAAGACTGTTTAGGCCTTTGAAGGGCGACCTTCAATTCATATATCTGTTGCTATAACTCTTTGCTACTACCTCAGTGGGACCTCTGTAGAGAAGATAAAATTTCTTTTTTATGTATCGCAGTGAATCAAGTCACTTTTATGCCAACATTTCTCTGACTATTCAAACAAAATGAGAATGTTAGCATTCAGGTCCAGGTTTTCTCCTGTTTGCATCCCTGTTGAATTTGGATGCCCACCAGACAACATTTCAGAGGTAAATAACATGTTGAATGTGGCTCTAACCTGCCTGCATTTCACCAGAGGGGCGAAACTATGACTTGAATTTTTTTTTTCCCCCCAGTATCAAAAGCAACAACATCTCATCTTCGCTGTCTGTGTTGATCTGTGTGACACCTCTGAGGCAACACGTGCATCACCCGAATCAGATGACTCACAGGACCACTAAGCAATTTTCATTTTTGGCCTGTTGTTTTTAATGTTCACCTTATTTCCAACCATGTTTCCAGGGGTTTTGGTTCAGTTTCATGTTGCGGTCATCCAAACTTTTCTGACTTGTTCTCACTTTTACACTTCTTCATTATCTCCCTCTACATCTCTCTCTCTTTTTTCTTAGTCCTGCTTCAGTTTCTCCCTGGGGGGAAGAGACGTGCTGTACCTTTTACTGCTGTAGTCCTCAGCATGACAGATGGAGGCTATTAAAACACATTTTCATTGTATTATGGTAAATATGGCAGCCATGTTTTATAACATATTACTGTTCCCAAGACAGTGCTAGAGGATGCATGAGGAAATCATAACCGTCCTGTCATGGGCTTCTCTATGGATAAAAATTTTGTGGTATGTGTGATTTAGTTACTGAGGGTTGTTTTTAGTAAGCCACAGTATTGCAATTGTGGTTCTGATGGCCCCAGTCAGTTCAGAGTGAAGTATAAAAAAAAAAAAAGCTATGACACAAGCTCATCAAGCCCGATTTCCTGTCTTACAAAAAGGGAGTGTAACAGAGTAATGGATTTTGTACAAGGCATCAGGTTTGACAACCACTTACAGAGAGCAGTTAAGATTCTTGGTTTTCCAGAGGTATAGAAAATCAATGTGAGTGGTGGCAGGTATGATATTTATTCAAAATGCACTCCCTCTCTTGATAAAAAGAGGAGAGGAGGTTTGGCTTGGCAAGAAGCTTGGCAGCTTTTAGGCTGTCTGTTTTATAGAGTGGACATTCACATAACCAGCAATGACAGTTTCTATTTTTATCCTCCTCACTCCTCTGACAGAGGCCCTGCAATCCAACATTGTCACAGCAGTTGGTTGGCCCACAGAGAATCTATTAAAAAAGAAACTGAATAGGAAAAAATATTATATTTAAACAGCAGTTGAACACAATAATGATCTAAAACAAGTAAATACATTATGACTCTGAGTAAAGATGATGTCACACTATCAGGCAGCACAATGAGAAGTTGATCATTTATAGACTGTGGTGTGCTTTTGAGGTAATATATTGCAGAGTAACTCATAATTTTTGACACTTGATACAGCATGATATCTGTGAAACAAAACAAGGAAAAAAAATACCCCTAAAAAGGCAAAAACCCAGTGGTCTCTCTCTGTGTGTATAATTATTATTAAATTTAAATAATTCACTTAATTAGCTTTCTGATTTGCGTCCCCCTGCTGTGCACCATTTTCCCAGTTTCTTCTTAATTATTGCACATTAGTTAACTTGAGTTTGCTTTACCCCAAAATATTTAATAAGCTTCATCACAAGAAGTCCTGAGGAATTGATACAGGTAAGTTGAATCTCTTTGGAAAACTTGCACTTAATTAAAAAAAAAAATTGCTAGTGTATGAATAATTGTATCACAAGGCAAAGCAATACAATAAACTGTCCCAGTGCAGATACACACTCAGTATGTTTACTGAATAACTCAGGAGGAGTGAGGGGTGTGACTGTCAGTGCTTGGGACTAGAAATTTATGAAAAGAAATACAGTGACTGAGCCATCTACCTGCCATGGTTAAGATCAAGCATAACTTTGAATATGTAAACACACACACCTACACACACACACACACACACACACACACACACACACACACACAAGACTAAAAACAACAATCAAAAACAAAACTAGCATAAAAAGTAAAACTGTGTGAAACTTATTTTAGCTTCAATCCCAATAATGTTTATGTTACAAAGTCAAGATCAGACTTTGCAGTGCATTTTTAAAACTAAATTTAGACATCTTCATACAATATTGGGTTACTGTAATAACAATTTTCTGTAATGCAGTAATGTAATGCATTACTACGCTAAATTCAGTAATCATATTACCATTACAATTATGTTGTAACTTGCGTCACAAAGGTGTTGCAGTTATCCGCATGACAGGCAGATAGGGTGGGGGAAGCCTTTTTTTTAAAAACCTGTGCATGCCAATGTACAGCGGAGCGACACGTGGCCCCTAATGCAAGACTCGGGGAGCAGAACGTAAAGTCAAATGGCAGTTTAATTACTGGACACGAAATAATCCAAGGAACAAGGAATCTCAACAAAGGACGAGAGGAAACGCAGACAATATTTACACAAACCAGGTAATTAGGGAAATGGGGAACACAGCTGAAACTAACTGGAGAAAACCGAGACAGAGGAAGCAAAACTACACACAACACATAGCCTAGTGACAAACGACCAAAAAGTGCTTTAGTTTTCGAGATACCCCTACCGGAGGTAGAACTAAACCCAACCACATTTTTCCTCATCTCTAAGGTCTCCCCTATATGAAATGGATTCTTGGCCAAAAATATTTTACTGCCAAAATGGTTAAATTGATAGATATTGTTATATACCCCAAAACTAAAAAAGAGCCCAAATACAGTCTGTCAGCATGGGGGTTAACCCACAAAAACTGATGTATGTTAATAACACAAGGCCTGAGAGTTTTCAAAATAGGCATGTATGCAGTCAGGATTTTGCTTTACCCACTAGAAAAAACTGGATGTGAATATCTTAAAGTATGGGGTAGATAGAGACCTTGGAACACATACCTAAAATAGGCGAACATGGAAAAAAAAAAGTTTTTGCAAAATGTTTTCATTTACTTTGCAATTGCTTTGCCAAGGATTGTCATAGAAACACATATGATGGCTTGTTAGAAAGGTGAGGTTGTGCTGGACCTTATCAATACCAAATATGTAAATGTGACCTGCATAATCAGGGTGTTAAGTCACTTATGTGTGATATGTCCCAATTAAAAGAATATACTGCATTTCATTGCAATATACTACACTGTACTGGTAAAATCACCACAGATGAGTGAGTAGGACAGGAAACAACAACAGAGTATAACAGTTTGGCCTTGATGGGCCTTTTTAATTGAATTTTATTCAATTCAATTTTATTTATATAGCGCCAAATCACAACAAAGAGTCGCCTCAAGGCGCTTTGTATTGTGGGTAAAGACCCTACAATAATACAGAGAAAACCCAACCCATAGGGGCTCATAGTTTTTCCTTTCCACTGTTGCCAAGTACTTGGCAACAGTGGAAAGGAAAAACTCCCTTTTAACAGGAAGAAACCTCCAGCAGAACCAGGCTCAGGGAGGGGGGGTCATCTGCTGAAGGGGGGCTGAGGGGAGAGAGCCAGAGATTAATAACAATTAATGATTACATGCAAAGCGGAGTATAAACAAAGTAAATAAGGTGATTGAAAAGAAACAGTTCATTATGGAAACCCCCCAACAGCATAGGCCTATAGCAGCATAACTAAGGGATGGTTCAGGGTCACCTGATCCAGCCCTAACTATAAGCTTGATCAAAAAGGAAAGTTTTAAGCCTAATCTCAAAAATAGAGAGGGTGTCTGTCTCCTGAATCCAAGCTGAGAGCTGGTTCCACAGAAGAGGGGCCTGAAAGCTGAAGGCTCTGCCTCCCATTCTACTCTTAAGTATCCTAGGAACCACAAGTACGCCAGCATATGGTACTATGAGGTCTTTGAGATAAGATGGGGCCTGATTATTCAAGACCTTGTATGTGAGGAGAAGGATTTTAAATTCTATTCTAGATTTAACAGGGAGCCAATGAAGAGAAGCCAATATGGGAGAAATCTGCTCTCTCTTTCTAGTCCCTGTCAGTACTCTAGCTGCAGCATTTTGGATCAGCTGAAGACTTTTCAGGGAGCTTTTAGGACAGCCTGATAATAATGAATTACAGTAGTCCACCCTAGAAGTAATAAATGCATGAATGAGCTTTTCAGCATCAGTCTGAGAAAGGATGTTTCTAATTTTAGAAATATTGTGCAAATGCAAAAAAGCGGTCCTACATATTTGTTTAATATGTGCATTGAAGGACATATCCTGGTCAAAAATGACTCCAAGATTTCTCACAGTGTTACTGGAGGCCAAAGTAATGCCATCCAGAGTAAGTATCTGGTTAGACACCATGTTTCTAAGATTTGTGGGGCCGAGCACAAGAATTTCAGTTTTATCTGAATTTAGAAGCAGGAAATTAGAGGTCATCCAGGCCTTAATATCTTTAAGACATTCCTGCAGTTTAACTAATTGATGTGTGTCATCTGGCTTCATTGATAGGTAAAGCTGAGTATCATCTGCATAACAATGAAAATTGATGCAATGCTTTCTAATAATACTGCCTAAGGGAAGCATGTATAATGTAAATAGAATTGGCCCTACCACAGAACTTTGTGGAACTCCATAATTAATAAAACTGTAACTACACACAGTATAAATCAGGAGCAGAACTACATGCATGTCAAGCCCACTGCATTTGCTGATCTCACTGCAGTTGCCGTCCTTACAGTCCTTACTGGTGTCTTCTGATTCATAACAGGCTCAATGAACCTGTCTTCTCTGAGCCTTCGTCCTCTACCCACTGGGTCCCAGAGAAGAGGCTTGGGCAGGTGGTTGTGACACCACACTGCCACTTGGTATAAAGCTCTCTGCACATGTTGTGAGAAGGCATCCTCAGTCGGGGGTAAATTAGCTGCTGATGAATTTGTGGTAGATGCTAGTATGTACCTCAGGTCATCCAGGTTAGTGCAGAGACATCCATCCTCCCTGTGCTTTTGGCCATACAAATCCAAACATCCCTTTGCTTGAATAGTACACAAGCAAAACCAGCACATTTGTATCATCACATTTTACAGTGAGGCATGACTGTGAAGGTGCAAGGCATGTAACACCAGCCTTGTGTGTCAGCCTCTTCCTGGTCACTGTTAAGTTCTGTCAAACAGTCAGTACCTGACTTGCTATTCCTCCTGACCTCCTCACCATTTTCAAAGCCACCTGCCAAGATCACTGTGTTCCTCAACAAGATTCTCTTTGGACCAATACTGATGATGTAGCTGCTGATAAAGCTACATACAGCAGCTTTGTTCCCACTGATCCTCAGATAGTTCTTGTAGTTTGAAACTCTTGCCTGGCCTGTAATCACATGTGTTGCCTGCTGGTTTGAATGGTGCCTCTTCTTTGCCTTTCAAGATCTTTGACTGAGTGTTGATGGTCATAGCTATCAAATACTAGAACAAGACAGCTCATCTGGATGCTCCATGCTCCTGGTGTTTTTTGGAGGGGCTCTTTGCACCAGTGTCACAAAGCTCTTTCATGGCATCCACATATTCTGTAGTCACGTGTCTTGTCATCAACCTTCTTGTGAGTGCTCCTTTTCTTAATGTGGACCCAATTACTTCACCCTGACTCTTGCCCTCATGATTGATGTTGCTAATATACTCTTTCAAATCATGTGCTTTTTGACTAACTCTATGCGGGCTTTCGTATGTTTCGCATGTTTATTGTAGGGTCTTTACCCGCAATATAAAGCGCCTTGAGGCGACTGTTTGTTGTGATTTGGCGCTATATAAATAAAATTGAAATTGAAATTGTATGTCTTGCACTGAGGAGAGGCTTCCGTCGGGCCACTCTACCATAAAGCCCGGACTGGTGGAGGGCTGCAGTGATAGTTGACTTTGTAGAACTTTCTCCCATCTCCCTACTGCATCTCTGGAGCTCAGCCACAGTGATCTTTGGGTTCTTCTTTACTTCTCTCACCAAGGCTCTTCTCCCACCATTGCTCAGTTTGGCCGTCCCAAATTTCTTCCATTTAAGGATTATGGAGGCCACTGTGCTCTGAGGAACCTTGAGTGCTGCAGAAATCCTTTTGGAACCTTGGCCAGATCTGTGCCTCGCCACAATTCTGTCTCTGAGCTCCTTGGGCAGTTCCTTCAACCTCATGATTCTCATTTGCTCTGACATGCACTGTGAGCTGTGAGGTCTTATATAGACAGGTGTGTGCCTTTCCTAATTAGGTCCAGTCAGTTTAATTAAACACAGGTGGACTCCAGTGAACGAGTAGAACCATCTCAAGGAGGATCAGAAGAAATGGACAGCATGTGAGTTAAATTTGAGTGTCACAGCAAAGGGTCTAAATACTTATGACCATGTGATGTGTCTGTGTAGATTCTCAGTCATCCAGGTCATAGTAGTCTCTGGAGCTTGAAAAAGGCGACTGGACTTCTTTTTGTTTCTTGAAGACGTTTCACCTCTCATCCGAAAGGCTTCTTCAGTTCTCAACCAAAAGGTGGAGAGACCCAGGTATTTAAACCCCTGTGGGCGTAGTCCCCTGGAGGTGGTTATGACCCTCTATTGATCATGTGCGTGAACACATGTGCCCAGGTGTGAAGGGGCCGTGGGTCATATTTAATCAGTGGTTTCAGTTGAAACCAATTTAGGACTCCGCTCCATTGTTTCCTGTGGCCTATTGAGGTCACTGGAACAAAGGTGTGAATGGGGGTTGAGACGTCTGGGAAGGGAGCTCAGGACAGCACTGTAAGCGGGGGAAAGTTGGTGACGTAATCCACCTCCTCTGTTCAATGATGGTTGTTCACAGTGGACATAGATGGCTTCTTTCACTCCTCTTTCAAACCATCTGTTTTCCCTGTCCAAAATGTGAACATTGGCATCCTCAAAAGAGTGCCCTTTTTCCTTCAGATGCAGATGTACTGCTGAATCTTGTCCTGTCGAGGTGGCTCTTCTATGTTGTGCCATTCGTTTGTGAAGAGGCTGTTTGGTTTCACCAATGTAGAGGTCCGAGCACTCTTCACTGCACTGAACAGCATACACTACATCGCTGATCTTGTGTTTGGCGGGTTTGTCCTTGGGATGAACCAGTTTTTGTCTTAGGGTGTGACTTGGTTTGAAGTATACTGGGATGTCATGCTTGGAGAAAATTCTTCTGAGTTTCTCTGACAAGCCTGACACATATGGGATGACAATGTTGTTCCTCTTGTCCTTCCTTTTCTCTGTAGTTTGTGTTTGGCCTTCATTCCTGTGCATCTTAGCTGATTTGATGAAGGCCCAGTTGGGGTAACTGCATGTTTTGAGGGCTTTCTCAATGTGTGTGTGTTCCTTATGCTTCCCTTCTGCCTTAGAGGGAACACTTTCCGCACGGTGTTGTAGGGTCCTGATCACCCCAAGTTTGTGTTCCAGAGGGTGGTGGGAGTCAAAGAGGAGATACTGGTCTGTGTGTGTGGGCTTCCGGTAAACTTCAATGTTGAGGCTTCCATCTTCCTCGATAAGCACCGCACAGTCCAGGAATGGTAACTTGTTATCTCTGGTGTCCTCCCTGGTAAAACGTATGTATTTATCCACTGAGTTAATGTGACGAGTGAAGGCTTCTACTTCTTGGGTTTTGATTTTGACCCAGGTGTCATCTACATATCTGTACCAGTGGCTAGGTGCCATCCCTTTGAAAGAACCAAGAGCTTTACTTTCCACTTCCTCCATGTAAAGGTTGGCTACAATGGGAGACACTGGGGAGCCCATGGCACATCCATGCTTCTGTCTGTAGAATCCATCATTGTATTTAAAATATGTTGTGGTAAGGCAGAGATCTAAAAGTGCACAAATCTGATCTGGGGTGAAGCTGGTTCTGTTCAGTAAGGAATCGTCTTCCTGTAGTCGTCTTCTGACGGTCTCCACTGCCTCAGTTACGACCATGTGATATTTCAGTTTTTCTTTTTTTAATAAATTTGCAAAAATTTCTACATTTCTGTTCTTTTCTGATGAGCTGGGGTGCTGAGTGTACAATAATGAGAAATAAAATGAACTTTTTTTGATTTTAGCAAATGGCTGCAATGAAACAAAGAGTGAAAATTTTAAAGGGGTCTGAATACTTTCTGTATCACTGTATCATGAATGGCATGGCTCTTTTGCAGAGTCTCCATGATTCCTTCAGACATTCAATGATCTCGGAGAATGTGTTTGGAAAAAGATCACAACGTTAATGGGAGAGGAAGGCATGAGCTGTCTTGTTCTAGTATTTGATAGATATGACCATCAACAGTCAAAGATCTTGAAAGGCACAGAAGAGGCACCATTGAAACCAGCAGGCAACACGTTATTACAGGCCAGGAAAGAATTCCAAACTATAAGAACTATCTGAGGATCAGTGGGAACAAAGCTGCTGTATGTAGCTTTATCAGCAGCTACATCATCAGTATTGGTCCAAAGAGGTGGCTTTGAAAATGGTGAGGAGGTCAGGAGGAATAGCAAGTCGGGTATTGACTGTTTGACAGAACTTTACAGTGACCAGGAAGAGGCTGACACACAAGGCTGGTGTTACATGCAATACACCTTGCACCTTCACAGTCATGCCTCATTGTAAAATGTCACAGCCACCTGCCCAAGCCTCTTCTCTGGGACCCAGTGGGTAGAGGATGGAGGTTCAGGGAAGACAGGTTCATTGAACCTGTTATGTATCAGAAAGTACCAGCACCTAAAGAGGTCCATGACCCTACACACCTGTACTGTAAGGACAGCAGCTGCAGTGGGATCAGCAAATGCCAGTGTCTGTCAGTGGGCTTGACGTGCATGCAGTTCTGCTCCTGCTCTCTCAAACTGTACAAATACGACCAATTTTGTTACTGATGATTATTTGAAAGAGTGGAAGTGATATGTTTCAGTTGTGACATCATGGGGAGCCGATTTCAACAAAGTATTTATTGGAGATGGCCTACCTGTAGAATGGCTACCAGAAGCAGTGTGTTCTACTAAAAGCCTCAGGCTTAAAACTGAACACTGCAGCTCGAGAAAAGGAGGAATTCCACCTCCAAGCTTGTTTGGTTTGTTGGATGGCCTTTTGTTTGATTTGAGTCAGGAATTTGATTTATACTGTGTGTGTGGTTAAATTATAGCTTTATTAAAAAGGCCCATCTAGGCCAAACTGTTATACTCTGTTGTTGTTTCCTGTCCTACTCACTCATCTCTGGTGATTTTACCAGTACAGTGTAGTATATTGCAATGAAATGCAGTATATTCTTTTAATTGGGACATATCACACATTTTTAAATGACTATGCATATGTGGTATTGCTGGATTTAGAAAACAAGCACATTAATTCAACACGCCTACTGTATTATATGACAATACATGCAGCATAATAAAGCTTGGGACTGGAGACTCAATTTTCTCAATACTTTTCAGTTGGGGCACTTCATACATTAAGTGACTTAACACCCTGATTATGCAGGTCACATTTACATATTTGGTATTGATGGATTCAGCACAACCTCAACTTTCCAACAAGCCATCATATGTGTTTCTATGACAATCCTTGGCAAAGCAATTGCAAAGTAAATGAAAACATTTTGCAAAAACTTTTTTTTTTCCATGTTCGCCTATTTTAGGTATGTGTTCCAAGGTCTCTATCTACCCCATACTTTAAGATATTCACATCCAGTTTTTTCTAGTGGGTAAAGCAAAATCCTGACTGCATACATGCCTATTTTGAAAACTCTCAGGCCTTGTGTTATTAATATACATCAGTTTTTGTGGGTTAACCCCCATGCAGACAGACTGTATTTGGGCTCTTTTTTATTTTTGGGGTATATAACAATATCTATCAATTTAACCATTTTGGCAGTAAAATATTTTTGGCCAAGAATCCATTTCATATAGGGTAGACTTTAGAGATGAGGAAAAATGTGGTTGGGTTTAGTTCTACCTCCGGTAGGGGTAGGTCAAAAATTTGGGGGCATTGTCACTAGCCTAACAACATGAGACAAGAGACTAACACAATAAAACAGAAAATAACAAAACACAGAATCACAAACAGAGATGAGAACTCGACAAGAAGGCACGGGGAACACAAGCTAAGCCTGATAACAGAAACAAGGGATTAAATTCATCATGTCCCACTTTACAGGATGAGAGCTTTTCATGCCCCACCCGCAACACCCTGTGTTGGCGAAGTGAGGTCTGGGGGAGGGGCATTGGTATCAAAATGAAAGGTGGTGGAGAATTTTGCTATGCTGGTTCCTGTATGCTAATGCTATTTCCTTCTTCCGCCGTGAAAATTCTTCCAACGTTCAACATTTGTTCCATATGACTTTTCTCCCAGGTCGTTTGCACCCCACCTGTCATGACCCTGCAGTTTGGGAAACACTGGGTTAAACACACAAAAGCTAAGAACAGAACCCAGAAAACTAAAACTAAGATGGCCTGAAAATATCAATAGTAACACAGTCAGGAAGCCAAACAACAAGATTGTAGCAATTCTGTTAGTTAAAGTTGAAGATGCCGTCCTGTGATTTCCCACTGTTTTGTTGGTACTTGAATGTGTGTGTTCAGGAGCCGGAGGGGCAGATCGCAAGGTGGCTGGAGGAATTAGCACCATGCATCTTCAAAATGGACAGAGCTGGGGCTCGCTACACCAATGCTGACGCCATGTCTCGACGCCCCTGCATTCCTGCAGGCTGCCATTACTGTGAAAAGCGGGAAGCCTGGGAGGCACGATCCCATGTGCAGCGGAAGCACGCCGGCCTGCAGAGCAGCTCAGGTGATTGACCCACCTGAATGGAGAGAGCAGCAGGAGCAGGATGCTGACCCCCCAACCAGTGCTGCAGTGGGTGGACTCTGGATAAAGGCCACAGTGGAGCAAGGATACTGGATACTCACCTGCCACTAAAGGACTGTTTGAAAAGTTTACAACTCTCCGAATGAAGGATGGAGTGCTTCAGAAAGCCTGGAAAGAGCCAGCTGCAGGGGAGAAAGGTGACAGGTGGTGGTCCCCAGGGCCTTGAGAGAGTCAGTCCTAAAGACCTGTCACGGAACAACTGGGGCAGGACATTTTGGAGTCTCCAAAATCCTTCATCGGCTCTGGCAAGGTTTCTACTGGGGGCAGCTCAGGAGAGACATCGAGGACTTGTGCCACCACTGTGACCTCTGCACAGCGCACAAAGGCCCCCCAGACCAGTCCCGGACCCAGCTCCAGGAGCTAGCAGTGGGAGGCCCAATGGAGAGCATAGCAGTGCACGTGATGGGACCCTTTCTATGCACAGACAGAGGGAATCGTTATGTCCTTGTTGCCATGGACTACTTCATAAAATGGCCGAAGGCATATGCCATACCTGACCAGGAGGTGGAGACTGTTGCTGACAGGCTGGTGGAGGGCATGTTTGCCAGGTTTGGTATGGCAGAAACCATCCAGTGACCAAGGAAGGAACTTTGAGTTGGCTGTTTTCTTTGTCATGTGTGAGCGCCTAGGACTGCAAAAAAAACGGACTACACCTTTACACCTGCAGAGCGCTTCAGCACTTCAACAGGACCCTGGCAAAACAGCTTGCCATCCTCACTGCAGAAAACCAGCGTGATTGGGACATGCACCTCCCCCTTGTCTTGCTGGCTTACAGGTCCACTGTACAGGATTCCACCTGGTGCACACCTGCCCTGCTAATGCTGGGGTGAGATCTGTGGACTCCAGCAGAAATGGTGTTTGGGAGGTCCCCAGATGCACCGGCAGGCCTACCAGGTCGAGAATATGTGCAAACACACCACTAACACACTGAGTGCACAGACAACAGACAAGTTAGCAGCGAAAAAAACCCAGAGCGATGTTAAAACTGAGTGCATGCCAACCTCGGCCAAGCAGCCAAAGCTTGGTTTTCAACAGGTAACAAAAGCAGAGATGATACAAGCAGTCAGGGTTGTGTCATTGTAGCCCTCGTTTCTGCCTATAACTGTTTCTACAGTAGCATCACTGCAGCAGTTTCACTGAAGTGCTCTTTGGGCTGGTTTTCAGCTTTGCTGTTGGTTTTGTGTTAAAACTTAAACGCTAAGAGAACTAGCTCGTGTTCATTATCATTACACCGTGTCAGTGTGTGGAACAGCAGCCTTGGTTTTATGTTGTTAACTGTAATGACAATGCATCTCAGGCTGTATTAGGGAGTAACTTAAAAGTGATGTAACAAATTACTTTCTCCAGGGAGTAATATCATTCTCTTCCACTTATCCTGTTCAGGGTCGCAGGGGGCTGGAGCCTATCCCAGCTGTCACTGGGAGAGAGGCAGGGTACACCCTGTACAGGTCGTCCAGCCTGTCGCAAGGGCACCGTGCTGCCCTATCATTTACTGTTTAAAAAATAAAATTAATGAGGATTTTTTTTTTTTTTTTTTGTAATGACTAACCATATCACTGTGCCTTACAGCATGCTGATACTACCCGTCCATCCATCCATTTTCTTTTGCTTACCTGGGGCTGGGTTGTGGGGGCAACTGCCCAAGCACAGAAGCCCAGACCTCCAATCTGTAGCATGCTGATGCTACAGATTGAAATACAATAAGGCTTTTAATTTTAGCTTGTTGCTTATTTTTCTTTAAGTCACATCAGCTTGCAGTGACTCATTCATGGGCCATAAGCTTACACAATCCATTTGGATGGTACCTGCTGGAGATGCCAGACTAACAGATGGAAGACAACCAGCAAGTAAATAACTTTCTGGTGAAAAGAGATGCAGATCTTGTAAGAAAAGGAAGAAATTTTGTAAGTTCAAAACCATGTTTCTTTCAAATTGAAGACCTGCATTCCTGCATTTCACGACTGTGTCAGGATATGGGAATGTATATTGCTTAGAAAAGCATATTTTGGCAAAAAAAGCAAAGAACTGTGTAAAATTTTATCGTTGCCATAGAAAATTTCCCCTTTATCTGTGTGGGTACGTCTTTTCACTTTACACACACTGCAGCAAGAAATAGCTCAGAGTTTTCTATACTCCATGGGGGGAGCATATCTCCAACTTTCATTCAATGGAGAACTTCATGATCATGAAATAGTAAAAAAAGAGGGCTTCACTTAAGCTATCAGGCTGTGATGCATTGTGCATCTGGTACGAGTGTGCAGAAGCATCCACCGTTAGAAATAATTAGTGATCCAGTTGATGTTCCAAAAGCACAGCTCATTAAAAAGAGGAGAAAAGGTGACACATCATTTTGAGTTCTTGTAGTGCTAACACTGTGGTATTCGACTTGTAGCTGTATGACTGTGACTTTTGCACAGCCATACAGTTACAAGTCTAATACCACAATGTTTAATGACAGCTAATTTCCCCAAGCCACTTGAATGTGTTTAAAACTGGATTAGTTATGCACAGGCGGAACTGATACATTTATTTGTTGTTTGGTCTCGAGGATTTAAGCCTTTCAGTTATACTAGCTCGTAGCAGGCCAAAGCATTTGTTGAATGCATTTACTGTATGTAGCCCTTCACTGGAACCCTGTAAAGTTTTGTTGCTGCTCTTCCTCTGCTTGTCTGCAGGGTTGAGCATTCTCGTGTGTCAATGATTGTGCACGTAGCTCAGCGGTGGCTTCAGAAAACCCTGAACTACTTGACATCCACTGTGTGTGGTGATCATCTTCAGTGCGGTGCTGTAATGTGCACGCATCTCAACTCTCAGCGCAGTCCAGCAGTCTCAGTTTGCATAAAAACGTTTTGAGACCAAATCAAAATGATAATTTGGAACAGTAACAGCAGAAATTCTGTGCATCAGTGTGTATCAGTGTTATTTTGTGTTGTGGTCCTGAGTCTGTTTACCCAGTGATTTTGAGTTTTTGTGACTTTCTAGTTTTTCTTTATTTAAATCTCTGTTTCTTGCTTTTCTTAGGGGTTGTATTGTTTCTCGTACCTTTTCCTGTTTGTGTGTCAGTTCTGTTCTTGGTTCCTAGTCTTGAATATTCTGTTCTCTCTTCTTGTGCCAAGTCTCCATCAGTGATGTTTCCCTTGTTTGGTTAGTTCCTGTTTTATTTTGGTAGCCTCTGTATTGTGTGTTATTGAGCTTTTAGTTGTGTTCCCTTCCTATTTCCTCTTTCCTCATTACATCTTGTATTTATTATCATATCTCTTGCCTTTTGTTGGGTCGTCCCTCTTACCTGTGTGCTCCTCAGTCTTCTCCTGTTTTCCTCCTGGATTGTGTTCCCTGTTTTCAGTCTGTGATTTCCTGTCAGTGGTTCTGCAGTAAATGCTCAAAGTTCACCTTCATCTACACTATTCTGCATTTGGATCCTCAAACTACCACCACACTCCACACACCTGCTTCTGATAAATTTGACATCTGTGTTTGTTTTGTGTTTTGTAATAAAAAAATATGATTTACAACCCATAAAAGCGCTCATTAAAAACACACCATATTTATACCAGAACATTTTTAAGCAATGGGAAATAGCTGCTTATGATTTTACAAGCCTTACATTCATTTTTTTTATTGTATGGTTATTTCTCTCACGGGGTCACTAAAGTTCTATTTTTCATGCAGTGTATTACCTTAATTTGTAATTTAATAATAATAATAATTAAAAACAAACACTTCTTTCTGGAGAAGCAGCATCAGTTCATTAGGAGCAGCCAGAGGAGGTGGGATACAAATGCAAGGTTTACTCCCCTGTTGTTACAGAGGTAAGGGAGAGTGGGAGTTCACAGTAAAGGCCATTGTGTACTGCGAAGGTCACACTTGGAGGATACAGTAGAAACAGGAGTTGAGTTAGTGCTCTGAATTCATGAACATCTACTGTTTGCAAATTGCAAACAGATGCCCTTTTTTTTGGACACTTTGTATAATGGAACAGTATTAATGTCAGAGCAGCTGTCAACAAAACACATACCAGCTATTGCTTTCTTTTTTGCTTTGGAGACATTAACACAATAGATGCAGAGAGTGGGCATACCTAAGAAACATTCTTTAAAACCCCTTTTTTTAAACAGATGGGACTCACTGGTTCTTTCTTATTGCTCGAGGTAGTTGTCAGAGACTAAATCAAAATGGGCCATGCAGACAAATAAGCCAATGGTTACTGAAGCGATTATGTTGCTGTCACAGTCTAAAGGGTTTCTGTATTTGCCAGAGTCTGTGGGATTTTTTTTTTTGTCTCATCTCTAATACAGGATTACCCCTTTGGCATGCCGAGCAAGTTTAACTAAACAGTTTAATGTTCTAGTGCCTGAGTATTACCACACAGCCACAGGGATCCTAGCTCAGATTTAAGAAATTAGGTGGCAAAATTGAATAAACTCCATACCCTGAAGGGCTTTTATTGTGATATCAACAATCCAGGTGGCAGAAAGTAGAAGGTAATCTTACAGAGTTTAACCACTGGAGACAGAATGTGTATACATGTCAAACTGGCTGGTGCGCCTAAGGTTTAATGCTCATGCAATATGAAAAGCTCAGTGAGAGGATGTCGGGGACAGTTAAAGCTTATCAGATACATTATGTAAGGCTCTCTATGTCAGGGGCCACTCAGGCAGGCTGGACTCAGGTTGGACGTGGGTCTCTGATGAGAAGTTTAACAAGTTCATTAGCAAACACAAATGGATAGCAAGAGTCCATGCAAGGGTTTCCAGTAGTGAAGTCCAGGTCCAAACTAACAAGTGATTTCCACAGTTTCTTATAGAATCTCTCACCCCTCACTCTAAACACCAAGTTTATCCACGCAGAAGGAAGACAAGTAAGTTTCTCACAGCAGGAAAACAGGGCAACACAACAAGCAAGAGAGCCAGTGTCACCAACTGCGGTCAGTGCAACAATCCAGCAAAGACTGAAGGTTTTCTACCACCTTAAGTAGCAGCAGGATAAAACCAGAGTGCAAACACACCTGGAGGTAGCAGTGATGTTACCTCCAGGTGTGTGAGCTGAAGAGGAAGAACCAGAATGAGTTGTGCCCCTGGAACACAAGGGTGAAGTAAACTCACTCGCTCCAAACACATTCACACAGGAAGAGGAGAGAGAGAGAAAGAAAGGAGGAGGACGGAGGGACCGTGACGCTCTACAGACAGGAAGCCAATACTGCAGCTGGAAAGTCTACTGATGCTGAGAAAGCTGGAGTGAGAACAATGTCTTACTGTATTTCCCACCATTCGTTATTTAAATGAACATTTATTCATTGTTTTCTTGTGTGGGTGACTTTAAGAGTTTGAAGGATTGCATAATTATCAGTATTTATTTGTGAAAGTTCTAGCGCTGTCCTCAATTCATAAACTAACAATGAAAACACAATGAACATTTGCCAGAGCCTGTCATTTTTTTTTTCTTTGTCAGGGTCACAAGTCAGGTGATATTTGGTTCAAATATAGTCACAGAGAGACTGCAAATAATTTTTGTCCCTATATTTCTAGCACAAAGAGACTACATCAGCATTTCTAGCTTTCAAAGTTTCCACTTTTCTAGTAGAACTTTCCAGTATTTTCTGGATGAGTTGGCACAGTTCAGTGCAGGCATTCATGGCCCCAAGACAAATGATCCAAATCATCATCATAAGGCTGACATTTGTGGTCAAGGGCAAAACGTGTTGACTTGCACTGAATGCATTGTCAGATGTGATGATTTATCATAATTTTGGTGGTCACCTTTTTATTGGTCTATCACTGGGCCAAAATTTACATTTGTTCCAAACATTTATGACATATAATGATGTTAGGACTGCACTGCTTACTGGGACACGGGTTAAAACAGCAGTGAATTGATCTGGTAAACATAAGCATGCAAACACTACGAGCACTTTCATTGTGTCCTACTCAGTGGTCGGTTTTGAGACATAAAAGCTTCTAGGGGAAGGCTTCAAAAATCATTATTTACTCATTTTAACTGCCACTACAGGTCTCAAACCATATCCTCCATTTAACCTAACTATTACCACATGGTCAGTGTCATTTAGACATGCTCTTTAAGTGGGATCCACACATGATTAACTTGGAATAAGGTTAACTTGTTCCCAAGAAAAAGAGAATGGACTATTACCCTGTGGGTGGTTCTGGCTCAAAGACCTATGATTACCTGGAAGCAATTTTTATGTAAGGTATCTTATCATTTGCTCATTGTGGTACAACTGCAGGTTGTAGACCTTTAACATTAATTTCCCCTGAAGCATAAATTCGCCATTTACACAAAGGCTTTTTTGTGCTTTTGTCCTATAATGGAAATAAAAATCCTACTCCACAACTGGAAAACCCAGTGTTTTTGTGCCCTTATGGGTTTTAAATTGGATAAATTCTTCATAATAGCTGCCAGAGTAAACAGTAATGTGTCAGGACATTTGCTGTATTGAAGCTGATATGAATATTTCAAATCAATTGAATGGCCAATATTACTCTTATACTCTTGACCTTTAGTCATTCAAAGCAAAAACAAATAAAAAATAGAAACAAAACTGAATTTTAAACCCAACATCACAGGAAAACAATGATCACTGAGCACCTTTGCTTTATGTCTAGTTGCATTTTATTAATAAACAATAACTCAGTGTTTATTTTCTTACATTTTGATAATAACAATATAATATTTCTTACACATTTCGTTTTAACAGTATGTCTTTATTACCACATTATGCAATTTAAAATTAGTTACTTGATCAAAGATACTAGAATCAGACTGTTATAAATGTACCATAGACTAAACAAACTCTGATAAACAATGCAGTAAAATATATGATCTAAATCTGCAGGACCATTGTATTTACAACACACAGACAGTCCTCTGCTTACTCCATATGACCACCTCATTCATGTAGTAATTCATTCCCAGTGCTCCTGTACATTAACCACACAATTTCTAGACTATTTCTTCCACCCACCGAGCTGTCAACCTGCATTTCTGCTCTGCTACATATAACCATGATGTGCATTATTGCAGAAACATTACTGTTGGGCTCCACTTATCTTAGACTGTCTGTCAGCGTAGCTTTGTGCACATTATCACACTTTCCAGCCCCAGGAATTATGTCCATGTTCTAAAATCTGCCTAATGGGTCCCTCGTGTTGTTCACTATAATCCCATCATGTTAAGCTGTTTGGTTGTTATAGACTAATCATACCTCACTCTAAAACTACGATCGCTCTATACTCGAAGCTGTCTTAGAATGTGCAGCAGAGTGACTTCAGTGGATTATCTCTATAGTTGTGCCAACTGCATGTGTCTTACATTCTGCCTATTGCTGTAAAAGATGTGTTGCACATGTTCTGTGATAGCATCAGTTTATTTAGAGTGCATTTCCCTTGCACCTATGATACCGGGGTAGTATCATATATATATATATTTTTTTTTTTCACAGGACAAATAAAGAAATTCTGGTGCTGACAAACTGCACAGAATCTAAACTGGATGACAGGGTGTACAATACAGCCAGTTTTCCTTTGATGACTCACAGCATCCTTGAAAGTAGAAGCTGTAACCTTGTTACTTTACAGTATGCAAGTGCTGGACATATGCAGCAAGATTTATCTGTTTTCTTTTCTTCCTTCATCTCAAGGTTCATTCTTTGTACACACTAATCATTCTTAAGTGACCTTACCTCAGACTTTGTTGGTCCTTTGTTGGATTTCAAGTGACGGTTAGTGAACTCAGCCTTTCTGTCTTTTTGATCTTAAGCTCTCCAATAAAAGTTATTCTATGCTGCCTCATAAAGTAAAAAAAAAAAGAAAGAAAGAAAGAAAGAAAGAAAGAAAGAAAGAAAGAAAGAAAGAAAGAAAGAAAGAAAGAAAGAAAGAAAGAAAGAAAGAAAAAGAAATACAACCTGCAGTTCAAAGGACATGTAATAAATATAATAAATACAGAATTTACTGTGCCTTGCTTTGTTTTTTCACCATGTAAAACCTGTTGTTCAGATAACATTGGTGGGTCAATACCTGGGAAACAGCATGTATATTTATCATTTTTATATAAAGACACTTTTCCAGACATCCCTGGAACTGTGCACTGCAGTTAGGCAACCCCTGAACACTGTTTTGTGTTCAGCTGGGAGCAAAAACAATGGACCAGAGTCTTGAAATCAAGGACGTGCACTAGTTATTCAATTCAATTCAATTTTATTTATGTAGCACCAAATCACAACAAACAGTCACTTCAAGTTATGATCAAGCAAACTTTAATACAACTGACAAATTATTGTCCACTAGCTTATTTGCAAAGAAAACAATTTCAAATGATATGAGCGTTCATCCACACCTAAGGCCAGTTTAGAATCACCAGTTAACTTTTTTTTGGATGTGGGAGGAAGCTGGTGCACCCGGACAGAACATGGTGAGCATCTAAAGTCCACAGAGAAAGGCCCCAGCAGACCAGTTGGATTAAACCCAGAATCTTCTTGATCTGACAGTGCTAACCAATATGACTGATCTAGCGCCATAAAAGCTTTGTTTTATAGGACTGTATTAATAAGTCAGAAAATGTTTTCAGTACATCGTATGACACAAGAACTACAGAGGTGAAATCACCACAGTGAATGATTGTCACTGGCTGATTCAGTGGCTGTAAGTGGTGCAGCCTGACTCGACTAACAGCCCTTTTACAGCTCAGTCTCGACATGCAGAAAAACACTTTCTTGTTAAAATTCTGCAAGCGCCATGTACACAATCATATAAATTCATGTATAAAAAGAGTTTATTTCAACCTAATTTTGCAGATTTGATTTCTAAGCAGAATTGCTGCTCTTTACAGCTCAGATTCACTTAGAAATCCCTCCAACAGCAGCGACCAAGTCCTTTTTACTGAGTAACAAACCATTTCCCCTTTAACGGGGAGTCAGAGAGTTGCCAAACCTATTATACCGAATATATATAGCAAGTCCTACACTATACAGATACTGTTACATCTAACAAAGCAATTTTATTTCTGAAACTGAATCTCACACTGGAACAGGAAAGAGAGCCTAGGGTATAAAGAGTATGCCCTTGTAATAATGAAATATACCAGTGCAGCATCTTCATAATTGGTACTGTAACCTTGTTTACAGTTATTTTTCAGCATCAAAGTGCCACATGATGCATTGCTTTGTCTGCATTTTCTGAAGTGCAGTCGAGGCTGCAGGATTCACTATATGTTATCTTGAGTTCCCTTCATCTCATGGTTCAGCTTGGTATGTGTGAATTGTGCTCTACTGACCTTTGCACTATGTTTGTTGCTCTTATAATTTTGATTTTTTTTCTTTTAATGACTGCTGGGAAAGTCAACATAAAGTATTTCTGCCAGTTTGGATATCTGCATATCTGGAGAATTGATTTCCATACTTTGTCATATGACTACATTAAATTTTTATTAATGTTTGTGTAGTGAAGTCTGTTATGTCAATATCATTTATAAGAAGTATGTTTAAAACAAAAACAAACAAGCAAACAAACAAAAATAAAAAACTGGAATAACTTTCATGGTAATAAAGGGAACATCTCTGATGCCCAAATATATAGCCAGAATAAATTATGCATAGTAAGTAGTAACCATGCCTGATGTGTGCATGTTTTACTGGAAGACTGTGCAGTTACAGAAATGTGTATCTCAGTTGTTGCTCCCTCCCTCTCCATTCCACTGAGCAGAAAGATACAGAGCATGTGTGGCTTGTGTTTCACAGCTAATGTATTTGCCAAGAAACAAGAGATCGGAATGTGAATGGCAGGAGGACTGAGGCTGGGAACAGTCGGAGACAGAATGAGGAAGCCGGCAGGAAGCAGAAACAGGCCTTGGTTTTGGCAGGTTTCAAGTGACAGAATTTGGATGCAGTCTTGGTTTTAGGCACAATTGTTGATCTAGGGTATAATAACAGGGTTTCCTCACCCGGGTCACTTCCTCTGTCTTCCCAACCTTGGGCTCCGTAGGTGAAAACTGCATCGAGTGGGAATTGGTCAAAAAGCTGCTTTTAGCTGAGTTGGAGTTTAGGTATGACAGAATATTTAACAGATTGCTGTGACTATTCAGGCCTCTAATTTTCATGATGATGAGCTGTTAAAATACTAAATACTGTAAACAGTAAAGTACTCAGGTTAGTTATAAAGTTCCTGAATGAGGATAGAAAATAATCAGTTGGATTCATTTTGGTTTTGTTGCAGGACTTTCACTGTACCACATGTGTAGCTATTAACATTTATAGACGTGAGGTTTTTGGTTTTAATAAGATTCTGAGTTTTAATTATAAATGGTATGCGTCTGACACTTGGTACACTAATGGCACATTAGGCAAACAGACTTTCATTTTCATGGCAGAGCCTGAGATTTTTTGACTGCACCTGTTCTGAAAATGTGCACGTAATCAAAGCACATTCAAAAATCCTTTTGATATATGAGGTGGCTCTGAGGGCCTGGGAGCTAGTTCCCAGAGGCAGAGCGTAGCACTTTTGAGCCCTAATGATGTAAACTAGTGGAAAAGAGAAAGTCTGCAGTGGCTTCAAGGCTTAATTGTGCTTGTATGTGAAGCCATTCTCCTGCTCTAAGACTTAATGAGAGAGATGCCAATGTGCTACAGTCAACTTACCTCTTCATGTGTTATGGTGATGATAATTAGAAATCACTTGGATGTGTACTAGTTTGGAGTGGGCCCAAATCAAACCAGCAGATCAATGCCTGAGCAGGCGATGTTTGTGGTTATACTGGTTGCAGCAACGAAGCGTGAAGACAGGAGAGCCTGTGGCGATGTAGGCAAAACATCAGTTGAGTTGTCTTCCATAACTCATGTACATGCCTGCATGCACCTGTGTATCACTTGTTTTTTTTAAGTGCACTGGTTCCTCTTTTCTTTCATGCACATTGGCAATGCTTGTGCGTACCGTAGCACCGATGAGCCAAGAACGCACTCAAATCTACTTCTAGGACTTGCCTACAAATTTAGTCTCAGACATATTTTGACCTCCATTAAAAATACAAGATAGATGTGATAAAGTTAAACTGAGTCACATGTCTTTGGCTGACAAACTGAGAGACATTTCTGGAAGACATAATTCTCTGCACCATAACATTTGCTCTGGGCTATGAATTTCACTTTGACAGCTTTGATGGGTGTTAGACGAGCGTTCTGACATATATTATGTATACTTGTGTCAAGTTGTACTTTAGTCTGAATGGTTTGCACTCAAATTATCAAGACATGCTAAGATGTAAAAAAAATAAATAAATAATCAGGTTTAACCCTTACACACTCTTTGTGTCAAATTTGACCAGTTTTCACATTTGACCCTAAATGCTGCTCTTTCAGCCTGAGATTGTGAACTTATTATTAATAACTCCTAACATGACCCTAATTACACAAATGAAAATATTTTAAAATTTTATACTTTTGTGCATGTGCTACAAATTTTTATACTTTGAAGCTATTCTGGGTCAAATTTGACCCATATCTATTGAGATGGATTTTAGCGCCAGTGGTGACACAGATCAGGGGGGACCTTTGACACTGTCACAAGAACTGTGTTCCCACCACATTTGCCTGCAGAGACAGGCACTTGCTGGTCTTTGAAACTGGGAAATTGTAAAACAGCATAGGAGTTAATCATGTACGGTGTGTATAAGGAACAGAAGTCAAAGGTTGCCTTGATGCAGACTTGCACCTGCAATGTGACTAATTAATCTAAAAATTTGCTGATGATCCATACATCCATCTTCTGGGTCAGAGGGGCAGCAGTCCAAGCAGAGATGCCCAGATGTCTTTCTCCGACTACCTCCTCCAGCTCTTCCAGGGGGACAGAGCCAGCTGGGAGATATGATCTCTCCAGCGTATCCTAGGTCTGCCTCAGGTTCTCCTCCCTGTAGGATATGCCTGAAACACTGTGCCTAGGAGGTGTCCAGCATAGAAGGTCAGATGCTTGAACCACTTCAACTGGCTCCTTTCAGTGTGGAGGAGTAATGGCTCGTCTCTGAATCCCCCCTGAATGACCATGTCCTCACTGTATCTCTACCCTGCCCATTTCCACTGCTTGTATCAGCTCGTATTCATGAAACCTATTCCCTGGCAGTCTGATCACCAGTTGACAAGTCTGGCTATGGGAGCATGGAACCTCAAAAACACAAATCCATTTATTCTGAGCTAACTGAGATTAAAACAGATGCAAAAAAAAGGGGGTTTGGGCGTTATTAGATTATAAAGACACATAAGCTGCCATTTCAGTAAACGAATGAAATACGTATGGAAGTCCCACACATGCAAACTAGTCTGTACTTTAAAGGCACAGACTATATATATATATATATATATATATATATATATATATATATATATATATATATATATATATATATATATATATATATATATATATATATATATATATGCATTCATTGGAACCGGAAAAGTTAAAACAATAATTATATAAACAGTTCTTTACATTTTTATATAACGCTTTGCTTGAGTACTCCAGCACTCAAAGTGCTTTATGCAACATTCCTTATTCATACAAGCACTTATGTATTTTGCTCTCACACGCTTAGACATGCCGACTGGAACAGCCTGGAACTGAACCATCAACCTTCCAATTAAAAGGTTACTACTCTACCTCCTGAGTTACGGCAATATTACCCATGGATAAGACCATATGACATGCAAAGCCAGAAGTAGGAGCGATCATTTTGGAGCCATAAATATAGGTCGTATTTCGGGGCCTGCAGAAACGACGGATACTTACGTTTGGATTGGAGGACATGTTGGAATTAGAAGCCTTTTAGTGTCATACAGTGTATAATGAATTTACAGAGCAGCTACACCTTCAGGTGCAAAGAAAAAAATTAAAAACAAATATACAGTAAATAAATGTAAACAGGATTTAAGAATTCGAGAAAACAAGGAAGGTCAAGAAGAAAATATTAATTTTTCAGTAGTTTAGTTTTTAAAAAAAATCTAACCATTACAAATGAGAAGAAATAATTAAAAAAAAAGGGCCACCACCAGATCTGAGATCAGATCAGTTACTCTCTCTCTCTCTCTCTCTCTTTATATATATATTTTGTTTCCTTTGACTATATATAGGATTTGTTTTCTGCGTGTGTCATCCATTGTGTTTTGAAGGATCTAGCTGAATCTGAGCACACAGATTGCATGCTTACATCCATCCTGTTGCTTCTGTCTGTGGCAGTGAAATCTCCAACAAATGCCAGTTGCATTGGCAGCCATACACGGCGTAACCACAGCAGAAGCACCACCATCTTTTACAGATGAGGTGGCATGCTTTGGGTCATGAACTGTTCATTTTTCTTCTTCTCCACACTTTTATTTATTCATTACTTTGATAAAAGTTTACTTTTGTTTAATTTATCAACTTTATTACAAAACTAACTGGTTCCTTAATTTTTATTTTTATTTTTCAAACTATTCCCAGCCTTTCTGTGTGGGGTTTACCAGTTATTTGCATGTTATTGTGAATCAGTTGAAGTCCTGGGGCCCGTACTATGAAGCAGGATTTGGGCAATATATATATATATATGTATATGTTTTCCTGTTGGCTGCACACAATTTTGCAATAATTTTATTCTATAAGCACCAATAAATGATCCTAAAGCAGGGCACCTATTTACACGCTACTCACACAGAGCCTAGTTTAGATTTGAATTCTTTACTCTCAGACTGTCAAACACCACAGATGGTGCAGCTAAAAGAATAAAAACTAAAACTGCTTGATGCACATTTAAACATTAATTTGATTTACTACTCAATTATAATCCATCCTGATATTGATAAATCTGTTATTTTACAGTTTGCATTTTTGCTGGCTTTCCTTCCTGCCTTTCTTTAATATAGTAGCCCCTTTCCAGTCTTACTGACCAAAGCACTTAAAGCACATTTGTAGAGTGCTCTTAATGCTAAACTACAGTAAACTGCTTTTTGTCTCACAGTCATGCTGCTGATTTGTCTGCAGCATCTTATTTTCAGTCTGTACTATGTGTTTAACCTTATTATATTTTCCCCATAGTACAGTTTTATCATCCTTTGTAAAATCAGCCACACTGTTGCCAGCACACTTACCCATAATTGTGATTGGTCAGATACTCCCAACCTGGAGTTAACTTATGGAGTTGATAACGGGCTTTGTGTGACTGCTTATCCTGATTGCTGATGTCAGAGTAAGTGAATCCAGATGATGGAAAGATGCCCTGGATATGCTGAACTCCCTTCATAGCACAGGCCTCTGATCATGAAAGCTTTTATTGACAACATTATGCTTTTATTTTCTTTTAGGCCTCATTCATTTTTTTGCCTTTTCATCCTCGTGTTGACAGGCAAATCCGCCTGAAACTTAATGGTGACACAGTCAGCTCTGATCCATGTGTGAGCTCTTTGCTGCATTAATGATAAAATGACACAGGTGTGTCCGAAAGTGTCACAATAATATTTAATTATTGTTAATATCTCACTTTTCTTTTAAAACAAGAGTGCAAACCTACTGAAATTAAGGATGAAACTTTGTTTTATTATAGAAATTTCTTTAAAATGCTCCATTTTAAGTGACTACAGGCACTTATTGTTGCTCTGCACCCATCATCACCTGCACCAGCAGATGAAATAATTAGGGATCACGATATTTGATGGTAGTCCATGATCCAAAGTTACTGTTGCAATTTTCCCATATCATTGTGAACATGTAATCAGTGAATGAAATTGAATTATGTTTCTGATCACTCATAGAGCATCAGGTTAGAAACAAAGCATTCGTGATCATTTATCCTTCAGATGCCAGCAGTTACAGCGGAGCTGTTAACACTGAAGTGTTTTCCTGTCTCAGCTCTCTGCAGATTGGTATGAACCCTCTCCATCTGACGATGTACTGTCAAAATACAGTCACTTCACTGATGTGCTTCGTGGATTTACACTCGAGAATTTATCACCTGAGTAGCTAGCTTTGCATTATTCATTGAGCAGGGAGAGTGAGACCACAATCTGAATGCAGACAGTGTTGTATTCACACACTCAGCCATATGACAGCATTGCCTTCACAATGCCCTTGTTAAAACTCTGCTTTGGGTAACAGGAGGCAAAGACAACCCATAGCCTCATTACAATCCTTGCTGCATTTGTTGAACACTAACTGGAGAAAAAAAAAATGCGAACTGTCATTTTAAATCCCTTTGCAGGAGCTTCCATTCGTTTACAAGTGGAGTCACTCCAACTGAGCACCCATTGGATCCTTGAAAACATGTTCCACAGCAACAACAAAATGTAACTAAATGTTTATGTTTGGAAAAAAAAAAAATACTGCACCACATTTTCTGTGTACTGTATGTTAGTCACAGCTAATATGACAAAAGGATTAAATGCAGATACAACTGCTCAGGACACCTTTCATGTAACAAACACTAATTCTACATCTATATTTCAAAGTGTTGGGTTTCTATATTGTTTTCCAGCCGTGCACTGCAATTGTCATGTAAGCTCATTTACACCTCTTACTGACTTCCAGTTCTAATTATGGTTAAGACTTCTTAACTCATATTTCACCTGCAAAATTTTTCAGTCTATAAATATGCAATTTCAGATGTACTGATGCCCCACAGCAAGACAGTGAAATCCACCTTTCACGCCCTTCTGTGTGGGGTTTGCATGTTCTCCCCACATTTGTGTGGGTTTTCTCCAGGTACTCCAGTTTCCTCCCACGGTCTAAAGACATAGAGTTAGTGGGTTAGGTTAACTGGTGATTCTAAATTGCCTATAGGTGTGGGTGTGAGTGTGAATGGTTGTGCATTTTTCTGTGTTAAGCTGGCGACCTGTCCAGGGTGTACCCCACCTCTTGCTCTAAGACAGCTGGAATAGGCTCCATCCTTAAAAAGGATAAATGGAAGAAAACGGAGGATGGATGGATGGAGATGTATCGATCAGTCTTCACAAATGTATGACCTCTTTACATTAGAGCATTTTTTCACTCATGCATTTCATTATTTGGTTGCTTGCTGTCACTGGGCCATTTAGTCCTGTTTTATTTTACTTGCACACTACAGTACAGACTCTTTGATCAGCTGCATGAAAAACATAATCAGACATATTTTAGATACACTGTAAAACCCGATGAGTTAGTTCAACTCAGATTATTTGAGGAAACCTATTGCCTTGAATCATTTAAGTTTATTAACTCAAGCATTTAAAGCATGAAATAATTACTCATTATGAGTAAAAGTAATATTTTGTGTTAAAGCAGCTCGGATGAATAAGAGACAGGGAAGTCACACAGGATGGGATTAGAACCTGCACCATCTGCACCGCCATGTGGCAGGCGTGGTCACCTGCTCTTCCACTGGGCCACCCAGGTGCTTGTAAGTGTCTCTTTTTAAAAGATCTACAGATGTACTTAAACAAAATTCAAAATAGTGAATTTTATGTTAATCAATGTATTTAACAGTTACTGATTGAATTAATTATTCTATCTTTTTGATATGACCAGCATAAAATCTTTACACTTTGGGGATCGTTAACAATTATCTGAATACATATTTGCTATGTGACTATTTAAAAACTGTAATAGAAACAACAACTGAAAGATGAAAGATGAAATGGTGTTTACACTTATTGTAATGATATAAGGTAAACTCCAAGAAAATGAGTCAGTTGAGCTAACTGGAAATATATTACCACAACTTAAAATACTCAACAAATATAAGTGCACTCAAAACAACTGAGTTAGAACTTCAACAATACATTTTTAATTCTATTTAATTTATGGGAATGAATGGCTCCAACTTTTCCAGCAGATTAAGTTAAATGGACTTCTTTTATTAAGATATACTGTTAGGTTTTACAGTGTGGGTTACATATGTACTGTTGGGTATATTGTCAAATATTTCTTATAATTAGCTTTTTTTTTATGAAGCATATGTTAACAATATGTTCTTTACATTAATTCCTTACATTTCATTTTGTTGCGTTGGTGTTTGAGATCTTCCCGCCAGTCTAATATTTTACTGCGTGATGGCAACAAAAACAGTCTGTTATGCCTACCCATGTGGTTCACAAGGTCGGCAGATGCAGTACAGTTTTAACAGATCAGAATCAGCTTTACTCGCCGAGTATGTTTTCACACACAAGGAATTTGTTTCCGGCTGTTTTTAGCTCTCTACAATTTACAAACAACACAATATGGAGCCAAGACTATGTAGACAATGTACACATCCACATGTTCAACAGAATTTGCATATGTACGAAAATATAAATATAGTGTAAGATAAATAAATGTGGAAATACAGTGTATCCCCTGATCTTCATCAATTGCTTGCTGGCAAATGGATAAAAACCATAACATACACAATTAAAGCTATTACACAAAGCAGTTCATCAGGTTTTATCAGCAGTGACAGCTTGTGTAACAAGTGGCTGGCAGGACTGATCTTGTCTGAATAACTGCCTCGTTATACCTTACCAATATTCCCAGGGGATTTGAGGCTTTAGCCCTGTATACATCAATGAAGTATCAGCAGTCTAGAGCAGTCTTGTTAAAATATAATTGGCTATTCTTGTAAGCTCTATTCATACACTCTCTTACCATTAAAGTACCAACTGCCCTCCCAGAATACCTGACATACTAACCTTTTCACAGTTGTCTCTAAATGGCAAAGTTTAAAAAAAAAAAAGTCACAGAGCAACCTACCTCTGGGCCCAATTTATATGTATATTGTACCAAAGAAATGCCTGCAACCAAAAGATCTCTCTTAGGCTATGATTTATCAAGAATGATTTATAAACCAGGGATGTAATTTTGTGCTATCTTAAATGGCCCTTATTGACTATGTGGTTTATTTAATTAAAAGAAGCCTACTCCAAACCAGTCCAACTGTCCGTCACAATCACAGTTTTTCCCTCTTAACTCTACAGTGCTTAGGAAGGAACTAATCAGAGCAGTCATTGTCAGAGTTCTGTAGATATAATCCTTTTAATTTGTTTTTGTTGTATAATGCTATTCATCAGCATCATTAACACACTAAACGTTGCCAGGGAAGGATCGCCACGTTCTGTATCTGGTCTGTATTAGCCGAAACGACCACTGACTACTGCTAAGAACACACACAGTCTCAGTCAGGCTAAGAGAAGCTCAGCAGATTGTTCTTTTCTATTGTTGGATCATTATGACAGCTGTGGTCCCAGGCTGTTCATAGCAAGTCTGACTGACAGGCTCAGTGCTGTGGAGCTGACAGGCTTAGCACGTCCATTGGCAGATACAGATGTCACATGCACCACAGGTCCATCTTGCAGCTGGGGATGGAGTACAGGGCAGCCGTTACCAAAGGGCCAGGGAACACACAGGGCAGCTTCACAAAGACACTCAGTGACTCGAAGGACTGAACACATCTTTTTTTTTTTTTGAGTTATCAAGTGAGTCACGATTGAATGAAAACATTCAAGTTTAAACTGCTGTTAGTTGATGAAAAGCACATTTCAGTGACTGCGCGCTAAACACGCCCATGCTTATTAGATACCGTGCATGTCAAATATATCCTCCCACAACAACCTTTACAAACACTGGAAATGAATAAAGATGGGTTTTATCCAAGAATGGGCCACCAGTTATCCGGCATATAAAAAGAAGTTGTAAAAGCTGCCTCAGTTTAACTGACTTGTGTGACCTAATTGGATGTGACAAAGTTCAGCATCTCTTGGGGATAGGATTAAGAACACATTGTGGAATGCAGACTGTTCGGACAAAATCGATTATGACACTAATCCTTGATGAATAATGAGTATGATCGTTTACCAGAGACGCTGCCGGGTAAAGTTCATTGTATGATGATAAAACAATGCTTGGAGGGGGAAATCTGAAATGGTCCATTTACTAATACATGGTGGTAATGATAGAGACCTTCTCTGTGAGGATAATGTGCAGTGCCCTAAGGCACCAGCTTAAGACCTTTGCAACCCATGGGTGAAAAGGCCAATTCAGAAAACCAATTTAACTAATACAGTTGAATCTGTGTGAAATACCTGATGCAAAATACTCAGTGACACAGGTAAGTTGCCTGCTCCTCTGGGAGGATATAAACTCACTTCCCTCAAGCTGCAGTGCTTAAATAATTTAACACATAAAAGACTACGTGAGGGATGTGTTGACTGAAAATCAATTGGATGTCCACAGAGTCATATGTCTCTTTCGTGGTGTTGGCACCAGCACTTCTTTAAAAGGTGCAATAGGTTTTCCCTGCAGGGGCTCTAGTCAGAAAGTACTTCAGGAATCCAGCACATAGCAACAGCATACTTCTTTACAAAATTGAAGAGCCAGGATCACTGAAGCTATGACTTTCACTTATGCCAATCTTTAAAATTTTAACCTTGACTGTGAAAAACAGAAGAAACGGAGGGACAGCTGTGAGCCTTACTGTGAACCAGAATTAAACAACAACAAAAAATCACAAAGTGAGCCAAAAACTTTTGTTTTGTGTAATGTTCAGTAATCTTGTTGGATTGTAATTATGGGAGATGAGTTCATTTGAGAACAATGCTATTTTGGAACAATCCCTTCAGACACTACAACAGACTCATTATAATCCTAAAAGTCATAGAGGCTTTGCAGTTGGGACACAAAACTCCAAGCAAAACAGACAGAAGTAGCCCCACATTCTCGACTCTGACACGCTGCTGATGCTCACTTTCTTGGTGAAGACAGTTTGTTTTCCCCACAGGCAGAAATATTCTCAATATTACGCATGTTTTTCCCTTCTTGTGCCAACCTAATGCCCAAACCTGCAGACAGATCTTTATTAATAATGCTTTATTGGTTATCAAGGTGTCATTATTTATTTAGTTGTTTTTTTTCTTTTAATTAGCAGAAGCTCTTCAATATATACAGTACTGTGCAAAAGTCTTGTCACCACTCATTTCTTTAACTTTTACTTCCAAGGAACCAAATTTCCTCTTTTTTTTTTTTTTTTTTTTAAAGTGAGCCTGAGCAACAGTTCTCCAGGATTTCTCAAAGCTTTACTTTGGACGTGGGCTGCTTTCCCACTCCTTGTACCAGGAAACGAGCAAGAGATGAACACCTGTTGTGTCTCTGATTTAAAAATTGTTCCTTTACTTTTTTTTTACAGCAGTGCAGTATCAACAAGGTGATTCCCAGAGAGCTAATAGCTGAAAACTTGGCATATCTTGGCACTGAGGATACTGGACAAGTGGAGGACAAAACAGGTGTCAGGCTCACAGCAGATGAATAGTACTGAAAAGTCACAGCCTTAAGAAACACGAAAAAAGTCCAGTCAAGACCTGACAGAGGATTTTAGTGATGCATCTGACCCTTCAGTTCATCCATCTACTGTTTGCTGAAACAGGTCTTATGGAGTGATGTATCCAAATTTGAATTTTTGGTTAATATTTAGGGCAAATTATCATCAATATGTATGTAGGATACAGCAGTAAATGTCTGTAAATGTCTACAGACATCTGAAAAAAATAGCGGCGCCTCTGTCATGGTTTAGCTCTGCATTTAAGCCAGTGATGTTTTGGAATTTTTGGAATTATGAATGTAGAAAAGTACCATCAGGTATGATTTTACTGCCAGTGCAGTAAAATCAAACCCAGAGCCCAGACCTCAACATTACTGGAGTAGTGTGGGTTCAACTTGACAGAGAACAGAATAAAAGGCAGCCGACATCCAAAGAAGAGCTTTGAATGTCCTTCAAGAAGCCCGAAAAACTATTCCTGAAGACTACCTGTAGAAATTACATGAAAACTTGCCTAAGAGGCTGTGTTGAAGAATAAAAGTGGTCATGCCAAATATTGACTTTTTAGCTTGTTAGAATTGTACAAATTCTGTTTTTCTCTTATATAAGTTATTTCTATGTGCATGTTTTGATAAATATGTCTATTTTCCTCTCAAAACATAAAGAACCGAGGAGGAACTCAAGACACAGTGCTGTACATCATAAAATGCTTTCAGTGTGTTGTCTGCTCACAATGAACCACCCCCCGTTTTTCTTTGTTTCCAAATGTTTGTACCTAAAAAGAATTTGAAGAAGTCAAAGCTCCAGTGCTGCTTGTATAGTAGTGTACAATATATAACAATTTAAATGTGTCAATGATTTGTTTTGGCTTGTCACCTTAAAAAAAATATTACAGGCAACATGATAACAAGTAATCATTTGTAAAGCCAGAAAGGGCAGAGTGTAACATTTCTTCACTAATGCCCTGCATATCAAGCCCTTCTAGATGTCACAGTGCAGCCCCAGTCCATGGCTTCAGTTGAATGAGTTCATATAAGATGCTGCAGATCACAGCTTTGTAGAGAGTTCAGATGTAGATGCTCCATGCTACATTTTACAGGACATTGCCACCCTCCCTCCCCCGGGGAATCACACGTGGGGCATCAACACCATATTGCCATATTTTCTGCAAATGCAATTAAGGACTCGTGTTTAAGTGTTGTCCTAACCTGTGCCAGTTTTAAGCAGCAAAATACATGATTAAAAAAATAAAGCCATCAAACATACAAAATATTATAAAAAAAACCCCCAAAACATCCAAAATAATTTTCAAAATAAATTTAGGCTCCCCTTAAATAAATAAATAAATAGACAACTCCTTATTCAATGAATTTATATTTTTAGCTAACAAGCAGGTGTTCAGTTATCAGACCAAGAATAAGTCGTGCTTCATTCCATTTTGTGGAAACTGACGTGGAAAAATAACATGGAAATGGAGTAGGGCCTTTTGTTATTTTTCTCCATCTTTTGCTGCACTCAACATAGAAGAATCATGGATATGGCAGCATTTGCTAGATGACTCAATTTGTAATGGCGCCAAAGCTGAATTCTTGATTTATGAACATTCAGGGATCTACAAGAGGCTATTAAATATAGGGAACGAGGAGGAGTGAGGTATATGAATGTAAATTAAATTCCATGATTTTCCGGGGCAATGTTGAGAACCTGTGCAGAGATGATTTTTGGTATGAGAAGTATTCAAGGTTTATATCGTACATTGATGATTACAAAGTCATTTTTTTTTCTATAAAATTTATAGTGTGACCATCTTGCAGTACAGTCGCAGTGTATTGATGGTGACAGCATAAATTAAGACAATCATTCATGCAGCACCCAGTATGTAAATGCATGCTGTGTGTGTGTGTGTGTGTGTACACTGATTATATAAGTGTGTGAGTCAAAGAGAATGAAAGACAGGCTTATGATGGTGTGGTACTGTGTGTGTGTTTGTGAAATACATCCAACCTGAGAGTGTTGATTCAACTCCACGGGTTTGGACAGAGACATTTCACAGAGCATAATTCTGCTTTGCAAAGCCACCAAAACCCAGCGAGGCATACTTTCAGGGCCCTGGAAGTTCCACAACGTCAAACGCGCTGATCCAAGCATTTCCATCTCAACAATGGTTGTAGTAATTTAAATGATCTGACAGGTACATCCTCTCTCTTGACAGATGCAAGTTATTACAAAGAGTTTGTGATTCACATATGGGCTGAGTTGAGACTGTACCAGGTACAGCAGCACAATCCTTTTCATTCACTTATTCCCTTGGGTGTATACTTTTAGCCCCCATTTTAAATTTGGTGCTTGTGGGGACATACGATACAACAGACGCTTAAACAAAACAGCTGCTTCTCGGTTTTCGTCAGCTGCTTAATAAAAAATACCACAATGTCCTAAACAGTCACATGCCATATTGCATTTTTCAGTTTAAAGTTTGATGTCAGAATGTGTAAAGTGATGACAAAACACTGTAGTTTCTGCTAACACCATATCATGAACCAAGCAGCCAAGGAGATTTAGGCACAGGTAAATTGTGGGTTTTATTGTACCCAAAAAAGGACAAAAATGATAAAAACAAATACAAACTCATTAAAATAAGATATTTTAAGAAATCAGTGGGCCCATAAAAGAGGTCAACTAAACAAAACTTTACACAAAAGATATACTTAGCAAAATAACAGCACTCAAACAACTGAACTGCCCCAATGAGAGACAGCTCCACCTTTTCAGTAACTGAGAAAACCATTTTAAATGCCACAGGGGAAAAAAGAGAGACAACAGCTATATTTAAAACACAAAAAAGAACCCATCCCCCCCATGTGGTCACAATAGATGGTTAAGTCCATTTGACTGGCCTCTGCACTTAAACCAGCTCCACCCTCAGCCTCCTCCTTTGCTCAGACCAGGAAGAACCGGAGCAGCACACAGGTAACTCAAGAAACAAGAAAAAAAAAACAAAAAACAACTTACAAACCAATGTAAATCAATTATCCACCATTATTTAAAATGTGACATATCAATACAGAATAATGGGTTAACCACATTTAACTTTACTATACAACTTCAATAATTACAAACTAATGAGATGGGAGTATAAAAAGCTACTATATTTAATTTAAATAAATATTACAAGAGTCCATCTATTGTGTTTTTGTAGACAACCATCACACACCACCAGAATGCACTTTTGTTTTACTCCTTGCTGCAAGATTTCAGAGAGCTCAGAGGTAGAATTGAAAACAGGCAGCCAATTTGATTTGCAAATCAGTCGTGATGTTTGGACCAACTTTTCTGATTAATCTTCCAGTGCTGTTAATCTCTACGACTAGCAACTACAGCGCACGGGTGGCAGTGTTCTTCTGTGTAGCATTCTCATCAAGATCAGATAAACCTTCTCATGAATAGTAACAGTGCATGCCACTGTGAATTCTACAACAAAAGTTTGGATCCAAGCTATGCAGTTAAGTGTGGTTAGCTGCACATACAGGCAGGTTTTGAGTTATAATTTGAGTGGAGATAAATTATCGACCAGGCGTGTGACAGAAGGACTGCTTATTACGAGATCCACTGCTCTCGCCCACGTTGAGAATTGTGGATCATCATGTCACTTAGCAGTGTATACACCCTAAACACAACTATATGATACATATGTATGATTTCACTGTTTTCATGGTATCTCCGGTCCCATAGTCTGCCACATCACCCAAAACCCATCTTACCACTAAAGGATCCAGAACAGTAAAAGTCAGGAAAAAAAGGTGAAAGCCAGTGGACACAGCCTTTATGTGCTTAGCAAGATGAGTATTAAACACATCTCTAACCATGAAATTGTGTGTACAGTGATTGGCAATTTTGAAGCTCTTAATAATAATATCTCTGTAGGGGAGTTGGCGATGCTCTTGACCTAGTATGCACATCCATTAGTTTTCAAGAGTGAAGAATTTGTCATTGAAGTTAAACTGAAAGACTTTGACAGTGATTCTACCACTCAGCTTTATTGACCCGCGTCTCCCACGCAGTACATAAAGATCAGCATAATATCTCAAGAAATACCAGCAAACAGACAGAAGCTTAGCTTAAGGCTCACTGTGGAGACCTCATGCAGTGTTTCACAGACATGACAAAACGGGGTTGAAGGTCAAAATGCTATTTTGGTGTGGCATTTTCTCTTGGCCCTCATGTCTCAGGGAAGGACAGGCCAAAGCAGCTGCCAGGAGCCAGCAATTTTTGCTAACCAATGTTTAAAGGCTTAAACACTCTCTTAGGGTCTTGCTGACATGGTGGGATGTTTCTTGAGGGGTTCTTTCAAATTGTCCTACTTTTATAATGTGGTCTGGTTATTTTGACCAAATTTTAAAGCAGAACTTACTTGTTTCTTTACTTTTACTGCAGCAGCCAGGATTTGGTTGCTATCTTTGACCATCTGTGAGGATTTGAGAAACCTAACATACAGAATGGCACTAATCTTAGAAAAACAATTTGAGCAGCTTGAACCTGTTGTAGAAATCCTTGTTCTCATTATCAGCTGTCTTAAATGCAATCCAGAGACCTGTACTTCATTTCTTACCAGGGCACGCTGCCATCACGCTGCAGACCTAACATGCCTCAGAGAAGGTTGTTAAAGAAAAGAAATAATCTCATACAAACCCACAAACGGTATGACCAGGATCCCATGAATGAGATAGTTTTGTCCTTTCATGATGAGCTTCAATAGTAAATGTAGATGATTGGGAACAATTGCATTCCTTGCTTGTTCTTTCTTACTGTAAGCAATTTCAGACCCATTTTATTGTTCTAAAAAAGTGCATTTTGTGATCCTAAAACAGAACACCTAAGTGAGCTTACTTCATGGTTTGAATTCTCTTTTTTTTTAAATTAAGACAAAGATGTGCCAAGTGAGCTGAACCTGCTCTGTCCTACAGGCCCCTGAAGACAACTTCTTTTGCTACCTTGTTGAGGGGAATTTGAACATCACTACTTTGGCCAGATAGCAGTGTTTAATTTTTGTGTTTCAATGCTCTAAAAACCATAATGCTATCTCTAAGTGGGTGTTAGTAGGGGAGCTCCAGCCAGATAGAAATCAGGAGTTTAATGAGTGTATAGCCATCTGTAAGTCTTCAGAAGGGGTATGGTTAAATGTCTAAATTTATTGAATGAAGGTATTAAGCGCTGTAAGGCCAGACAGGTCCATTGTGGCTGAGCAAAGTGCTGATTCACAGATGAACTGATGGATAAAACTGATGGCTCTCAAGTAATTAATTCCTCAATCTGTCACTGTTGAATATGAATTATTATTCCCAGAACAAAAGTAGAGGCCTTTGAACATTAACCAATCTCACCACAGTACAACATGTTTGATGGAAGTAGCACTTCAGAGTGTCGACACACGATGCATCAGTGATGATTTCACAGAACACACGTGAAAACCATTTACTCAGTGTTGGAATATGTGAAAATCTGGAGAAGTGAGTGAAGAAGTAGCAGTGTGAATCTAAACTTCTGACTGGTATTGTATACTGAGTACATGTGCTACTTTAAAAAAAACACAATCTGGGATATTTTGTTTCATTCAATTTACAGGACTGTAAAGTTGGAGGAAAGCAAACATACATTAGTTTAAATTAGTTCTATTAATGATGTCATAACACTATGAACTGTTATACAATGTTCCCAACCATTGTGTAGCTGGATGACTTGCCCCAAAATCAACACATTGACTGTCTCCTTTCTCAAGTGTCCAGGGTTTTCACTGCTAGTAGATGTCCCAATAGCCCCTTCCAGAAGGAAAGTAAGAAACAGTCTGATCACGATCCAAAGGCAAATCCCCGAATGAGATGTGGGTTTAAATGTGAGATTCTGATATATTTCATGCTCTGACAGAAAATTTATGGTAAAATGCAACAAAAGAAATAAATTCTCTTCCCAGCTTGTCAGTTCTGGAACATACTTTTGTAACATTACCATATGCTCTTAAGCTTTTTATCAATTTTTTTGTTTGTTTGTTTTTTACCTCAACCAACTCTACATCTTGTTGTTTTATTCTTTTAATGCTTAATTTAACATTGGGTGGGGAAGCATAAAATGCAAACAATGGGTGATAGAAGACACAAACACCAGGGCAGTGAGAAGATAGAAGTGGGGAGGTGCTCAGTGCATCATGGGAAGTCCCCAGTAGCCTAAGCCTATAGCAGAATAACTAAGAAATGGTTCTGATCATTTGATCCAGGCCTAACTATAAGCTTTATCAAAAAAAAAAGCTTATAGTTACAGTATGGCAGCAAAGTGCTCTATGAGGATTATATTGTACTATTAAGTCTGTCACATATAATGGGGCCTGATTATCCAAGACCTTGTATATGAGGGGAAGGATTTTAAATTAAATTCTGGATTTAACAGGGAATCAATAAAGAAATGCAAATATTGGAGAAACATGGTTTCTCTTTCTAGTCCCTATCAGTACTCATTGCTGTGTTTTAGATTAACTGATTGCTTTTCAGAGAGGTTTTAACAGCTAGATAATAAGGAATTACAGTAGGCCAGGCTCAAATGCATGGACTAGCTTTTGAGTAGCACTCTGAGACAGGATATTTCTAATCTCAGCAATATTGAAAGAAAACAGTCCTACATATTTGTTTAATCTGAATGTTGAAGGACATATCCTGACTCAGATTTCTCACAGTGTTACAGGAGGCCAACCAGCCATCCAGAGTAAGTATCTTGTTAGGCACCATGTTTCTAAGACTTTCAGGGCCAAGTACAATAAGCTCCATTTTGTCCGAATTTAGAAGACGAACATTTCAAGATATCCAGGCCTCTGTGTCATAGCCTATGGTGTGGATTGGAATCAGATGCAGACTCAATACAGTGAGCAAGTTTATTAACAATGAAGCAAATGCAGCAGAAGGATTTCCAGTTAGCAAATCCAAGGCTCCTGTACAGACAGGTCCAAAGGGAAAACTCTCTCTCAGTAACTCACTCAGGGACAGTGCTGGATTCCTGCACAGAGGAGAACAAACAGATGAGGCAAAAACACAGAGTAGTAGCAAGCAAACGTTCTGACGGACCCAACTTCACTGTTTCCAGATTGACAGTCAGGCACTGAGTGAAGGTCTTCCATCCTCTTACATAGCAGACAGCAAACCAGATGATTACTAACAGGTGAGTTTATTAATTCCAGGTGTACAGGACTGCAGAGCAGGAGCAGAGGCAGGACCCTGAAACGCACAGTGTGGTTAACACACACACCTGCACTTTCGCCCATGTAGACAGACAGAGGGAGAGGAGAGAGAGAAACTAAAGAGTGAAGAGAGAGCGCATGGCTGAGCCAGCAGAGGAGGACTGGAGGACATTATGTCTTTAAGATATGACTTATACTGTTTAGTTAATTGATTAGTGTCAACCTGCTTCATAGAGAAACATAGCTGCGTGTCATCTGCATAGCAATGAAAATGTATGCAGTGTGAAGAAGACTCATTTACATGCACAAACTGGGGTCTTCCAGAAAATTATTTGAACCGGTGCAGGGTACTTCCTTTAATACCAAGTGTGTATTTCAGTCCATCCATCCATCCATTCACTTCTGCTTATCCTGTTCGGGGTCGCGGGGGGGCTGGAGCCTATCCTAGCTGACACAGGGCGAGAGGCAGGGTACACCCTGTACAGGTCGCCAGCCTGTCGCAGGGCGTGTATTTCAGTCACTGTGGTAAAATGTTTTGTAGTAAAATATTATAATCAACAGTACTGCATGCTGCACTGAGGTCTAAGAGGACTAGCATAGAGACGAGTTCAATATTAGAGGCCACAGTAAGATTATTAGTAACTTTACTGTCTGTTTCTGAGCCATCATGAAATCTAAATTCTGAATAAAGCTCTTCAAATAAATTATCATGTAGCTATCCCGCTGATTATGCAGTTAATGATAATAGCACAAGCGAAGTCATTTTAATTACAGTTAATGTTCTTGTAATTTTTGTTTCCAGTTCTGGTTATCTTCTCAAAAAGAAGAAAAGACTCATACCTCTACATGAATGTTGTTAAATAAATATGCACAAAGAGAACTATTCCTATTTGAGGTGATGTTCATGTTTCATGAGATGATTATCTCTATACTTGTTATATTTGCATTCTAGCAAAGGTGCCATTATCCCTTTTGAAGATGCCGCAAAGGAGTGGGCTGTGTGATGAGGTATTGTTTACCCAGCATTGTTTTGTCAAACTGGGTGGGTTTTTTTTTTTTGAATAGCCCAAGTAGAATGTAGAAGTAGAATCATTACAAGACACGCACACAATAACACCCCCCCAAACAAACAAAACAAAACAAAAAAAACCAAAACAAATTCATTAAGGAACAGAAAAGATAAAACTTTACATGTTAATATAGAACAAGGCTGTTCAAGCATAACCCCTGATTACTAATTCTGCAATGTAAGAGTGATTATAAACACATTATTGTCACCTTAGGTGGAAATTAATGCTTTCAGTTTTACTTGAATGTCAACTCATGCACAGCTCACTTAAGATATTGTTTGACATCAGTTGTCAGTGAGTTAACTTAACGGAAAAAGAGAAGTCCGTTTGATTAACATGAAAGACATCAGTTGCACACAGTTATGCTGAATTTGTTAAATTAACATGACTTTATATGATGTTTTTGTTTTTCATGAATTTTGATGAATTGTTATAATTATATTCAATGAATATAATTATTTCAGCTTAATAATTACATTACATATTCTGCTAAGCCACTGTTTAACATGTTTGTAATATATACATTAGTGTTAACATAAGACTACATTTATAAATACTGCTGGAGCTCTACTGCAACACAAGTCCTTTTTTAAGAGTTATTGGGATGATTAGATGCTAAGGCAACAGGTAGTGAAATTAGTAAAATGTCTCATAGCAAAGCAGAACTCGGCCCACTCAGTCTGTAGGATTTTCTTTAAAAGTATACTGTCTTCTAGCCCTAAGATCAGCTTGACAGCATCTGTAGTCCCTCAAAGGGTATCTTTAAACTCAGGAGAGTACTCTGAGGTGTACAAAATAAGTGTGCAGTGGTCCAAATAACATAGCACTAGGTACTACAGAATTATCCGACTCTTATAAGACCAAAAGACAGTCCTGATGCCCTGTGGTTTCTCACTGGCATCTGTGTTTTGAGAGTGCATCATTCTCACTGTGGTCTCTTCATTGGATCCTTGGATGTGAAATAACTACAATATCACAACTGTGCCTCAGAGGTTTTAGCTCTACATCAAATCAAAACTGAAAAACATGTAAGATGCTGGCCCAAAATGTCCATTTGATGACCTGAATGTCTCAGAGTGTCAGTGAGTCAGGACGATATTATCGACACTGCAACTGACATCCTCCAGCGAGTGAAGGCGTACAGCAGTAGCTGAAATCAAAGTGTTCTCAGCACACTGTGGGGTGGAGGTACTGTGCCTTTGTCCTGTACTTCATCCACTGAGGAGAGGTTCAGCAGTTCAGTAGGTGCATCCATAAACAAAGGCTTCAAGTTGGTGTTAAGGGCGTGCTGTCTTTGCACATCACTGGTGACAAATTCAGGAAGTCTGTGTAGAGTAAATCCATTGTCATCATTAACATTTTCAAATCATATAGCTAAAAATATCTAAAGTAAATATAGTTTTAATACTATATAATACTCAGAGTGAAGTGAAGACCAATTGCTGCATTTCACAGGGGAAATCAGATATCTATAAAATACAAGTTATGCATTAGTATTAAAGAAATTTCATCATACAGGGGTATAGCATTCAGCACATTTCTCTCATGACAGATTTCATTCTGACATTTTCATTGAAATATGAAAAAAGAACATCTGAAAAATGAATAAATTGTGACTTAAAAGTGCGGCCCATTGTGCCGCGCATTATGAACGATACTCCATGATTCAGACTTCGATGTCGTTGCCACCGTTTATACCTGTGCAGGTGTGTTGCGTGTGTTAATTACCGTGTGCTCATGTCCCCATGTCTTACGTGCCAGCCGACAGAAACAGAAAACGCTGCGACTCTCTTCCCTCCTGGGTCCGACTTTTTGCTGTGGTCAGATTTTTTTTAAGGTGCAAACACATCTGTCAGTCTTTTTCCGCTTCTTTGTTCAAACTTGGGAGAAGTAGCCGGAAATGCACGGAAGGAAATGACGGTGTTTCTCGGGACGTGCGCTTCAGGTTACGCTGTAAAACTTCAAAAGTAACTAGCAATATTAGACCTAATAAATATATCAGGCCAAGATTAACAGTTATGGCATTTTTCTATAACAATGTCAGGGCTGCAGCTCCTTCTGGTGGCAGATGGCTGCAAAACATTTAAGACAACCACTGGGCATCAATTAAAATCTTAACAATTAGGCTAACCACTAATACGTCTGGTACAACTAGTGACAATAGCAATGATTAGTCGAGTAGTCGCACATCCCTAATAAGGAGCTTCTTTCATTTCAACATAATTAGCTTTAAAATACTGAACCTCCTTCACGATTATATGAAAAATACAAGACTAAATTTATATAGTGATGTTTGGAAAATAAATTAGTCATTAGTCATTAATTTTCACCCTGGCAAAAACATTATTTATTGTTAAATTATTACATTTGTTGAATTCCTTTGACCTCTTCATGATGTAAATTGATCTATAAACGTATCGGCTTAAACAAAGTATGAATATTTCAGTTATTGTAGCATGGAGAACCATGGAATGAGGCTTATGGTTAAATTATGCATCCTTGAGTGGTGAGCTCATTAGACCCCAGGAGGTCCCTCTAAATAGACCACAGGCCTCATCCAGCCCTTCATTTAGAGACCACAGAAGGAAAATAGCTATGGAAACCATGCTAATGGTTCACAACCTGATGAAAGTGAACTGATAATGGTACAATTGTCACACAATGATTCAAATTAGATGCTTCCAACTCATACTGTATTGTCCATTTATAACTGCAGGCTAAGCATCCATCTGTAAGTGATTCATAACAGCTCTTTATGAGTCACATCCTCCCTCAAGGATTGTGTGTAATAAAGACTGCTGAGGAGAATAAAGTGTTTGATCACGCATCAGTCCTTTGGCATGACAGCCTAATCCAATAACTGCTCCTTAAGGAGGTCACACGGAAAACTTCAGGCTAGTTGCAGACAACACAGAAAAAATATAGACGATTATTTCCATTATTCACCATTACAGTTATGATTACTGTTATAGTGAGGCAGATGTGTCATTCCATAACTGGTAAGAAATTTCATTTCTAGAATCACAGTATGACCTGCCTTTGGGGTCCTGCTGGCATGAGGAATCTGTATGATGTAATAAGTGGCAAGAATCCTTAAATCTACCCTGATAAACACTGATTCTTGTTGTAGCTTATTGTACCATAACAAGCCCACTGCTTCCTGTGGTTACTGCCAGCTAAGACTATGTGTCACCTTCTAACTGAAGACTTAAACTCGGTGAAGGTGTAGAGTCCCTCTGGGAGTCCCATTACTCATAACAATCCCTGCATCTCACTACTCAGAGGGCGGGCGCCTGGCGTGATATACACCTTCACATTAGCCTCTGACAAGAAAGGGTTGTTTTTGATGAAGTGTGTTGCTTTGGTGACAGCCTCCTCTCTCATGAAGAATATTTACACTGCCACAAGTGGAGGGCTGTAAATAAATTGGCTTGTGGTGAACCGAAAAGTCACCAGACCTTTACCTGCAGAGAAGGCAAGAGGTTAAGGCTGATGACAATCTTTCTTGTCTCCATCTTACCATAATTGCAGCCATGGATCTATTACATACAATACACTGAATAAAAAATGTCAGTTAGTTTAGCATATTTATGGATTATTCCTCAGCTTGTTGCTGAGTCCAGCTTTTTCAGTTAAAGTTACTGTGGCTGCTCACAAAGTTTGTACAGCCCGTCAGATGTCATAGTTAATATGCTGTTAAGAAATGTAAAGAGGGGAGCTCATGTGTATATATATAAAATATATATTACTAAGATATGGAAAATACTTTAAATCACAGTTTTAAAACTCATAAACGCTGTAAAATGCTGTTCAGTAAATGTGAAAAATATGTGATGCGATAAATGAAACCATAATGGGAAGAATGAAAATAAGCAAAGACAAAACAAAATAGCCACTTATATTTCACTGAGTATTTCAAGTGTGGTCACCTTTCATAGAACCATGACTATGTCAAATATTGCTATTTTGCAGCTGTACTGTGTACTCTTTGACTAGGTGTCTGTGCTTCAATACACAATACTGGACACCAGAGTTCAGTCTATATTTAATATGTTTATATTTGCGACAAAATTCCTGGTATAAGGCATGGAGCAGGAGTCAGCAGTGGCTAGGCCCAAATCATCAAACTCCAGACCCCGGGGCACAGATGTTCTGTGGGCCCTTGAACTGTCAGCTCGGGGGGTGGGGGGTTGGGGGCCTCCTGAGTTAATTGGAAAGCCAGATCACGCAACCTCATTGTGAACTAAGCTGGTCACTCGTAAAGTTCTCATGCGCAGGAGGACATCAGCCTCAACTGCTGAAGCAACTACTGAGACACTGTTGCTTCTTTGATGAGCCCCTGGGGATTTGCCCAGTATGCCCATTGGATAACCACATCCTTGTGATTTGGCAGTGACCTAAGTGACACGTTTGTGGTTTGCACTTCTGATTGATTTCATTTTCCCTCATTTTTCTTTCATTTTCACCAGTTGCTTGGAAGGGTTTAGGTGCCAAAAACTAGTTCACTAGGTTTAGGCAGTGAAATCTACTCAGCGATGTTCATGAAAAGATAATAAATTAGGGTCGACGTATTCCCCCCATCGCAATGGAAACCCTGCACACTGAAAGAAAACTTAGATCAGTGTCACCACTGTAATGAACTGATGTCCCAAGGCAATCACAGCATGGACACTTTGTGAATGTCCCTCTGACAGCAGCAGCTTTGACAATACTGCAGTATTTGATGCTATGGGAATAAGAATGTGCTGGTTTTGTGGTCCATATAGAATTGTGTAATGCGCGATCCTGGGGATCTGAAAATCTAAAGTACTAAAAAAAAAAAAATCTTTGCACAGAATTATGTACTGTACTTTAACCACATATGTTATATTGATGTGGCTACAGGGCATACATACACTCATTTTTTCCATGTTGAAAAATAAAAATGATTTTTACCTTGGAATGCTTGTGTAAGAAGAAGATTGTCAAAAGTAATGATAGATTTTTATTTGTAATGTCCTAAAAGGGAATAAAAAGACAAAATGAATGTGATTTTTATGACCTTATAACTTTCATTATTGTCATTTTTTCCATTTTGCTGCAAAACAATGCAATTAATATTGTATGAGAGCAATTTGAAATCACCCACTGCCATGGCACTCTAATAAAATAAACCCCATATTGCCCAAACTTTGAGGATTAAAAACACGTGCTTGAGGCATTACATCTGATCACCACCAGTGTTTGGAACTGTAGACACATTACATTTCTGTATAATGTGCTAATATAAAGCCATACTTTTCCTATATTTACAAAAAACGTTAGTTGAGTATGAGATAGGATAAAAATAAGTGTGGTCTAAAACTTTTGATGGGAGCAGACATGCACGTTACTTTTTACTTTGAGCGAATGGCCAAGAATGTTGAAAATATTCAAAGAAAAGAACAAAATGTGCCCAGACAAGAAATGGCTCTGTTATCCACCGCTGCAAACGTAACAAAGACACCTGACCCTAACCAAGCATACAAAGAGAGATTTTCAAAAGGGAACAAAAGCAGAATTGAACAGGCTTGTAGCACTGCTGTAGTTAGATCTCAGCAAAATTTTGCCTAGTTTCTGCTTTGCTTTATGGTACTTAGATACTACAAAAGATATTTTGGCATATAGAGGTTTTTACAGTATTTTGTTAAATGAAAATTATGGGACAATGCATCTTAGGCAATATTACAGCATATTCCAAAAAAAAAAATTGTAGAATTCTCCTTGTTTGTAGAAGGAGCAAATAAGTAGTTTCTCACTCGAATTCTCAACATGAGATCCAAAGACAAACCAAACCAAGAGAACGAAACCATCAAAAACCCAAAATAAATCTATCAGAGTGACTCAGACTGTCCAGGAGTTCAGTGATGTCCTGGTTCTGATCTGGGAGGAGATCCCCTGGGACACATTATGAACATGCCCCGACATTGTCAGGCATGCATAGAAGCATGCGCAGGCAGTACAAATGAAGTATTTTGAGTTGCTGCGGCGAAATTTTAGCAGAATGGCCAAGCCTGCAGCATAATTTGTTTACTTTGATTTTCGGGGTGTCTTTGAATTAAGCCCTCTGTAGGTTGATATTTTTCATTTCCAAACGTTTTTGTTCCTAACACATTACCCAGTCCATATCAGTATCGGTATCAGTATAGATATCAGCATGATATCCCCATTGAGATCTGTTGTGTTTTAAAAGTGTTCCTTTAATTTTTTTGAGCCGCCCACTGAATTAAAACTCAAATCTACCATGGTGGTGCACAGAGGCAAATTACCATTGTTCAAAAACATATGGACATAATAGCAAATTACATTGAGTAACCGAAGTCAGGTTTCTTATTGTTAGAGTTTATTAAAAATAAAAATCGGCTTTCTTGTTTGACCTTCTGTCCCTAACATTTTGTACATTTTTGGAAACTAGGCTGTCTCGTGTTCTTCAAGATGTTGACTAGAGTTTTGACAAGTAGACTTTTTATGACCACTTTAAAGTATGTCACCAAGTATGCTGTTTGGTGTGTGGCTGTGTGTGCACACGCACATGTGTGGTGTTATTGTCATCATTGCTTGCTAACCTTTAATTAACCAGAGAGCGTATTTTCCTACAAGGCTCCTGTGTGTATTTGGCAGCTTGCTGTAGGCCATCTTTATCAGTACAATGATTTTAATAGTCCACATTATCTCATGCAGAAGTCATTTATCTAAAATGCAACCTGAATAGTTTTCAAACAAGGAAAAAATAAATACACACTGTTGTAAACTGCCCATGTTAACCATGGTAAAAAAATATAAAAAAACAAAATACTTCACTCAGTTAAATAAATCCTTATATTTGAAAGATTAGATAAGTATGACAGCCTCTTGCAGTCAAAGATGAGTTTGAGCTCACAACAAAATAAGAGTCCACATATGCAAAGAACTAACAGACATATTTTGGCAGTTTTCCCCCTGAAACTAAAAAAACCTATTTTCATGGCAGGTAGAATTTGGTAATACGAAGAGGAAAATATATACATTTCTTATATGAGCAGCAAGGGTGTTGAATTTTAGCGTCCACTGCTTCTAAATTGGGGGGAATAATTACAGGCACCTGACATTAACAGTGATTCACTTTGCGTCTTTGTCAGCAGCTGTTTCTCTCAGTGGTGCAATGAGCTGTTCCCTCTGCCTGTCAGGGCTGCAGTTGACAGGGGCACTTAAAGTGGTCACCCTGAAAGTACATTCTTAAATGAAACACTCTGCACTGTCGGCAATATGTCCATGGTTGGGTTGTGGCTTACTTAGCAGACAGTGATAGTGTTTTGTGTGAAGCACATCTTTTAAACACAAGTTCCGCAGTCCTTAATTAAACAAAAGTTATTTCTGGGGGAAAGTAATGTGCTGACAATCACATACTGTTTACTCCAATCAGGCAGGTTCACTTGTGCTACTGTGCACACTGTAATTAAAGTCTGCCTGGACCCACTGTAGAGTAGATTAGGACATCTGTTCATTTCTTTTCATTGAGAAGTGGCTCGTGATGCAGGGACTTACTCTGAAATATTCACGTGTCATGGAATACTAATTAATACAGCACACACAATCAGTGTATAATCATGAGCTTGCAATATGTTAGACATATTGGAAGGGAAATAAACGTTGCCATTGCCTCTCTCGGTCATGCTTTTCCCTCCAAAATCCTAAGTGATGTTGCATCTCCTTGATGAAAATGAAATCAGAGATCATAATGTTTATCAGTTTCTATTCATTGAAATGTGGCCTTTTTGTGCTGTGTGGGCATATTAATTATATCAAATGCACAAAGCTCACACACATTTGTCCAGGGTTGAAAAATTGGCTCGTGTCTTGATTTTGCTTACTCTTTACCTTGTTGGCTTTTAAATCTGGCAGCCAAATAATCAAAAAATAATGAATGTAGTAATAATGCAATGAGTGAGCATCAAGGAAAACATCTGAGCTAATCTGTACATCTTCTGAATGTATACTTTAAGCCCAAAAAGTGGGATGTGAATTTTGGGACCACGTAGTGAGCTTGTCTTCATTTGGCCCAGCAGGGGTGCCACTGGCCACCTCTTCCATTCTCTGAGCCCTTTGTCAGAGCACCACTTATCTGTTCACCCAGAACAGTGGCTGGCTTCAGTCTAGGTTCATCCTCTTCGTCCCCTCATGCTGTGCCGCGGCATTCCTTTGTGAAGAAGAGGGCAGGCTAATACCTGTGCTATTTTGCAATGCTCAGGAGCATCTTATCGCACACAGGCAAAAATCCCTGGCCTAGGAAGGGAGCAGCTAGCCCTGTCTTGTTGGGAAGAGGCTGAGGCTGTGGTAACCAGTGGCAGGAAGGCAGCCTTATCTCAGTGTGAGCAGCCATGGCACCCCTCCCTATCCCTCTAAACTCCACACATCCTCTCAGATTAACAACACCCATCTCCTCCCCGCAACCCCCCCCTGCACATCCCCTTATCCACCTCCCTGGCTCCCAAGCGTCCTTGAACAGACATCATTACTGTGATTATTACTGTTTATCAGGTTGATGAATACAGAACAAAGCATTGTCCTGCTTTGTTCAGGAGTACCTTTGTTCTGGATTTTCTGTTTGTTTGCGGCTTTATCATGGAGCTAACAAGGAGAGCTATCAAGTGTATGCTAACAGGCCTTCTGGGGGGGAATGTTTCCAATGGATGCTGAGCAGGAAGTGGTAACATATATATAACACCCCCAATTTAGAACAGCTTACTATTTTACCTTGATCCCCTCTGTGCAAATTACTGCAACCCTGATGCTTTGTGCACTGTGGTTTATGTTGTATTCTGCTGTGGACTGTTGCAGCTTTACACTCAAACATTCATGCTTCTAAATATTCTAAATAAAAATACCCGCCTTAAGTATTTAGTCATGTGCTTTGCTGCTTTGTTGATCTGTAAAGAATTTTACAATGACCCTGTTTGTTAAAAGCGCCTTATAAATGCATTTTGCTGGCTTAGAATTGACTTGTTATATGTTTACAGCACCCACAAAACTGTATGCACAGTGGAAAAATCCATTTTTCATTTTCAAGAAATCTGATTTGCGTTTTCATTACTCAATTATTCCCCACTGAAAGCAAACCTAAGGGCAGCCTGTCATCAGAATCTGCACAACTCTCCTGGCAGCATGATTCAGTCACCAACATTGGATTTCTCTTGTCCTTAGTACCTAAATATGTAATTATGTATTTACTGCTGAGATAGAAAATGTAATGCCAAAGGTTAAGGATTTATATTTTATGTCATTTTTAGCAACAAACTTTTTAATCCTCAGAAGCCAAGCTCTTTTTGTCTCGCCTCTCTGCATGGCAAAACCCATTTTGAGCTAAGAGTAGGGCATCTGTTGATTTCCGAAGACAAACAGGCATCTTAATTAAATTCAAAGTGGTTTATGCAAAGACATTATTCAAATCATAATGTCTGAGAAATTAAGTTGGAATGCATTTGAAACATGAAGTCAAATATACTGGAAGGGGAGCAAAATGGTTTAATTAAATCCCTATAGTCGTCATTAACATGCAGGCTTCTGGAGCCCTGGTCACAGATTACATGTGATGCGCTAAAAAGCTGACGAGCACTTTTATTCAAAAGTTATTAACTTTTTAAGCACCCAATTACGTCTGCTGGATTGCAAGCACACAACTTATAATCTTCTAAGGCAACTCTGGCTTAGGATCATTGTCCCTCTGAAGTATGGCCAATTAAGCCTGGTTGAGGCCTGACAGAGGAAAAACAGACCTTGTAATGTCAATAATGTGCTGGTTTTTTATTCCCAAAGTTAAAGCAAAACTAGGCATACAAAAAGCATGCATTCTTTCAGTTTGTAGATGATTACCAATGCAAAACAAAAAGGAAAAATGTAGTAAACAATCACATTAATTATTCAGCTTTCTTGCAAGGCATAGTGCATAAAAGCATATCAGACTATAGAAGTGAATTCCACAAACTATCAGAGCTTTGCCATCGTGACAGAAGATAGAATGAAAGGAAAAGGAAATAGTTTGTTTTCGATTTACTCTGTGTAGAACTCAGATTTGTCTCTGTGCTTGTCTTTTGACGACATTTTATTTATTCAGTATTTCATCCCACCTCTTTATAGAGAGCAGAATATCTGTTTGCTTTTTACAAAAGAATGTGCTGACTTGCAGCCCCCCTCAGAATCCTGACTTCACTCCATACCTTTACTGTGAACTAAGTCAGTGCCACACTCATTATAGTTTTTTATATTTTCATTTATCATTGTTATTAAAGTTTCATTGTTTGATTTTAGAATTTAGAATAAATATTACAGTAGAAATATGTCATGCCATGTAGACATTTCAGATACAAACAACAACTGCACCAGTCTCCTTGACAAGTTTGAGCATTTTTTTTCACACCTAGTTTGGTTTTAGTTAACTCTAATAACCTTGGCTAGTATAAACGTTTCAAAGAATAACAAAAAAAAAAAGAGTAGTTCTCAGAAAAAACAGCAGCAACAGCAGCATCATCATGTAAAAGTAACAAAGACAAAAGTAGCTAAATTGTTAGGGTGTATAATACCATCTAATGCAGGTTAACACACACAGTGATATTTTGTTTACAGGAGATACTCTTTGAAATTGCTGTCCATGACATGCTTACATGCTACATCATTTTGCAGAGGTCAGTCTTGGTGTTTGTCAACTTACTGGAATTCTGCCAGTCAGGTAGAGGAAGCTCATGGGGTGAAACTGTCACTGCAAAGACTGGAAGGGTCATGAGTAACTTTGGTCAGCTGTCAACCAAATAACAGGGGGTTTCAATCCTTGCCTGTCCCCCGGGGTGTATGTCCCAGTGACACGCAATCCCTTGCCAGGACACAGTATAGTGCAATGCTGTCACGGCTCTTGGTGGGATCTTGCCATCAGCCTGTTTTTAGTTCTCTCAATCTGAAAACCATAAGAAACTCAAAGTCTTTGACATTAATAGCACTAAAATTGATAGACATGTGGTTGCATGGAGAAAACATAGTCTAAGACTGAACACAATTGAGAAAGGTCAAAATGTATTACTTTTATCCTCTAAGATAAAATAAACTACTGATATTGAAAATACCTCCAGTGATTTTTTTCTGCTCATAATCAGTTTGATGAAATGACAGTTTTGTTTTTTTAGTGAATTCGGAACATAATGGTGCTTTTTCTGACATAAAATTTTAAAATGTAGCGGTGGTCTTATATGCTGTGCTGTATGAATCTGTGTAATATATATTATTGTAGCCATTGGGGTCACAACTTCGGTGTAATTCTACTTTTCTTCATCCCACGGCTCACATATTATCGCTGATTTAAAATAACACGCAGTGCAGCTGGTTAAAAGAACATGGGCCAAAAAGACACTTAAATCCCCAATAAGCTACAGTAGCAACCAGGCCTGACAGCAAGTCTTCGACTTAAAGCTGACGTGAAAGTGAATAGCTCTCACCCAAGCCCCTGGTTTGTCAAAACTATATTTGCTTTTAATCTTCTTATTGAGTCCAATGCTGGCCTTTTAAAGACCAATGGAAAAAATGTAAATCACATACAAATGAGGAGTAATTCTGATTTCCTCACTCCACTTGTCCCTCACTGACCATATCCAATTTTCAGAGTTATATTATCAGGCCTGGTGAAGTGGTCAGCACACTAAAGGAGCTAATATCTGTCAGACCAGCTGCTCTGCCGGGGCACACAGAAAGCCTGATTCATACTTTGCTCTGTTACCCCATTTAAATGGACAGACTGGAGCTAATTTTAAATAAAGTCTAATTACTGACATGCTTTGAAACGAATAGAAACATAAGCTGTGGCTACCATCTAGTAGCAATTATTCTGTGGCATTATTCATCTTAAATAGAGTGAAACAGACTGTAGTGCATTAATTTCCTTTTAACTTTCTTTGGACTAAAGTCAGAGTTCAGGGTTCAAGTTTTTTTCCCCCCACTCTTTATCTTCAATGCAGTTAGGCTGTGAAACAGTGGGTTATGTGCATGTCCTACATCATAAAGTGCTGTCACTTCCAAGTAATAAACCAATCTCCTGCCAAGTTGCCCCAAAATTAAATACTGAACCAATTAAATGGGAATAATTCAAATGTATATCATATATATATATATATATATATATATATATATATATATATATATATATATATATATATATATATATATATATATATATATATATATATATATATATATATATATATATATATATATAGCAGAATGAGAGTGGAACACGATTAGGGATTTTTCATCACTAGTTCTCACTCATCATGAAAGTAGCAGACATCAGAAAGGTGAAGAAGACAAGGAAAAATAGTGACAGGTGGGTTGCATATAGTACAAATACCAGTATATCAAGTTTTTAAGCTTTGAATTTGATTGAAAGATTTTTAATCTTTTTTTTTTCCTTCTATAACTACAGTAGATTTTCCCAGCAATGAAACTTTGGATTTAGGCTAAAATCTGTCATGTGATGTTTGATAAATGTATACATAGTGTTTACATGTTGGCATACAATATAATTAGTAAATAATATGATTTAATAAAATTAGCGAAACATAAAGTTAATGGGTCAAAACACCAGATTTGTCTATCAAGGTTAACATCTGTAAATTGAGCTAATTCATCCATCCATCATGTTTTACACCATCTTTTTTTTTTGTTCACTTTTCATTCATTTCTCTATCGAATTGTGTCTGTACCATACCTTTTAGTGTCAACTGTGACTCTGAAAAACTGTAACTGTAAACTTCTTTCAGGACTAAACAAAATCAAAGTCTTATCACCAATTAAATTAGATGTTAGGAAGACAGTTTGGATTATATAGCTTTCTGGACCTACAGTCATCAAGAGACAAAAGTAAAGGGCAGCATGTGTTTACTGTACTGTCACGTTTTATCGCTGCTGTTAGCATTTTTTTTAAGTACAAGAAAACCATAAAAACCTTCTGTAATTATAATTAAAATGATAAATGTGTTTTCTTCCTGATTATATACATCATACCTTGTGATGTTTATAAATGAAAATTCATAGATTTAAAAAAAAAAAAAAATTATAAGCGCTGAAAGTCACGATTGTTGCAAAATCACAGTGTTCTGACCTTCCACCCACCTGTTTTTCTCAGCGACATGTTGGCTGTTTAGCTCAGTGAAAAGGATGTAGGAGGTGTAAATGTTGTTCGTTTCCCTCACACAGTGAAATCTTTGCGCCGCAAAGGTTTTTGAAAGTTACAGTCACATACAGAACAGTTTTTCCAACAAAAATATTGATCTCTGAAAATATAAAGATGTGGAAGTGCCATGTGATCCAAGCTGAGGAATTGCTATTATATACTATTATGTACTATTATGTCTGGAGTTGATGTGGCTGTTAACCACAAGTTCATTCTTCTGGAGTGCTGAAAGACTGATCTTTAAGGCATCCCCATTCTGCAGTCTCATCAACAAGTGTTCTCATTAACTTATAAAATTTCAATGAAGTCTTGATATGTGTTAAAGTGACTTAAGACAGCAGTATTGTGAAAAATAAAATATTTTTTTTCCCTAGAAAAATCAAATGAGTTAAGATGTTATTCACCAAATGTACAATCAGCTTCAATTCTTCAAATTGTAAAATAAATATCATATAATTTTTGACTTTGAAGCTGAAATGTTTTTACATTTTACTGTACATCAGGCTGCAGCCCTGAACAATATAATTTAAACAATAATAATAACTTTTATTTGTATAACACTTTTAAAAAAACACAAAGTTACAAAGTGCTTCACTCATTAAAGATAAGTATACATGCTCAAGCGTACAGACACACACTCAAATATATAGTCTTACATCCATTCCAACATTCACAATTCGGGAAAAGCTAACCTACAGAAATGAGTCGTTTAAATAATCTTTATTCTGCCAGTTCCCCGACACAAGGTCTGTGAGACATATGTTTCTGCCCACAGGAGAACAGAGCAGGTAACTGGTGAATTCAGAGATCACATGGAAGTCCCGCCACATGTCTTCACATGTCCTCCCTCCTGCAAGCTCTACCCAGGCAGCACCGTTTCCTGAACCGAACAGAGTATTTCCTGTTGTGTGTCATGCAGCACACAGATTGGAGCACAACGTCAAAAAGTGTTCATATAACAATGGAAAAAATAGTTATATATACAGACATACAAAGTGAAAACAATACAGTGTATCATTTGACACTAGATAAAAACACTTTACAGAGACATTGGCTAATTGCCCCTCTACTCTGTACTATTTGCTCAGTGGTCATGGGTCAGATTTAAATGGCAACCTTCAGGGCTAAAAAAATAAAGCCAACAGAGAATTGCCACAAACTGGCCACTTGACGCTGGTGCAAAAGTGAGTCTATCCCCATCAACTCTCATGTCGATGACAGGTGCTAACTATGCCCAACTTTACAGCATAGTTAGCACCTGACACAGTTTTCCCTCTGTGGATGCTGTCATAACACCTGTATGGTGGGCAGAGGTGGCAAAAGTACTGACATTCTGTACTTAAGTAGAAGTACAAGTACTTATGTTAAAAAATACTTTAGTAAAAGTCGAAGTACTGGTTCAACTTCTCTACTTAAGTAAAAGTAAAAAAGTACAGGCTCTGAAATGTACTCAAAGTAAGAAAGTAAAAGTAGTTCTTTGGAGGATGTTTCTACCTGCTATTTTTGTGTAAAACAAACCGAACCTCATTATATATTATTGTAATAATATAAAATAGTACATGAGAATACAAACGTTATTCCAATCTAAATTTTAATTCTAATGAATGCACTCAGCTTGAATCTGTTATGTAGGACACAAACTGTGAAAGGGAATTTAAACACAGCTCTGTTCTCTGTGTCCTCCATAGTAGAGGGTGACTGTGCCTCCACCTAAACACCCAGTATTTCACAGCTACCTGAGCTGATCTCCATCCCCTACACTGACAGCATACAGGCTGTAGAAATGTTGGATTCAGTGAATGAATCTCAGCATCAGCTTTGATTCAAACTCATCTCTGCTGCACTGATGTAACCTGTAACTCTGACCATGAACACAAACACTGTGCTCCAGTCCAACACAGAGCTTTACTGTAAATACAGTACAACAAGCTAACCTATTTATTACACACTAAACTGCAGCATTTTCATAGAATCTTTGAATTACACAAAGTCAGCATACTTCAGTTTATTTTCCAGTCCTTTCCTTTAATTCTAACCTCTCTTCTTCCTCTCCTGTCCTCTTTCTCCATCTCTGAGTGAACTTCTCTCTCTTTGCTCTCCCTGAAATACAGCAGCTCTTCTTTTAGCTAGCAGACACACTGTGTGACAAACTGCACACACTTTGTGTGTTTGCTGATATTTGTTGAGCATTTAGAAACGTTGCATTTACCTGCCACACGTTACTCCCTTCATGCTCGCTCCTCTTCAGTAGCGCTAGCTAAGCTGTTTATGTGCCGCAGCGCAACTTACGGACTCGGTCCGGCCCGATTATAGCGCTATAAATGATACATTAATTATATGGGTTTGCGTATTTAATCGTTTTGTACGAGATAAGCCGGTGATGGAGGATACGCCAGTACGATTGTCTCTTATGTTATTATTCCTCCATTTAGGATCAGATCGTTTTATGTTTGAAGGCGCACTGACCGGAAATTCAAACTTCTCTCTGACGTTAAAAAGTAACGAGTCTGTTTGAAAATGTAAGAAGTATAAAGTACAGATACTTGCGTAAAAATGTAGGGAGTAAAAGTAAAAAGTAGTCAGAAAAATAAATACTTAAGTAAAGTACAGATACCTGAAAAATCTACTTAAGTACAGTAACGAAGTATTTGTACTTCGTTACTTCCCACCTCTGATGGTGGGTGAATGTTTTTGTAACTTATCCATAAGGAAACTTGAATCAGGGGCCTGCCTTCTTTGTTTTACAGGCACCCCAACAAAGGCAGCTGTAGCCAATCATTGTTAGGCCTCACCTCCACTAATAAGTCACTGAACTACCATTTTGAACGGTGCTGTGCTGTTGGTACCTTCTGGAGTTTGTTTTTTTTTAATGGAAATATCTGACAAAAATATAGCTTGCTGGTTGGTACAACTGGTTCAAGAAGTTTGTACTTCATTTTTGGTAAATTTGTTATAATATTTATCAGGTATGCACTCTTTTGCTTGCCCCTGTAAGTTTATAAATGAAGTTTGCTAACCATCTTACTAACCCAGTGGAGGCCAGAATGCTAAAATGAAAATGTCCAGAAACCAGTAGGTGACTTTTTGGTGGCTACATCCATCTTTTATATACAGTCTATGGTCAGACCACACCCATCTATTAAATTGTCTTTGAGTTTGAGACAAACTACAGATCGTGTAACATGTGGAGCTCAAGAGGTTTAAAATGAATGAACCGGAGTCTATAAAACAGGTTCTAAATGCATTAGTTCTGTCACAGCTCTGTTATTGCAGTGTGATCTGGTCCAGTGCTTCAGCAAAAGAAATTACTAGTAGCTCAAAATAAAACTGCATGATGTGCATTGCAATGCTCTTATAGAAATAATGTAAGTGATACGGATGGTAAGCTGGTCTGGCAAGCTGTTAGACAGAGATCAGCCGATGCTCTGTTTAATCGGACATGTACTCAATGACAAGAATGTTTTCTCATTATTGTCAACATATAGTACTTATCAAACACAATATGCAACAGAAAATATTTACAGTTAAATCTACACAGACATTTACAGTTAAAACAAGTAAAACTGGAACTCGTTATATTTTACATCACAGTAGTTTAAATATAAGTTAAAACTATCATCAAAATCAGCAAGAACTGAAGAAGACAGGATGTAGGTGTGCTGTGTGAATATGAGCACAAACTGATCTTGGAACTAAAATACAGAAGTAAATGGAACATGCAGCTACAAAATCAAATGGAAATGACAGTGGAGGATAAGTAATATTTTTTAGAATAGTTATTTATTGTATGAATGTCAATTGTTTATTTTGATTGTTTTTTGATGTTCTGTTATGAGGTAGTTTTTATGTTCTCTCTATGAAACTCAATGCTATCTGCATGAGAAGAAGCTGTTTGTTCTATGTTAATGGGCTGTGGATGTAAGACTGAGTATCTGAGGACCCCAGGAACAATAGCTAAGGCTGAGGCCGATGCTAATGGGGATCCTGATTAAATAAAGTACAGACATGTCATGTTTAGTCTGTTTCGAGTACTGATCCAGTACCAGTGCTAAATTAATAACCTGTAATCATCGCTGTGAGGAACAGAGTGGGAATCTTTGTTTACATGTAAGGCAACATCAGACTTGATTTAAACATTGTTTTCCTAACTTTAGAAATTCAAATGTAATAAATGAATACAACTAAGAATGTAATCTGACTGAACTGGTGTTTATTATTCAAACAGTAAATAGCATTTGAATTTTTAAAAAAAATGCATTGGTATTATTCTTCTAATTTATTTGCACATCTTATTTCAACTCAGTCATCAGACTGCTGCATACTGCTGTGTTACAGTTCTGCTAGTTCCTACCTTTACTGCACCTTCTCTCACACTTTCTCTCTCTCTGTCTCACACACACACACACACACACGCGTGTGAAGCCGACAAGAGTCAGTTGAAGTGAAACAATATAAATCATGTTGACGACATTTGCAATTAAGTAAAAAGTTTTGCAAACACACCAAGAAAGCCTGAAATATTTCCAAACTGCTGCTGTTTGCTGTTAGCTGTTAGCTTCCTCCATGCTACTTTCTGGCTGTGGCAAAGCAAACATAGAACTGGATTGAATAGATTGGCCCATCCATCAGCACTGATATCCAGCTTTTTGAGCCAGGATTGGACCAAATTCCAGTCCAAGTATTAAAATGGTTCATCCCTAATTCAGAGAGACATTCAGACAAACTCACGGGGTGAAAACGTGCCAGTCTCACAGTAACGGAAGGTCATAAAGGAATACTCATGGCTCATTACTTTGGTGCAGTTTTCACTAGTATGATTATTTGAAAAGAGGTGGTTATTCCCCCCTTTGATATTTCGAAATGCTTCCCACTGTCAAGACTGCTGAACCGGAGCTGTAAGTATTGATGAAAAAAATAAACTGTGACCTCTGTCAAAAGGAAAGGTCAGAATCCCAAATGCTCTGTCCCAAAAGGCGTCCTGTCAGCTGCTATCACAAACAGCATTAACCCAGCTTGGTGGCACTCCTGTGGAAATCCCACCAGCAATTTTCACCATCTAAATGAACTGTCATTCTCTTGTCATAGTTAACTCTAACTGATTCCCAGCCTCTAATCTCCTAAGCTGATATTCCAAAAGGACACAAAGATTAAAAAAAAAAAAAAAGAGAAGAAAACTCGAGGAATGATTTCACATTTAGGTCATTTGACAGTCATTGTAGTTCATTTCTGAAGATTTAAGGCTCATGGCAATAATATTATTCATCATTCTGTATAGTGTTTAATGGACATTTTGACATAATCTCCATTAACTGCAGATTTTAAATGTACAGCACAGTTAAGTGGTGGACAGTGATGGCCATATTCCTTTGGTATTCAACTGTCATTCAATTTTAATGCACTGGTCGTCTCTACTGTGTTGCTTGTTACTAACTTGCTTAACAGTTAAAATGTCCAATTACACAGTTGGATGACCATTAAGACTACATAAGCATGCAACATGACTGAGCCATTGAAATTGGTTTTGCTGTGTGAAATAATCTTAAATCCCAATAGCATTATGCAAATGATGATGAATATTTAGACAAAGAAAGTGATGCTGATTTTCTGGTGACTCTGCCGTATATAAGCTTTGCCTCCACTTAGCTAAAAACAGAATACATTAATTGTAAAGTTTAAAACGAGCTCTGAGGAAATAGCTGCAGGCAGAACGAAAACTTTCTCTTCTTGAAATATCGGCTGTCACAGTCATCGATGTTCTTTGTCAGGCTTATCCCCCCATCGCCCCCTCCCCTCCTGGTCAGGAGCCCATTTATCACAGAACACGACTGTGCCACGTGTGATTGATACATGTGTTTGACAGGAGACAAAACTGCAGAATACTTACATCAAAAGTGAAGGAGCTCTTCCCAGACTGCCAGTTTTGTTCAGTTGATGTTTTGCTTGCACAAGCAGTCACTCCCATTCTCACACGCATGCATCAGTCATATGAGAGTAGGATCTTTTTTGGTGATGGCTCTGTAAATGATATTCTTTCACATAGGTAAACAACGTTCCACTCCTGAAATATTTTTTTCATTTAACAGTAACAGTCTCTTGTGACCCAAAGTTGGAGTCTGCATCCATGGGGGGAGGGGGGGGGGGTACAAGTGTAAAGAAAACATAATGTGCACAAACATTTTAATGGTCATATTCCAGATATCTTATTTCAGCAATTCAAAGAGGCCGTGACCTTCTATGTATTCAAGTATTTTTTTTAAAAAAATCTCTATTTGAACAAGTTGGTTCTACCCAAGTTCTTTGAAGCTTAGACTGTGGGGCAGCTAGAAGAAGGGCATTCTGTCAAAGTCCTCCTAACAGCTGTAGGCACAGTAAATAGATACTGTAGTGGTATCTGGAGAAGGTAACGCCTGGTGCAAGCACTGATAAGAAGCTGTTACAGGTGCCATAAGTAAGGTTTTTACCACTCCACAGCACAAAATAATCTTAAAACATCTTTGGTGGCCTGATGGGGGCGTTGATCAATACCAGTGACACAATGATTGCTCTGCTGGGTCCTGAAATCTCTGGAGTTTGCTCAGAATAGTCAGTTCAGCTGATCTCGCACTGGTAGAAAATGCTACAAGCAGCATCTGTTTGATTTGTCCTCTGGTTAGCTTGTTTACATTGTCTTAATTGTAAAAGTGTAGCTTCTGTTTGTGTCAATTATGGTAAGCTGTGACAGAGACTTGTTGACGCTGCGCCTTGTCATTGATAAAGGTTGATAATCTATGATCACTTATTACCCATTCAATTAAAGCATGTTGTATTATCCCATTTATCATGCTTAATGTGCAACTCCTGCCAAGGACAGAGGACTGGATTTATGTGTGCCACTCTGTGTCTTACTGCAGCTTGTTTAGAGCTGATGTGATTCCTCTTACCTATCCTTTTATTAAATGACATTGCAACACTGATGTTTTTGTCTGAGTTCTATTAGTGAGTGATTCAAGTGTTCCTCAATTCCTCAAAAGGATCTCATTAAAAACATTTGATAAGTACCCCCTCTCCCCAGGGGATATCAAGAAACTCATTAAATCCCAAGTTAAAATAAAGCCCCAACATTCACTGTCACATTACCAGAGTCTGAGAGATCCAAGGGTTGTTTGTATGTCTGGGGAGTGGCGAGATGAGGCAGCAGAGACGTGACTCGCAGTGTTCTGCGGGAGTGATTAGTGCTACAATACAGGATTTAACAGTGTGGGTACAGACTTTGTGCGAAGCATCTTCCGCTCACCCTCCTTGACCTTGGCAAATAGAGGTGCTTGACTAAAACAAATGATGAGCATCTGCTTTGGAATCAGCGTAGGTGACAGAGATACACAAACTCATCAGGCATCTGGGATCAGTGGTATATTTTACAATACCCTCTAGACCCCTCAGAGCCTTTGGTGATCCAATAGATAGTAAAACAGTTTCCCCACAAGAATTTTGACCTTGATTCCCTGCTTACTATGGAAATGTCTGGGGGACACAAAGTAGGGCAAGGCTAAAATGTTATCTATATCGTATGAATAAAAAGCTGGTGTGTGTGTGTGTGTGTGTGTGTGTGTGTATAAGTATATAGAAGCATGGTAATTTTCACAGTAAAAGCCCACAACATCATTGTGCCACAGTAAGGCCGCTAAACGCTTTCATGTGTGAGGATCTGTAAATTTAATCTGAAACTAATTTTACTACAGACATAGAAGCACCGCTGATTTATTTACCAGTCAGCTGCTGATTATTCAGCCACCAGTAACACACAATAAGAAATGCTGTAAATACTTTACAATGTTACAAATAGGACATATATTTTTTGTATTGGTCAGCAGATATAAAATTTTTCCAGGGAAAATGTATGTATATATCCAAAGCTTTATTTAATTTTCTATTTGAAATAATCTTTTACTGTAGGATTTTATACAAGAGAACTTTATTGTCATTATACATACAACAAAATTAATCATGCATATTGCATATTGCATATGCATTGCAATAAAGTGAAATAATCTGACCTACTTTGCATTAAAAACAAACTGACACTGTTTGAATGTACTGCTTCGTTACAAACAACTATTTGCGGCATGAAAGTTTAAATCACAAAGGAAAAACAAGAATCATAGTTCTGACCTTTGAGTGCAATCTTCTAACTTGTGACCACATCAGAAGAAACTATAATTAAACACCAAATAACTATTGTAGCCCAAAGCTTTTACTGTAAAACATTAAACACAGTTAGTCTGAACATTAAAAAAAAAGCCTTAAGCAAAAATGATCATTACATCCCACTTTATGAAGGTGCTGGACTAGATAAACAACACTGGCTTTATTAGTGATCATAGATGCCCTGTTATGTTTTAAAAGTGATGGTGCAAACTTGGAAAGCTATATAATTGGTAAGAGGTCTGGGGATCAAGAAACATCCTCCTGCGCTCCTCTAGATGAGTTAAATTGAGGATGCTATCAAGAAAACTATATCAAGATCAGGACAGAAATAATGCATTAGAAGAATAATTATTTAATGTTTGAAAATAGTTATAAAAACATCATGCAAGTTAAAAGGGTAGTTGGATGAAGGCTATTAGACCATCGTGAAGATCAAGCAAGGACAGACAATTAAAATAACTAAAATGCCTTGCAGCACATTTGGACAATTAAACCTAGTAGACAAAGTCAAACCATAATGAGCAAGGCCGAGAGAAACAAATGCACGGAAGAAGCAACAGTTTGGATTTCTGAAAAAGCCTTGGAAAATCTAATTTCTACCCTTTATTTTGTAGTGCAGCACCAGTATCTGTAAAGTTTTACATGAATTAATCATCTCAAGTTCAAAAGCAAGCTATTTAAGGCTACATTATCTTAATTCAAGGATTGTGTTATTGCACAAAGCACAAGGTAAGGTTTTAGAGTGTGGTGTGAGAGCATGACCACGTTACAGTCTTCTTTCTTTCAGTTCTTTTAGTTAAAGTGTTGCTGAAATCAGTTCAAGCAAGTTAATTATTTTCAGTTTTAGAAAAAAAAGATTTCTGTTGTTTGAATAAAATCACGAGATCACAAAACGGCATGATAATATTTACCTTTACAAAGACAAAAAATGTGGCAGTATTTTTGCCTTCCTCGGTAGTTGTTGATATTTACACAACAGAAAACTTCCCAATAAAAGAAAAAGAGTCCCATTATGACAGGAAGCAAAAAGGGTGAAAGAAACCAAAAATACAAGATTAGATGGACAATGACTGGATGGAGAGTTCATAACCTACATACAAAACCTGCGTACTTATTATCCCAGTTTATTTCAAAAGTGGAAGTGATCTGGTATTTCCAACACTTGCACATGGGATGCAAAGTGAATGTTTATTTGCTCCCTTTGCTTTACTCCACATGGTCTTTTTTTATTTTGAGAAGAGCTCTTTGGGACTAACGAAATCAACATATTTAAAATAGTTTATCCTCTCTGCAAACACAAGAGGTGAGCACCACCTGAATAATCTTTCACAAGTGAAGATGTTGGTATGATAGACCACAATTGTAGGTGACCACAATGAACCATGTAGCCTGGGACTAGCTTTATTTTTACATTTATATTTATTTATTTATTTTAAACTTTTATTTTACCAGGTAAAATGTTTGAGAACCAATTCTCATTTATAAACCTGGCCAAGAGGCCCCAATAGAATCAGGTCCACTACACATAGATACACATAAACATACCAAAAATCAATCAATCAATAAAACCGAGATTAACATGGAGCAAGCATGTAAACTGAAATTTTATCATTTTGGTAGCACCCTTACAAAGGAACGATTAAAAGTTAGATGATTCGATAAAATGAGATATAATGTGATCTTGTACTAGGTTATAAAATGACATTATTGGTATAGTTAAGTTGTATTTAAGTTGTTAATTCATTGTTTGTTGAGCTTTAAAAAAACGATGCAAATAAAGAGACAAAGACTTTCAAGCTTGCAAGTCACCTCTTGCATCCAACAGTGCAGTATTTTCAAATACAAAAACAATATCATCATTTTAGTACAGATATGTTTAAAATATTACACATCTTATTGTATACAAAAAAATCTGGATTGATTAATTCTAACAGACAATCAGATTACAGTGGCCTTGTAGCTCATACTCCATCTGCCATGACGTATTTGCTTTGTGATGTTTGAGAAGGGTGAGCTGTGAATATGAATCAAATGTACATCATCACAAAACACCTACTTTATAATTCACCATTGATAGTGCATCCTGTGGCTTAGCTCAAGCTGACTGTTTATTTAAAAGAACTTGGAGAGTCAGGGACAGAGACTTGAAGCAATAGATAATGAGGATTAGACATATGTAATTATAATTGTCTTGCTACATTGAGTGAGCATATTCATGAATACCAAAATGCCTCAACAAAGAAGTTATTCTGTCAGGGCAGGGTTACAGAAGAGCTATTGTATGTGTCTCTCGACCTGTTTTAAGCTGCAGGATAAGAAGTTCACTAGTCTATCAGACAAAAGCTAAGATTTAGCAGGTTTGGGTAAACATAATTTGATCCAACTACAGTCAGGAAAGATGAAGAAACATTTAAAGAGATTTCTCATATCCTGTTTATGTACTGTGACATACATTATGTTCAGCTGACTGATATGAGTCATTAACAGGCTCATGGCTAAATAATCAGTTAAGGCCTTTTAAACAAGGTCAAATGCTAACTAAAGTCATGCAGTAAAATGCTTAGTGAAAAACATTAGCTAGGGTTTATTGGTTTAATTAGTCATGCTAAATGCTATCGATCCACTTTCTAATGTAGCTCTGCAGTTATTTGACATCAAACAAATAGATTAAGCTGAGGGTTGAGAGAAAAAAGAAAGAAAAGGAAATCTTACCAAAAGTGGGGGCATCAATCAAATATTCAAATCTTAGTCAAATCTTAGTCTCTTTAGAGTCAAAGTCTTTTCAGTATGTAAAAATAATTATATGAAGATTTCTTCTCCTGTGGGATAGTGACCTCAGAGGGCAGAGCGGTTGTCTCAGCTGAAATTCACCAACAGGTGGCAAAAGCATATATATTTGTCACAGTAAATGAAGTTATCCAATGTGAAGTTATCCATAAGTTAATCCCGTATTCAGATTCTCAGCTTACCCAAGATCTTCTTATTTCTGCATACCTCAACTCAACTCTATACCTTTTCCATCCACTGTAGCCCATGCATTTAAATAGGATATTTAACTGAACTGCACCAGCATTTTGGTATATATGATGGTCACTTGTACAATTCTGGAAAGTCAACCTCACAGTTTGAGCCTTGGGATATCACATTTTAATTTATTTATACCTTATTCCAGGTCCATATCAAGTGCCAGTGAATACTGTATATCTCTTATGGGGTAGAAAAAATGTGTTCACACTGAAGTTGCTAAAAGAGAAAATCTGCTGCATAAGCAGTTTCTGATTCATTCAACGCAGACTTTGAATAATGTAAATGGGCTTTAGTTTAATGCTAGGGCATTTAAATGTATTTGCTGATCACATTCCTTATAATGTTTGGTAGTAATAATAGTAATAATATGGCCCCTTGCACAGGGGCTATAAAAATAATAATAATTTTATATATATATATATATATATATATATATATATAGTTATTCAACACCTACGCCCTGCCAGTTGTCAGATCCCCTGCTGGGATAATAAGCTGGCCAAAAGAGGAGATAGAAGCCCCTGACATCAAGAGAAGAAAGCTCCTTACCATGCATGAAGGGTTTCACCCCAAATCCAGCATCCTGAGACTGTACGCTAAGCGGAAGGAAGGAGGCCGTGGACTAGTGAGTATCAGAACCACTATCCTAGATGAAACAACAGAGATCCATGAATACATCAGGAAGATGGCCACAAAGGATCAGGTGCTTAGCGTAATACCTCAGGCAGCGGAAACCCAAGAAAGAAGAGGAGCAAGAACAGGAACCATCATGGAAGGACAGGCCTCTGCACGGCATGTACCACCAGAAGAACGAAGAAGTGGCTGATATAGAAAAATCCTACCAATGGCTGGACAAAGCTGGGCTGAAAGATAGCACAAAGGCACTAATCGTGTCAGCACAGGAACAAGCTCTAAGCACAAGATCGATAGAGGCTGGGATGTACCACACAAGGCAAGACCCCAGGTGCAGGTTGTGCAGAGATGCCCCTGAGACAATCCAGCACATAACAGCAGGGTGCAAGATACTAGCAGGCAGGGCATACATGGAACACCATAATCAAGTGGCCGGCATAGTATACAGGAACGTCTGTGCTGAGTATGACCTGGAAGTCCTGAGGTCAAAATGGGATACGCCCACATTGGAGCGAAGATCCTGTGGGACTTCCAGATACAGACAGACAAACTGGTGATGGCTAACCATCCGGACATAGTGGTGGACAAACGGGAAGAAAGCTGTAGTGATAGATGTTGCAATACTAAGTGATGGCAATATCAACAGGAAGTAACACGAGAAGCTTGACAAATACCAAGGGCTCAGAGAAGAGTTAGAGAGGATGTGGAAGGTGAAGGTAACAGTGGTCCCCGTGGTAATCAGAACACTCGGGGCAGTGACCCCCAAACTGGGAGAATGGCTCCAGTAGATTCCAGGAACTAAATCCGAGATCACTGTCCAGAAGATATCTTAGCAGTACTGGGAACAGCTAAGATACTGCACAGGACCCTCAAGCTCCCAGAGAAAGATAGAGAGAGAGATATAAAATCTTCACATTTTCTATGCACATATATGTTATGTGCACAGAAAATCACAATATTAATTCAGAGCAGACTTAGAACCAAATTACTTTCCTGTTGTTCTTGTAGGCTGTAAAACTGCCTCAGGGTTTGAGGTCATGCCCTTCAGCTGTCTAGTAGAAAAACCTGGCCACAGTTTGACAGCTGTACAAAAAAAAAAAATACAACTCACAGACACTGCAGAGCCATGACTGAGCAGGAGAAATTACTTTTTACTAACATCCAGCCTGGACAAAGGCAGACGGAATACGGTTTCCTTTTGGTACACATTTGGGAATTTTAGATTGTGTGGATTTGTTATATGTTACTGCCAATAGTTTGTCTTTAATGTTAGTTATTAGCATTATTGTTGACATTTTTAAGTGTAACAGTGACAAAACTGATACTTTTTTTTTCGCCATCATAAGTTTATACAGATCTTATTGTTCTGTACATTAATACAGAAAGTGAGAATCTTAAATGGGCATTTGTAAAGGTTACTAGGATTTTGTGAATTCCTGAAAGACTGCCAGTTGCCGCACAAGAGGGCATGACTAACACCAATATCCTTGCAAAGCTAGCCCCTTGAACTTAATGAGCTTTGACGCCAGAGGCTTGACCAATCAGTAAAGTATGTGAAGTAATTTAGATAGAAACTATAAGCTTTGAACTTAGCGCTTAATCTGTGCCCCTCGAATCTGGTGCCTTTCAAATGTCTGCATAAAAAATGTGTTATAGATAGAAAGTTAAGCATGACTTAGGAAATGAATGGTCTCTGTTTGACAGCAGTTTGTGAGGAAACAGATTTCACTATGTAATTATAAACACCTGAGAAATAAATAAATAAAAGACAAGTCAGCGAGCAGTGAATGCAGAAAAAAAATCTGCATTTTACTAAATAGTATTGATGACTGGGTCAGTCCATTTAGTTGTGTCAGCAAGCAGTTATAGATCAGTTGCACAGGAACACCCGGCAAATGTAATGCAGCAATTTTAAAGATTGTATTTTTCATTACTTACACTGTTATTTATTCTTTTGCATACAGTATTTCTTAATAAAAGCATCATATTTGACAAATGTCTGCCATTTTGGTCATAACCTACTAATGATGTTTTTAATTTATAGTAATAATGTGAAAGAAAGCGTCGGCAAAAGTTCACTCATGAAAAAAATTCTTTTATTTCACATCATCTGTCTTAATTCTTCTTCGGGTAAATCTCCTGTCTTTCCACTGCTTCCCATTTTCTTCCTCCTTGACTTTCCTAATCCCTCTTCACTTCTTTAAGGCGACCATTCCAGTGTCACTGCTTCTGACTGATCATTTTCTCTACATTTGGATGCTTTTCTTTAAATGGCATTGAAATTCTATTTGGAGTTACTGGCTTACTGCTGTGCAACCCACCAACTTTTCATTGCCATCATATCATCCAACGTGCCCAGGTAGATTCAGCTGAAAATTTCCATTAACCACCTGCTGTGTTTACTTTACTACCACAAGCATTTAAACTTGAGACCGGCGCCCTGTCTTATCTTGTTTAATAAAGATTCGTCATATTGATATTTGGTGATTGTCAAGGGATTTCCTTGTTGCTAACCTCAGTTATACATCAAGCATTGGAAAGATTATAAATGAAATGATAGCTTAAATGATACTGTGTATTACATCCCAACACTGTCACAAGTTTTATGATGTGTTAGTTCTGATTTGAAAGGACTAGAATAATAGCTGAAGCCAGGCTGGCTCCTGGCATGATGTAAAGTCTACAAGATCAAACCACTCGTTGTGCACAAATGAGAACAGCAGTCCTTCGCTTCTCAATATGTGGCCAAGTAAAAGAAAATCTGAGGGGGTGCAGGTCTCTATGCCCTCTCACTGGCCTGCTTAATGCTTAATCAGCCACCCAGTGTGACAAATTCAACTAAAACAGATGCTGTCACACTGAGCTGTAAAGAGTTGGAGTGACTGTGTCAAGTCTGTGGAGGACATTTCACAAAGATCCTTAGAACCAGCTAAAACACCAGCTGGTCACTGACGACCTTTTCACGCCTTAAAGTTTGAATTAAGGCCTGCAACAAGGTCACTGTTTTGTAACTGTGTAGGCATTTCATATGCTTAATTTTGGTTTTCCATTTCAATTATGCAAGTGCACTATAACTGATAGTAAGATCAGCATACTGTCGTCTTGTCATCATCTACAGTTAGATTCATAATTTGTTGGATGAAGACATATTTTTGCATTTTTGCCTCAGTACACCACCACAGTGGATTCAAAATCAAACAATCAATATGTGACTGAATTTTTTGTAATTTTGTAATTTTGTAATATTGTGCTATAGTTATAGCTCTAATATCTCTGTATATTTGCAATTTGTATACTTGTATATTGTCTTATAGTTTTTATACTTATTTGTTTTTTTTTCTGTAAGCACGAAGTACCGCAGCAATTTCCTAATGCTGTGAACCTGTTCACCCATATGGCAATAAAAACCTTCTGATTCTGATTCTGATTCTGATTCTGAAATACAGACCATCTCTTTGATAGGTTTGTTTTGTCTTTCAGCCTAATGATGGCCTTCTGCACTTGATTGATATAAAATTTGCTGTGGTGGCGTGGAGGCAAAAATACAAAAATAGTATTTTTTTGTCCAACAAATTATGGATCTGATTGCCCATTAAACCTACAAATAGGAATTAGGTTTCTACTGCTGTGGATCAGTTTTCCTTTTACGGTTCTGAGCCTGTGATTGGTCCAAACCCTCCAAAAAAGAAAAAAAAAGAAAATGTCAGATCATATATCTGCTATTTGGTCTAGACAACTGTCCTCAAGAGGTTTCCCAAATTTAGGTGTGAAAGCATCCTGACTGAACTCCTTCTTTTAATGAATAACCTCTCTGACTGAAGGGTGATTTATACAGGGACAATACATTTGGAATGAAAGATGGTGTTCATTCAACTGGAGTTTCCTTTTTCTTTTAAACACCCCAAGCCCGAACCTTTTTACAGTGAAATGTGTTGGGTCAGCTTGAGCCATCAGGTTGCAGAATGCCTGTGTCAATTAATGGGAACATCACAGCACAGCTAGTGCCATCCTCTACCTCAGTCTGAAGAAAAAGAGAACATGAGAAAAGGGTATCACGCAGAAACAGATCACTGACAATAGATGTAACAGAGTGTATCCGCAGCTGGCAAGAGAAGCTTACATAAGTGCAAGGGATTTACGCAAGCACAAAAGGAAAATACTCACCAAAGGGAAGATGACCAGTCAACACAGTGTATCTAGCTCCAGTGAGCCTGAATTTTAAGGGCAAAAGAATATAATTCCAAAGAGTAATAGAAGGTTCACCAATAACTCACTTTTAGGATAATCTGTTTTTCCTGGATTGCAGTCTTCCTCCTCATAGTCCTCCACTTGAAGCAGAATTTTTGTCTTGTAAGCCACATGACCTTTGAGAGCTGCCACAAATAGGCGACCAAGTGGTAACCCCCCCCCCTCCCTCCAGCACCCCCACTACCACCACCACCATCTTCACCTAGTGACAACCATACATCTTCATGGTTGCATCCAAGGCATCATGGATGATGAGACAGCTGCAAAACCAAATACTGGAACTTTGGGCACAAATTTTCATCAAATGCTAGAAAACAAGTCATTTTCTGTTGCACGACCCAACAACCATTGATACAGCCATAAATCTAGTGTAACTACTTTTTTTCCACTATACAAACTACTGTACTGTATATCAGGGAAAACAAAAGCCACATGTTTTAAAAATGGATTATAGCAGGATTGTGTGTCCTTGCTGTGTTGTGGCTCACTGTGTTCTGGCCTGTTCAGTGTGTGATTCTAGATTTGAGGGCATCTTTCAGTGCACACTGTTGTACCTAGGTGTTACAGGTCTTTTTGTTCAGACTCCCACACTGTACTCAAAGGAGCAGTCAATGCTCTCACTCATTTAATTATGGCCATGTGATGTAGTGGCTAAGAGCTACACCTCGCCTGGCTTCCCTAATCTGATGACAAATAAGGGTGACATCAATCTCACCATGTCAGAAATGGTAATGGCCACAGTTTCTCTTCTCTCTTTGGTCTATATTGATGCAAGACAGCCATTCAGCATCAACTCCCCGCTCATCCTTCCTTTACTTTTACCATTCATCACAAGAACTCCCAACAGATGAGATCGTTTAACACTGGGCACGAATGGTGATGTGCACTCTCTCCTTCTCTTAAAGAAGAGCCTCTGTGATTTTGAGTTCAGAGCATGGCTTCAAAGGAATTTGTCACTGGGATGGACATTTTAATTGGACCATTAACTTTTGGAAAGACTCTTCCAGAGAACTTGATGAGTCGGTTTTTCTGCCCTAACCAAAGCTCAAACGCAGTCCTTTACACACACACACATCTGACATCTTCATATGCACTATTTCTACCTCATACAAGCATCTCTACTCCCGAGAGTGCTGCTTAGTGGCCCTGTTTCTGCATCCTGGTTCAGTAAATAAAGTAGAAAAAGATTATGTGGCACTTTAGTACCCTTAATAGAATAAAAATATGCACTGCTGTTTCTACATTTCTACATGTATGCAGACATGTACAGTAGATCACTGCGCACTTATACATTTATATATGGCATGTTTTTGCTTTCATAAATCCTATTACCTTTTCATAATTTTCACATGAGGTATGACGTTGAGGACCGTCGAGAAAGTGTTTGATTTTGCATGTCTGTGATCAGTGGAGATAAAAACAACAAAATTCTGAGCACGCACATTCACTTTTCTGTCTCTGTATTTGCCACAATATTACTCACAAATGTGTTGATTACAAATAAGTCTAAGTAAATGCAAGATAGAACACAACTTATGCTCTTGGACTTTAAAACACTGCCACACTACAAGCAATAAAAACAGGGAAGGCGAGTAGTAGAGAGATTGCCAATTCTCAAAACCTATTGAAAATTACTCTTGCTAGACAGATGAGGTGAGAATGAAAATAGAAACATACAATAGAGGGAAGACTTTCTTTTTACCCCCCCTTGCCTGTGATCAGTAATCACTGAGGCAGGCAGGAGAGAGTAATCTCAGAGAGGGTTCAACAATTCTGCCCATCCTGAGATTACATTATTTTCCCAAATTGCAAGTGAAGCCTCTCAATCCACTAGACAATGAATCAACAGTGTAGGTAGGGAGTAGAGAGCGGTACCATCTAAGACAAGGTGGGTGTGAGGCATTCCATTAAGGAAAGAGCAACTGGGAATACTCTGTGTGGAACATAACGGCAAAGCAGTACAATGGCAGCAGAAAATAATCTCTTAGAACAACAGTGAAAAGGTTCCTTGGGGCAATCCTCATCTCTTAGAAATAAATAAGATGTAAAGCGTGTTGATAAATATTGTCCGGCATTGTTGATAAATTTAACCTTTTTTATTATTTTTTAAAGCATTTTAACATGTTTATGGAAATACAAAAATATGCAAATGTATAGAAAACAAGGACTTAATGTTCCTGAAACTCTCCCTGAAACATGTTTCCTGATCTGATATGAATCAAGAACAGAAATGTACAAAGGTTGTTTTTTATCATTTGCCATTTCATATGTGTTAGTCCATGTAGAGTTATGTGCTTAAGGAGGCTTTTTCCTATTATATAAATGTCACTAGTAATCACGAGAGACTTGCTGGATGTGTATGTGTGTAGCACAGGATACAAATCTTTTGATTAAAATATAATTACAGTACCTCATTCTTTTGTAGCATGCTGTTTGAACTGCGTGTGGAAAGCTAACTGCATAACTGACCAGTTCTGTTCATATTCAGGCAGTAAATGGGTGCACAGAAATGGGATCAAACCTCCCCACACGATTTAATACAAATCGAACTGAGCTCAGCTACACGTCGCAGACGAGCGCAGCGGCTGGCTCAAATACCATATGCGTAAACTCTACTTGGCACTGTTTCATTCACCATCCATTACTTTCTGCCATCTTCAGTAATCTTCAGCAAATTTTATATTTTATTAGCTATATAGTGAAATTATTGCTTGCACGTTAGGTACAAAGTTGTAGTATTTTCATGGTTTTACTATGAAACACTATAAAACATTTACTTACTGCCAGACCACACTGAACACATCTGATCTTGGAAGCTAAGCAGAGACGGGCCTGGTTATGGATGAGAGACCATGTGGGAATACCAGGTGCCAGAAGTTCGCGGGTGTTTGTGGCTCAGGAGGTCGAGCAGGTCATCTACTAATTGGAAGGTTGGTGGTTCGATCCCTGGCTGCTCCGGTCTGCTTGCCAAAGCATCCTTGTGTAAGATACTGAACCCCAAGTTGTTCCTGATACATTCACTGGAGTGCGACAGTGTGTGTGAATGTTAGATAGAAAACACTTAGACACAGAAAATGCTTTGAGTGATTGCGTAGAGTAAAAACGTGCCATTTACAAACCAGTCAATTTGGCATCCGCTAACAAGCACTGGTTATCCACTAATCCCAGTCTAAAGGTTTATGCTTTTCATACTCAAGAGTCACATCACAGAGGTCAACATTTTCATTGTTGAATCAGTCTAACACCTAAATTAGACTTCTGCACTGAATCTTGGTACCATACATAGGTTACCATGTAACCTATGTAAGTGAACAACATTGTGGCCAGCATTCATAGTTTTGTGCTGCATTGTGTATTAATTACCTTGCGGTCATGCTTGCAAAGAGCTAATGTTGTGTTAGCAGCATAATGATGTTTCCGTCCTGGATGCAGTTTGCACTTTACCATCACTTTCTTGACCTTTTTGTCTATAAAAGTAATATTCATAGCTCCGCTTCTTAAAAGTTGCAGACCGCTCCACCCTTTTCTCCCACGCTGCACATCAACAGAAATCAGCTGATTGTAACACAAGTGTGAAAGAAGAAAAATATATAAAATATATTTTTTTCTTTCTTCCCAAAGAAGATTTTTCATTGATTGTTTTTTTTTTCATAGTTAACTTTCTGCCCATCCTGCAGATAATTGAAGATCATTTGTAATGCAAATAACCAGATAATTGCAGCTTTAATATGATTGCTGAATTTAGTGCAATAATGCATTACATTACTGTGTTACTAAAAAATTGAATGCAATTACAGTAATACATAACTTTGTAATGTGCTGCACCCAGCACTGGTGATAAGAAAGATGAGGAACATTATATTACTGAAGGTAAGTATGTTAGTATTACATTAGTCTTTCTTTTACTAGTCCTAACGCTTTCATTTCCAACTAAATGTTTTTTTTTCTTGTCAACATCCTGTTTTGTTTCTTTTTTTTTTTTTTTTTTTACAAACAATTCATAACACCACAGTTAGACTTTAAGGTAGTTGTTACATGAGAACAAAATAATGGTAATTTGACACCCATTACAGACTATGTCTCTGATTAGAACGGTTATATTCTGTGGTTCTCACATTTCAAAACAAGCCTAATGACTGTAATTTCATTCCATAGTGTCCTCTATGCATAAGTGTACCTCACCAGCCACCAGACACACAGAGATACAAAGGCAACATGCAATTTTTAGATGGAGGGAAGGATGACTGGATCTAGTTTGTGTTTATGAATGATCAAATGGGACCTAACTGATGAAAAAGCACCTTGTGAAGACATGAAATACAATAGACATTTAAATTATGCTGCAAGAACAATATTTGTGTGGCACAGTAATACTTTATCCTCTATTCTATTTTAAAGAATCCATATCAGTTTAGGCCCCTTGGGGATGACAGGCTTAAACCAGCACGTTCGGATGACAAGTCAATAAGTTTGAACCACCAAGCAAAAGAATCTACTGTACTATTGACTCAGAAACTCTGTGGCACCTTTCTTAATCTCTAGAGGAAATCCTTAAAAACCCCACGCTATGATACATTTTAAAAATGCTGATTACTGCTTGTCCAACATTTGCTAGTATAACGAGGAGCTTTTTAATACTCTCATGGTAATTAAGTCTTAAGCTTCTCAACAGCACTGAAACAATTCAGAACTAATTGTGCGAACGAGTAAATCAATACTGGACAAAAGATACATTTTCAAAATTATGTTGTTTTTCATATTCTTTCAGGCCTTTGTTTCACATACACAGAGGTGATGGAGCCCATGTGAAGAAGTACAGTACAGTAATTTTGTCTATTCCACAGAAAGAAAAGCAAACATTGTGTATTTTGAACCTGAGGCTATTTTAAGAGATAAAATGCAATTTTAATATGTTTGCCATTCTCACTGTTTCTCGCTGTTCATTATTGATATTTCATAGGAATATGAAAATGACTATCCTAATTCAGTAAAACACATCTCAAAGCAACAACTGTGGAAAATAAGCAAACATATTGCCTTGATCTGATAATACTAATTAAAATTTAGGAAATATTTTAGTCCCTGGGTACAGGCAAATTTATGATGACAGAGTAGGAATGACAATGTTATTAAACTTACTCTATTTTTCAGCAAATGATTCTGTTAATTGTGTCTGATGTCTGATAATAGTGAGAGAATGAAATAAAAAGATGCACTTAAACTGACATTTGGTGCATTATTCTGCAATAAAACAAACCAAATAATAGCAGAAGTTTCTTCCAGATATATATATCTGTATCTGTCTGTATGGCCGAGTGCTAACGGTGAAAAAAAACCATAGGTGTGTATGATGTTCTCTCTAACTTCACTTCAGCACTTGATATTTGTAAGTGGTAATATTGGTGATATTGGTAACATGGGTCATTTTTATTATTTATTTTTTATTGTATATACTTCACCTTTGCTTAGTCAGGTTTGCTATTGTTTGCCTTGGTCTTCACTCTATAGGATTAGACAAGAATTTCAGTAAGTGATGGAGTGTCCTTTATGTAATACCTTCTATCTCAAGCAGTCTTTAAAGCCCATTTCTCAGATGACAGATGTTAAATGCCAGTGAAGTGATGGGCTATGCCACCTGATGGCACAGTCTACCTAATATTAAAGAAATAGAGCAATTATTACAAATTGGGTTACTAACAGAACAGTCTGTTCTCAAGTAATTTAATCCCCAAAATCTGTAATACATTAAAAAGCTCTCAGGTTCTGAATATACTTTGTACCTGCATACCTTAAATTAACATGTTACCATTCTGTGGTGTGTTATATTATGCATTTCTTGTAATTGATAATGAAATTACTGCACTATATTTTTTATGGTAGTGTACAAAATGTTTTTGAAAGGTTCAGCAGTTTTGATGAGGTATGAATGTAAGTACATAAAAAAATGGAGCTTGTAAAAATTCTGTTTATTACAACAGTACAAACAACAGCAAAGACATTTATTTGATCCGTCTTGTCTGCCCATTCCTGCAGCAGGTTTAGACATCTGAAAAAAAAAAAAAAGGGCATTTCAGTGACCTTCATAGTAATTGGAGTTCAGCATCAAGTAAATGGTCTGAGAAGTGGTGATCCCGTCTTAATGCGCAACTGACCACAATAAGTCACACTGATTGCATTTTAATGCTGTGTGGCAAAAACAACAACGTTAATAGTCCGGTGTTGGCACAGCGTGCCAAATGGTGACAGAGACTTATCTCGGCCACTGTGGAGACAAGTCAATCAGTGTGAGGCTGGTGCCAAGTACTTGTTGTCGCTTTCTGTCTCTGCTGGAGGAAGGGTCACACTCATCATGCTTTCCACTAATACATCCTGTCCTTCACGTCCCCTAGTACCTGGCACCTTGACCATGTCAGCTGATCAGCACCTGTGACTCATCCACTGCATATGTTGCACAAACAGCAGCTGCCTCATTTGAATGTTTTTTGAAGTGGAATAATTGCTTCACTGGACATTGTATTTAAAGACTGGGTTAGAATAATGAGATGTGATCTCTGCTGCCCCGTTTCACCATAATAGATCTGCCGGGATTGATGGGGTTGTTGATCAATATGATTCACTGATTACTTTGGCAGGTTCTGAGACCGCTGGCTTTCAAAACTCATTTTCCACCTCATATTCTGTAATCACGAAAACCCACATATCAAAATGTCATGTGTAACATGAAATGAATTGTGTGATGTAGCACTTCCTTAAGCTTGCTGATGCACATAAACAAAGGCCAGATTTAGATCTTCTTTGGAGCTAACTACTTGTACAATAAACTCAGTTTCATTTTTGAGTTTGTATTGTGTGGAAATATGCACTATAGTGTTGTCCAGCAAGTTCTGAATTTGTTCTGGCCAACTTTGCCCACTCCTGAGGTCAAGGTCCAATACGTGCTTCACAACTTGCAGAGGTGAATTTTCCAGAGGCGACATAAGGTCGCAGAAAGCCTAGGGTTCTAATAGTGGTCAGAAACTAGCTTTCACTCCTGAGCAGAAAATGACGAAGCTTTCTTTACTGCAGGTCTGCATGGACGGGGCTAAACAAGTCATCAGTCACATGGGTGAAAAAGGTTAAGGGTGGGCACATCCAGATCCAGACTTGAGAGCTGACTGATGGGCTATTGCAGCAAAGCTCTGCAACTGAGGCTAGACATCTATTAATGTCATATATTGCTAATTAACTTTATACCAACTGAGCTTATGGTTTGTGTTCTGGACATGGGAAATGACATTTCATAGCACATTAAACGGTTTAACAACCAAATGAGCTATTAATTTGTACTTTTAGAAACCTGTACAAAATTATAGCATAACACAGTTCTGGTGTGAAATGAAAGGAAAGAGAGATTTTTGATAGATCGCAAAGTGTTCCTGCCCTTAACAATCTGAAATGTCAGTCACTCTCTCTGATTTTGTGCTAAACTCATGCTGATTGCACCAGACCAAAGTTGAAATCACTTTGTATACAGCATTTACTTGAAAAGTGAAGATGAAGTTGCTTTATTCTTCTTTCTATATGCCACTTCAAGGACATACAGTATAACAAATATCATTTAATACTTTTAAGATCTGCAGGTGAGTTTTTTCTGATTTTTATTTATTTATTTTTTTCTTAGATTAACTAGAGTCCTCTTTTAATCAACATGTAGTCCACTTAGACACAAACTGCTTTGTGGTCATAAAATGAAGGTGTATTTGTTATATCTTGTGTTATTACTAAGTACTGTATGTAACATTTTAAGCTTTTTGCTTTGTCTACTTTGAAGATAAAAGCACATAACTGAATGCTTTGCCAAAAAAGGGGGAAATGAATATACAAGTCAGTCTAAAAGCAGCAAAAAGCCACGTGTGTGTGTGTGTGTGTGTGTGTGTGTGTGTGTGTGTGTGTGTGTGTGTGTGTGTGTGTGTGTGTGTGTGTGTGTGTGTGTGTGTTCATGGACCTGAAGTCTTGTTTTTTTGTCAGTGAGCATGAATTTGTGAGTAATGCACACTGCTCCAAAACATTAAGGGAACACTTTTTGATCAGAGTCAGTTAAACTTCTGGGATAATTGTTGTTGTTAATCAGTTTCAGCTGCTTTTCTGTTAATGAAATTAACAACAGGTGCACTAGAGGGGCAACAATGAGACAACCCCTCAAAACAGGAATGGTTTTTACACGTGGAGGCCACTGACATTCTTCCCTCCTCGTCTTTTCTGAGTATTTTTTCACTAGTTTTGCATATGGCTAGGGTCAGTGTCACTACTGGTAGAATGAGGCCATACCTGGATCCTACAGAGGTTACACAGTAGTCCAGGATGGCACATCAATACGTGCCATTGCCAGAAGGTTTGCTGTGTTTACCAGCACAGTCTCAGAGCATGGAGGAGATTCCAGGAGACAGGCAGTTACTCTAGGAGAGCTGGACAGAGGGTTCTTAACCCATCAGCAGGACCAGTATCTGCTCCTTTATGCAAGGAGGAACAGGATGAGCTCTGCCAGAGCTACAAAATGACCTCCAGTAGCCACTGGTGTGAATGTCTCTGACCAAACAATCAGAAACAAACTTCATGAGGGTGGCCTGAGGGGCCCAACGTCCTCTAGTGGGCCCTGTGCTCACTGCCTGGCACCGTGGAGCCTGACTGGCATTTGCCATAGAATACCAGAATTGGCAGGTCCATCACTGGCACCGTGTGCTTTTCACAGATGAGAGGAGGTTCACCCTGAACACATGTGACAGACATGAATTTGTTTGGAGAAGCTGTGGAGAACGTTATGCTGCCTGTAACATCATTCAGCATGACCGCTTTGGTGGTGGGTCAGTGATGGTCAGGACAGGCATATCCATGGAGGGATCCACATACCTCTACAGGCTAGGCAACGGCACCCTGACTGCCATTAGGTACCGGGATGAAATCCTTGGACCCCATGCACTAGTGCAGTGGATCCTGGGTTCCTTCTAGTGCACGACAGTGCTCGACCTCACGTAGTGAGACTATGCAGGCAGTTCCTGGAGGATGAAGGAATTGATACCATTGACTGGCCCCCACGCTCGCATCACCTAAATCCAATAGAACACCTCTTGGACATTACGTTTCAGTCCACCTGACGCTGCCGGGTTGCACCTCAAACTGTCCAGGAGCTTAGTGATGCCTTGGTCCAGATGTGTTAGGATGGTGTAGTGTTGTAGTACTCGAGATCGGTCTTGGTCTTGAGACCGGTCTCGAGACCGCTTTTTGATGGTCTCGGTCTTGTCATGGTCTCGACCGCATTTGGTCTCGGTCTTGTCATGGACTCGGACCTTGCGGACTCGGGATTTTATTTCAAGACCAGTCAAGACCACAGCTGTGGAAATATCACTAAATTGCCAGAATACTGTCCAATTTATTTGTTAACATCTTTGCTTTTATTGGATGCAAAACGTACTGATTCAAATCCAACAAAGATTGCGCTCCTCTGCCTCTCAAAGGAGCGCACCTCTTAGACTCCGCCCCGGCTAGGTCGCTGCTATTATCGCTGCTTACGTCTGTATCATTTCACCGCAGTTTGCAATCTACCACAGAGCACGGACAGTTTCATTCACAGTGTGTACGTTTGATCTCACTATGGTCACGCGTGTGCTGCATAAATCGAAATAACCGCATGAACACAAGAGAAGTAAGAGGGAAAATGAAGATCAAAGGAAAATTTCAGGCTTCCGATTCAACAAAAAAATCCCAGCATGAAAGGTAAATACCAACCTTCATGTATTTTGATACACAAACTAAAAATTTAATGCAAGTTTTAGGGCTGCAACGATTCTTGGAATAACGCAATTCGGTTATTAAAAATCCTCGACACAAATTTGTTGCTTTGATGTTTGGTTTCAGCTCTGCAGCTCAGGTGTCTCCGTGTAAGCGGAGCATTTCCAAAAAAACAAAAACGACCCTTTAACACGAGTGGATCGCTGAGATGTTTTTTCACGCCCCCACTTCTCTGTGCTGTGAGTGCGCATGTTTGAATGTGCGCGCGTGTTGTGCAGAGGATGTCAGCTGTTATTTTTTTCTTTACGTCAGCTGTAGCCACCAGAACAGATCTATAACCACAGTGTACTGGGGAAAGGGGGGCTGCCATTAGCACTAGCAATCGTTCGGTGCCCCCTCCACCACCTTCAGTACAGAGGGGCTCCGTCAAAATGTTTTTATCAACCACCTGATCAGCAACATGAAGAACAGAGAACTTTGTAGCTGCTCCATCCACCCTGTTTGTTTCACACAGAGAAACAACTGCAGTACGGAAGTTAAAATATGCTGATGAATTGTTAAAATGAAAAATTATTTCTTATCCAATTACTTGATTAACTGACGGAGTAATCAATTGAATACTTGATTACTAAAATAATTGATAGTTGCAGCCCTACTTGTATTCAGAAAGCCATAGTCAAACACTAGTTTTCAGCACCAGTAGAGCTATGAGAGGCCTTCAAGAATAAAATACTACAGTTCCCAGCAAGATGATGTCACTTCCTATTGTTGCATTAAAAACGTGATAGTTTATGCTCACAATATGGTGGCTGATATTCAAATGTAGGAAATGCTATTAGCAGCTGAGGAATCTGGATTATGTTTTTGTTGTGTATTTTTTTATGTGATTTCTGCAAACACAGTGGAAGGAAACGGCACTCTGGGACACATTAAATGCTTGATCTATAAATGTAACTTTTCTGGATTATATGCAAAAATGATCATTCTATCGATCTAATAAGGCCTGATTTAGAGTTCTGCATTGATCCTTTGTGTATAACTGAAAATCCTCTCTGAAGCAAACTTGACATGCACCTCGAGAAATGTAACTACACGTCCAAAGAAACTGATTACGGCTTTCTGGTTATGTCTTAGGCCCCATCACTCAATTAACAAGTGGGAGCGGCATTTGGTGGTTAGTATTAGCTTACTAATTAGCATTAGCATTAGTGCTGGGGTGAGAAATATTTCTTGCTAGAACCCGGAAGTTACCATGGCCACCACCAATGGTAACAGCAGAGAAGTAAGTAAGTTGTTTCTCCGCCATTAGTACATTGAGCTAGTGGTGGGCAGATTGATCCTAATATCGATAATATGGATGCCAACGTTGTATTGGTATTGATCAATATCAGTGTAATGAGATCGATACTTTGGCTTGAGTTTCTCTCCTGTATGCAGTGCTGAGGTTTCATCAAAGATGCGAGCTGACTGTCTAAGTGTCGCTCCTGTCACAGCACAGAGCACTTTGCTCCTCCCATCCCCACAGTATTTTGTTATACTGTCATGTGATGCATAACATATTTTATTTGGGAAAAAAAGGATTTTGCTATGAAACATTTAAATCAAATTTAAATTTAAATTTGTAGAAAATTAGTGAATGGAGGAACATTTTTTATTAAATTTTTTTATTATACTTTCTGAAAAATCTACCTGGAAAAAAGTTTGCATTTGTTCTTGAGTGATGATTTTGTACACTTAATTTATGAAAAAAAAAATCCAGACATCAATTTATGGGGAAAATTGTTTTGTTCTATTGTTTCAGAACAATAACTTTTATTTTGATAAAGTATTTTCTACTTACATATAAACTTTGCCCAATTCTATCCTGGGTTTTAACTAATTAATGATCCAAAGGAAAAAAATCTCAAACCAGTTAAACTTCATGGAAATTCTTCATAATTATTAAAAAGTATTGGTATCAGTATCGGTTATAATGGCCATGTGTTTACTTTACATAGGATCGATACCAAATTATGAAGTGTTGCACACAACTACATTGAGCAGCATACACCAGGAGTGATTGACAGTGCTAAGACCCTCCTCCTGGCTCTGACTGGTTGTTTTTGACTGGGAGCGGTTCAGGGAGGAGCTCCATTTTTTTCGCAGATTATCGGTCTCATACTGTCTGACATGGTGACAGTTTTAACAAATATGTAAAAACCAGATTTTTTATAAAAGTTACATCCTGCAGCTTTAATCTGTATAAGATTAAAGGCTTTAGTTCTTACTGTTGATGAGTGTTTGCCATTTTTTCAGTTTTACACATTTAGCTATGTGGTTTTGAAAAAGCACCCATTTTTACAAAGGTTGTTGGTTTAAAAACAACACAACTTTATGCATAGTTTATGAAAGGCAGAGAAAAGTTAAGACTATTGTGATGAACTATGAATAATTGTTTTACATTCTGTGATAAATGATGGAAGTCACCCAGGAGTATTAAATAAAGATGGTTATATTTATTTGAGCTGTGAGTGTTTAATATCAGGATGATTTTATGGGAATGCGGATCTTTCAGATCAATTTGAGAAGTGATTTTGATCATGTTTCACATTTTATTGTGTCATGTAGTGTCAGGCACTGGTCTTGGTCTTGTCTCGGTCTCGCCCCCCCTCGGTCTTGGTCTCGACTGGTCTCGGACCCTAAAAGTCTTGGTCTTGTCTCGGTCTCGATACCCTCTGGTCTTGGTCTTGTCTTGGTCTCGGGTTAGGTGGTCTTGACTACAACACTAGGATGGTGTCATGGGGGATCTCCTATGTTGCATTAGGAGCAATGCCCCGATATTGTCCGGCATGCATACAAGCATGTGGGGGTCATACAAACTAGTGAGTACCATTTTGAGTTGCCACAGTGGCATTTCAGCAAAATGGACTCGCCTGCTGCATCATTTTTTCACTTTGATTTCCGAGAGTCTTTGAATTCAGCCCTCTGCAGACTGTTCATTTTCATTTCCATCAAATGATATGGTATCCTTTTGTTCCTAACACATTACTCAGTCCACATCAGTATAGATATCCAGCATGATTTTTTTCCCCCATTGAGGTTTGATGTGTTTTCAAAGTATTCCTTTAATTTTTTTTGAGCAGTATATTTCAATAAGAAGAACATTTGTGAGGCATCACCATAACTTTTTTCCAAACCTAGAAACATCAGTAGTTTTTAATGCCTAACTTTAACCAAGCAACATGTTTTCAATTAACAAAATATTTAAAAATATAATGCATGAAAACTTGTGGGAAACATGACTTGCGCTACGTCCACCCCTCCAACCTCAAAAGGCTGACTTGTTTGCCTTCTAAATCTTATGAAAATAATGATTTTGTGTTCAGGGACACACAATAATGTATGTCTCTTCATGCCGAGGAATACAAAAAATATACATTTCATGTCCAGCAACATGAATTAATGCATTAGAGCTTATGACAAGTTCACAATCTGCTGTGAGATCCAATAGCAGCCCAGTAACGGGTTGATAAACTTATAATGGAAGATGTGACTGTGGGGGATAGATAATGAATACTTCCGCACTCGTGCACTAACATTTTGGAAAGCAGGTCCTCAAACCAAAAAAAAAAATGTCTTTTTTTAATTAAGTCACACAAAGTAGCACAGCTTTTACTTACTTGCATACTTATTAATCTCACTCATCCTCCCAACCTTGCTGCACTACTAGGTGGCCTGATCAGGACAGAAGAAAGCTGCTACCCTCAGCTGCATGCAGTATTTCCCTTTCTTTCTGCTTTCTTAACCCATCCTTTCTTGTCATTGTGCTGCATTTGGCAAATGCAAAATCAATATTATGTGATAGTTGAGGGTTTATTTGTGCTCAAATAATGTAGATTATTTAAGGCAAAATAAAAGCTATAGATAAGTGACACTTGAAGCTGACTTTAAGTCTGCACATAGGTGCTAGGACCTGCATTTTTGCACTTGCACTGTTTCCATGAATGCCGGGTAATATTTCAGTCAGGAGTTGTACAAATTATTCAAACTAGTCAGGGCATTGCACACAAACTGTCATCTCTGGCTGTGTGTCCCCCCCTCCTGCAGGAGGTCAGGCTTACACACACACGACATGCTGCCACTCATGTCTTGTGGACTCACGCACAAAAGAAAAAGAAAGCTCTTTCTTGTGGAGCAGCGACAGTGCCAGACACCTGGTTCACATGCGACTGGATGTTGTGTACCCAATGTGTTCTCCTGTATTAATAATAATCCAAAAGATTCAAGTAATGAAAATGATGAAAAATCCATAAGATTTACAGCTAACGTACAAGTTGTCATGCATGACTCCAGATGGATACGCTGAGGACTGTTTCTAACATCCAAATATTTGCATAGACCTGATTCCTTCTGTTGTCAGACAAAGGGCCTAATGGAGTTCATGTGTGCATTTTAAATCAGACTAGCTTGCTTTTTATAAGCTAATGGTAGGTTGTATTGACACGTTGGAATAGTGTTCATTTCATAACAGTGACAAACACAGACAAGGCTAGGGCAAACACTGTTGTTACCTGGCTGTCACCAGTAAAAGCAGGTTAGAGGCACGATGCTGCTCCTCAGGGAACTCGAATGGCACCCGTAGCTGGTTGGCAAAGAACGTCAAAGCAGGGGATATGCATCTAGCAGAATTACAAAAATACAGTTGTTGTGTATTACATGTTTTTAACTGGGAATTAGCTCCATGGGAAAAAATCTTAATATGAAATTATGAAATAGATCCTGAAAAACTGAAAAAAGTGGAAAAACTGTTGTGCAAAAGGGGCACTTATTAAGTAAGAGGCTAAAAGGGCGGCTGTTTGAACACCACATGGGGTCTATGTGTGCATGGGCCTGAATACCTCAATCTTCCTTTTTAACTATTCTAAAAATGATTCTATTGAGATTTAGAACTAAATTAAAGTATGCATTTGACCTTAACTTTTAGCAGATATCTTTAGCAGTCCATGACAGTGCTACTTGATCGAATTAATTTCAGAATCTGAGAATTTCAGACATTATATTTTGTCTCACGAAATCCAAATAGTTTGGAAATGTGCGCACACCAGTGCGTCTCCTCACAGGGTACTGTTTCACAGAAATGGTCTGTTTGCTCCCGCTAAGATCCTAAAAAGCATTTAGAGGCTGCTTAAAAAGAAAAACCTCCTCCTACAGTATCTCTGCCCATAGCTGCCTGCACCTGCAACACTAACACTAACTGCCGTCCCCCACAGCCCTCCAAAAGTCATGCTGACCTGGCTAATGCACTCTAAAGAAAGAAGGGAAAGCTGTTTTCAGCATTGTGTGTAAATCTAAATTACAATTTGTCAGAGGTGAATGCATGCATTATTAGAGATGCCTAAGTAACCATGATTTACTTTTTGGTGTTCTTTTGCACTTGTGGATAAAATCGAGAGTGAATTCAGGCTGAGGTTGGGTTTAGTGAATAGTCAGCATGTTTATTGCTTGCAGGAAAACTGCATGTGGGGATAAAAGGACATAGTGTGGAAAAAATATTAGACACAACCTATTGAGTGATATTTTTTCTTAATTTTCCTTAGCCATTCTGCCTTACAAACCTGGGGATATGCAGGGAAGATATTGTGGCCCTTTTTTATTTTTTATTTGGCTTCATTTATATTACTGAAATATTTTCCTAAGGGACTTACTGAAGGCAGCAGGGAGTACAGAGGGAAAATGAAAAATTCTAACTTCTGAGTTATGAGATTTTGTCATTCTAGCAAAATAAATAAAGAATGGAAATGATGTCCTCCTGGGTTGGGTATGGGGAAGAAGACTAACAAAGTTGAAGGTCATATATCTTTTACCTCTCATACCTGCTTTTTTTTTTTTTTTTTTTTAAAGAAAATAATCAGCAAATAGCTTAACAGTGTAGTTTCTTCTTTATATGACTTGCAGTGCAAATATAAGATACTCATCTCTTGAGCAATATGTTTTATAGCATCAATATGTTTCTTGTACATGTGCTTAGGGGATGACAAAAATGCATGTGCTGCAGCTCAGTTCTCTCTGGTTAACACTTATTAATGGATGTCGGAGTCCTCCTGCTAGTTTTAGTTTGCTTTGTGAGGCTGTCAGAGATTCTTTGCTTAATTGTTTTGATTAAAACACGTCTACCTGACTGTACAGATTTGCAGCGGCCTGTATCATTTAGTCTTCAGAATGACTGGCTCCCCTAACTTGTTTCATTCAATATATGAAAACAAAATATGAAGAATAATTCAGATGAAAATAACAGCCACAATATCAACCATACATTATGGTTGTTAACACAGATTAATTCTCCTCTGCAGTGATTCTACGTGTGCATGCTACAGTTTATTGCAGGATACATGTACTGCATGTTCTGGCTTACTGTAAGATTTCTTTATGCTGCACCTGAAAGTTGGAGTGAAAAAAAATGTGTTTTTCTTGGATGTTTGTGGCTCATTATAGTTAAGCCTGGGGACAGTAATCTATGAGATTACAAATAAGTGGGCTCTGCTGCTGGAAGGCAGGATCTGTGCATTTTTGCGTGGGGAGAGGGAATTTGGCAGGCTGCTGTCAAGCCAGTGGATCAAAGTCCTTTTCCCACTGCAGTGGCTCATCACAACAACAGAGAACGAGAGAGTGAGCGAGGGAGGGAGGAAGAGAGACAGAGATAAAGGGAGACAGAGATCTTGGAGGAAGACAGCTTACGCCACTCATGGTTGGCTTACTGTGCACACTTGCTTCACATTTGAGATCCAAAGCCCATACTGAGCGTAGCTCAATAAAGCACTCAAGTCAGCAGGGGACACTAGATGTGCTGTCAGTGTCAGTACATCCAAATGGATTGTGGCAGTGACACATGAGCATGTACAGAAGCAATCTCTCCATGCAAAATGTGAAAAAAGGATGTCAACGTTTGAAAAACTGAACCAAACTTTTAAGATTTATGCCTGCAGAGAAAATTACAGCAGATCATATTACTGTAAACATGGTGTATTGAGAACTGAAACATTAGTTAATGGTCGAATGTGTTTTTACGCCAGAGCACGGGTAAAAACATTTTTGAAAAACTTTTGAAGCTATCATTAAAAATGAAACTTTACCTGCTGCCTTGTATTGCACATCTGATTGCTCACATCTTTTATCAAAGCAAGTGCACATGTAATCCATATATCCTCCACATCACTGCAGCATCCACTGTGCAACCTTTTTTTTCCTTCTTGCACCAAAGAGTGCACAAAAGCATAAAATCGGTCTTTGGCTAGAGGCAGTTCCATGTGAGTTGATATCTGTGGACATTAGAATAATGTCACAGCAAGGGAAGGAAAACAGATTTATGAAGACAGGAAAGTGCTTCAATTAAACCAGGTTTTGGATTACTTTACCACTACGAAGATGGCCTTGAGCAAGCTTCCTGTCCCAAATTGTTCTGATGGAGCTACACAGTGGTCAACCGCAATATCAGAAAATTGCAGTCTGATTCTGTTTGCTTCGGCCATGACTCCCTGCTCAAAAGGAAAGAGGCATACTACATCAAAAATATCCAACACAGATGTACACACAGATAATATCCTCAATGCAACAGATTATACATATTTAAATAATACTCCTTATACTCCTCCTACGCTATGTTTAGACGTTCACTTGGTAAGTTAGCATCTGCAGTGCCTGTGACAGTTTGGGAGATATGTCTCTCTCTCTCTGTCGGCATTCATTATTAATCAGAAAATGTTCTTTCTGGTTTCATGATCGCTTTGATAATCAAGGTTGATGATAGGATAGCACACATTCAAAATTGATAGTTTGAGCATGGACTACTCAAGGGACAAAAGTGTTAATTAATTAAGCAGTAAGGTGAACAGAAAGTGCTAGGGCTGTGCCCAGAATTGTATAACCCCCCTGAGTCTTTATTACAGACACATTTGATTGCATCAGCCAAAATGCATTGCTGTCACACACCAACAAACAATGTTCAGCTGTTTTTTTGTTTAGTGATGCTAAAGCTCAACAACTAAGATAAAAAATCTGATGAGTCAACAGATTAAGTTCATTTTCTTTTTAGGGTGTTTTCACGCCTACAGTTAGTTTACTCACTGGATCAGTGGATGGATTTATAAACTTGTAGCTTTTTCCTGGCATTTGGTTTCTTTTCATACAGAGAAAACTCCAAAATATATCACTACAAACCACATAAAACGTTAACTCCACTTATTGGCCAGATGTGTCTGTGGCGGAAGCAACATTTATCCCCAATTTGTATTTATTTTTACAGTTTATGTTCTCTGCACATCTATGGTACTCTGCCATAGCCCAGGCAAAGCGTACCTGGTTACGGCTGCCTGCCTTTAGCTCAGTCTTGCAGCATAGTTGTGTCGGAGTGAGGTTGGATCTTGTTCTCACTATAACCAAACTGCTCTGGAGTTCTGAAACCACCTCTTCCAAAGTGTCTTGGTGCAGTTTTGGTCCACACTCAAGTGAGATTAGCATGGTGGTGTGGTGGTTAGCATTACTGCCTCACAGCAAGAAGGTCTCGGTTTAAAGCCAGCCTTTCTGTGTGGAGTTTGGATGTTCTCCCCGTGACTCTGTGGGAGTTCTCTGGTTTCCTCCCACAGTCCAAAGACATGCAGTTAGTGGGGTTAGGTTAATTGGTGATTCTAAATTGTCCATAGGTGCGGATGGGGATGGTTGTCTGTCTCTCTGTGTTGGTCCTGTGACAGGGTGTACCCTGCCTCTTGCCCTATGTTAGCTAGGATAGGATCCAGCCCCCCCACGACCCTGAACAGAATAAATGGATGGAGGGATAAAAATATTATACCATTACTATATCTGTGTCATGTGTTTCTGTTCCCTAGTGCACGCAACAATGAAACAAGCCTGGGCATGAGAGCAAGAGCTACATGCCAGCCTTTTATTACCTAAAACAGAGCTACTTCAACAATTTCTGTTTGTACTGAAGGTTTAAACAACAAACTTGTTTGACCACTTGAGGCAAAAACACCATCGGGTTAAACCAGGCTACAAAAGAGGAGATACTAACAGCTGGTGATGTGCAACCCAAATGTAAAGAAAAGACTCCATGGAGTACTGCTGGGAACACTTGCTAGCTGAATTTCATATGACAGAAACAGCAAATGGTGTACAGAAATTACTAATGCAATTACATGGTGGAAAAGCAGGGCTTTAAGCAGCTAAACTAAAGTGTTAAGCAGTTATTTTATACTTTTAGTTAAACCCAAGTGTGATGATCTCTGCTGTGAGTTACAGTACAGGTGTGCCAGGTGCCCAAGGTAAAATAGCAGGTCTTACATATTTCCTTAAAAAGAAATACAAATATCTATATCCTAAAGATGAAAATGGATGACCTACCCTAAGAACTTGATTGTAGCCTGACTAATAAACATACTTTGTACCCTTGCCCAAATAAAGTGGCCAGAAAGAGCAGGTTGAAGAGGAACAAACATGCTACAGTATGAAAGCTTTAAGAAAACCAATCATCTTCTAGCCCATAGCTTCAGAGCTTTCTCTCTTTTTTTGTTTTTCAGCCAAAAAGATGAGTCTTTATTACATGGTTACTTACAGTAGGTTTAGCTGCAGTGTTTTTGTATTACCTTTAAACAATCAAAACAACATCGCTGTGCATTTTGGGCAATGAAATTCAATGCATTACAATCCACAACAACCCAAAGCACCAAAAACATATTTGACACTTAAAGATCTGGCACCTTTTTGCCTGACTAGGGCTAAAAGCGGAGCAAACACATGAAGAGAAAACAGAGTGAGTGAAAGCATACATGTTGAACCAGTTTTGAACAAGTAAAACTGGCAAACTGACTGCGTCTTGTAATGTGCTACTCCATGTCCTTAACGCCTCTTCCCTCATACATACTGTTCTGGCATCAAGGTGTAAATTACATTCAGTAAATGGATCACGGCTTCAGAAGAAAAATCTTGCAGTGGGCGTTTAGCCTCTGAGGCTACAGTTGGAGTTACAATTGACAATGATGATGTAGCAAGGACAGCAGGGGTAAACTTTAAAAAAAGACCCAGCAAGAGGTCACAACACACGGAGCCTACACAACAACTGAAAACCAAGGTGATGTATTTCATGAACAGTGGGAGAGCGCTCGTGGGCGCAAATAGATAAAGAAAGTGACATTGCACCAAATGTGTGATCAATGTAATAGAAGCCAATTTCATGGGTGGCAAAAATTACATGGCAAAGAATGCTGCGCATAGTAACTTTTTTTCCAATAAAAGTTGGAGAAAAAAAAAAAGTTGTGAAGAGTGTTGAGGGCCAGAGCAGCATTCTGTCCTTGGTCTAGATTAATACCAACAAATATACAAATTTAAGGGCCTACAAACTAAAGTGCAATGAATATACGGCAGCCTGCCCTCCTGACTTGGAAAATAATGAGCACACTTAAACCTGGGATCAAAAAGGAATGAGGCGTGGGTGTGCAACCCGTGGATATTGTACTATTCTATAATGCACTGGATATGTTTAGGTTTAAAAAGAGATTAGGGGTTGGACTGAAGCCAAGATGTCATCAGTGGAAGACTAGTTTATGCTGCACCATGTAGGTGTCTTTATTTATTTATTTTTTTAAATTACGCTTGAAAAACGGTCCTTGCAGTGAGTGTTTCTTCTGGAGGGCTTGTTTACCTTACTTTGAAAATGCTATAGCTTCACAGCTCAAAGGCTTTCATTTTCATATGTCACATTGTTGGGGGGGGGGTCATTGATGCCTTAGACCGTGTGCACAACAGAGATGAAGACCATTTTCATAACAAACTGTGTGCAGTAATAAGGGAGAGGCTGTTTGATGCAGCAGCAGTTTCAGAAGATGTGGGCTGAAAATTTTAGAAATTACGAGTAATGGTTTCAGCAGTGGAGGACCCAAACACAGGACACAGGAGACCAATCAGACAGCCAGTCAGTGGTCACTCAGCCAGCAGACAGTCCAGGCAAGGGGCAGACAAAAGGCAAAGTCTATAAACAGGCGCAAGGTCATTCATGAGGAGAGCCAACAAGAAACACAAGCAAACTAAGAAAAATGCACGAGGAAAACTCAAACTAAAAACCTAAGAATAAAATGAGAATGCACTAGAAAATGGCCAGAATTCTTGACTGCAGAAAGAAACAAGAAAAATTAACAATAAACATTAAAAAAACATCCAGAAATATGGTATTATGTTTGCTGGTTATACTGTAAGTCAAATAGAAATTTAAATATGCAGTGTTCCTCACATAAACATGGTTGAGGGCACCTTGCAACATCTGTACAAATTATTAGGCAGTTAAGATGGAGAATACTGATGACACTGCCATGATTTAAATATCTAGAAACTTCAGTGTTCTATTTTTTTTTGTTTACAGCTTGCCACTAATGTCTTCTACTATATTTGTAAGCATAATGAAATAAGGCCTGGAGAAACCTGTGCTGAAGCAGCATTCATAAAGTCACCAACAAACCCCTCAAAAGATCTTTTTGTTGAAGAGGATGAAAAGGGAAAAAAAAAAAATCAGATCGCTTTCTTGTTAAAATGTTCGAGGTGAGGAAAAAACACGTCAGTGCTACTGCTCCTCGACTTGTTTGTAGTGAATGATAAAAGATCAATAGTGCGAATGCATGTGTTTTAATAATAAAGGACAGCAGGTACCGCTGCTCTTCTGCATCTTATCTCAGCTCATGAAGCGGCATAACATTTCCTTTTGTCCTCCATAAGAAAACAAATGGCATCTCATAAAATACGAGAAAACTCATAACCCAGAGAAAAGAACATGAGACAAATTGCACCCTCTTTGCTGACTAAAATATCTACAGTCTCCAAAAATCTTGCTCATCTTGACAAGTCAAGAGAGCACTTACATTGAACAAAACAAACAAATTAAATACATCTCCTCAATTTCAGCGTGATATCCAACATGTAGCAAGAAAAAAAAAAAAAAAGGGCCCCAGCATCTTCCACAAGAGCCAGCCATCGGAAGTATTCTGATTATTCACAGGACTCTGGTGATGTACTGCATGAGCTCTAAGCTGATATAAACACCTGTTTGTCAGGTACCTCTGTGACTACTACATAAACATGAATTTACACATCAAGGAAGACAAAAATGAAGCTATTTGAAACACGCAGTTCACTCCATGCAGCATAGTTTTGTTAGTACTTGGTACTGCCAGATCCTGTAAGTATACTGGCATTAATAAAGCTTCACAGACTACAGATTTATGTCTACAGTGTCTGTATAGAAAATGAAAATAACACCTAGTCAAAGTGTAGGTCTCTGACAATGAAATTGTTCCAATGAAAATGGTTGTGTATGTGAGCTTAGAAAGTGTAGTCATACCAGTAAAGATAAGGAAGATGTTGCAGAAGACTAACTTGTCAAAGTGTTGCCTTCACTGAATTGATTTACACACATTTCTTGAAGTGTTGTAAGAAAATAATAACTTGCGAGATATCAAAGCATTGACATGATCAAGATGGGAAGGGACTGACCACAACAAAAGCTAAATAAGGTAGGCATACAAACTGAAGGAAACCAGGCAAGGGCAAGATACAGAAATATTACTTCCATCTCCTTGCCTTCTGCATTTGTTAAGACTGTACATAATTTGTATTGTAATGTTTGCATGGGATATATTACTACACTATGCAAATTGAATACATATTTCATATTTATTCTGGCTAAATACTAACTAATGAGTATCATGATTGAAACTAATCTTCTCCATCTATTTTGCTGCATTTGTTGCATTTCTATACCCACCAGGGAAGAATGCGTTAATGAGCAGATGGTTGGGTGTGCCCAGGTGCTGGCACAACAGAATATGTGTATGTCAACATGTTGCTTGAATAGAACTGGCCTCTGACTATTGTGATGTCTCAGGTCTTGTGATTAAGTTGTGGACAAATAACAAAGTCTGCATAAAAGAGCTTGTCACATCTAATGATGCTGCGCTATGTTTATAGGAATATTTCTGCTGACTAAAGAGACGCAAACTCTGACAGAGGTTGTTGGAGTAACCGCTGGACAGCTGACATCTTAATGTAGCAGAGAGGGGGTGGGAGAGAGAATCACAGGAATATTTAAGAAGTGAAAAACAAACAAACAAACAAAAAAAACCCTGCACATAATCTATAACAGGTGCCTGACAGCAAACTGTACAATTATGGACCTGCCAGGGGTTTATCCTGCTTAAAAACTCTTAAGAACTGCTTAAAAAGTGTATCTTCATACAGCTATTTTTGTTATATGCTCTTTGGAATGGAAATGACTCATGATATAAGAAATATGTCTGGATGGACTTCAGGCTGTCAGTGTTCTCCCACCACATTTTGCTGTGGTAGCTGTAGGTCTTGCGGTTGCTCTGCACTTATTGATTTTGTTTCTGTATGTGGTGGTTCTCAGGCCCTTCTGTTGTAAAGTTGTTCCAAAAAGGTCATACCCCCTTCAGAACATATAGAATCTGGACACATCACCCAGTCAGAAAACAAGCCATTTAACTTTCAATAAGGTTGGGAAGTTTCAGACTTTTCACTCAAGCCTTTTTTTTTAAATTCCTTTTACCAGAATGAAATGAAATGTACATTGTTTTGATGCGTATCTATCTGCGCTGTTTATTGGCACTAATGTTTGTTATGGTACTGACAGTCCCTCTAGCAACCTCGTCACTTTATTAATTGCTTGGGTGTTTATGTACAGTGTGTTGCCCGCACTGACTCATCACTCTTTCTCAGACTTTATAGGTCATAAGGAATTACATCAGGAGAAATGAGCCGTGCATTTCTGTGCCATCTGCAGCACCGAATGACAAAATTTGGGAGGGGTGATGATGGTGCAAAGAGGCATTATTTGATGCATGTGAGACTCCAGAGGAAAATCAATATGCTCACTGCAACCCATGATTGACTTAATAGCACATGCAAAGCAGAGAGCAAATGTCTGTGCAGTTTGTTATAGACTCTCTGCTGATATGCTGTTGCTGCCCTGCTTTTCAGTTTAGCAGATTGTCTCCTCATAGGACACTCACTCAACTATTTCCTGGTTGGGTTGGAATAATATTATTGAGGTGGTAAACTAACATATCATCCTCCCCTATTCTTTTATGCTTGTCAAGCTACAACATTATCAAACTAAGCTCTTTATTTGGGCTCAACTCGCCTTTACTACATGCTTGAAGATAATCAAACTGAGATGGATATCCTGGTTTTATTGACAGTAGTTCTGTTTTAACCATATTGAATATTGTTTACCTGTAATTGAATGTATTTTCTTTTATATGTTTAGCCTGGAGAGAGGCATTACAGTTTACATGATATGTACCTTGTGTTTATCCTTACTTAACATAAAAAGAAATCATGTTACACACTTAAATTTTGGCTTTATTCAAGCTTTTTATAGGGTAATGAAAGACTGCATTTTATTGCATTTCCACTTGGTAAAGATTTGAATGTGTATTAAAGCAGTAGCATAGAAGGGAGAGGAACTGTGTGGGCAAGAATACAGTAAAAATAAAACTTGCTGCAAGTTTATTTAAACTCTTTAGCTAAAAGAAATGGGAAGCACTGAGAGGGAAGGCCAACATGTTCAGGCCGGTCTGTGGGGGAAGTTTCCTCAAATTTTCTGTGTTTGTGGTGAAGTTTAATCACACTACAATTTCATGTATTTCATATAAGCTCCTTTCAGTCAGAGGGGAGATAACTGACAACTGATTCTGATTTACAATAAAAAACAAAGCCAGAAAAACCAAGAAGCACTCTGAGAGCACAAACCTCCACTGAGGCAGCTCACTCTCTGGGCAGTATTTACTTTTAAAGGAACAGTATTGAATTTTGAATATATTCATTTTGTTTCCTTTCTTTTTAAATGTACTTTAAGACGTTTGCAGTGCAGTAGAAATCATGACCGATGTTTACTTTGATTACACAAACATCATGTAGGAGTCGGTGATGGTTAATAGCTATTGATTTGTAAATGACAGGACAGGAATAACTTGAGTTATTATATATATTATTATATATTATTCTACTAGATTATATTTCTAACTAACCAGGAAGGTCATTCTTTCTCTTTGACAATATTTTCTTTAAAAATATAATGCATTTTGGAGTCAACTTGAAAGAAAGGCAGATGTGAAATGTAAAAGTGAGATACTTGATACTTGGATGCGAACTATAATGTGATATTCAGAATCCCCATATGCCTTTACTGTATCATTTCCTAAATGTTGCCAGTACAAACAAAGGCAGCAGAATTTCAAGCATAGATAAGGCATTTTATGAAAGTTTGACCTTAAAGAAGAGGTCAGTTCCAAAGTAATATTTAGAATCCCCATATATCATTCCCTCTCTGCCTATATGTGGTCAATACAAAGAATGGCAGTAAGAAACATAGATTTGAATACACCGATTATCTGATTATCACTGATTATCTCTTCATCATGTCACCTGTTAGTGGGTGGAATATATTCAGGAGCAAGTGAACATTTTGTCCTCAAAGTTGATGTTAGAAGCAGGAAAAATGGGCGAGCGTGAGGATTTGAGCGAGTTTGACGAGGGCCAGACTGTGATAGCTAAACGACTGGGTCAGAGCATCTCCAAAACTGCAGCTCTTGTGGGGTGTTCCCGGTCTGCAGCAATCAGTATCTATCAAAAGTGGTCCCAGGAAGGAACAGTGGTGAACCAGCAATGGGGTCTTGGTGCACGTGGGTAGCGAAGGCTGGCTTGCGTGCTCCAGTCCAACAGATGAGCTGCTGTAGCTCAAATAGCAGAAAAAGTTAATGCTGGTTCTGACAGAAAGGGGTCAGGGCTGTTCTGGCAGCAAAAGGAGGGGCCAGCACACTATTATGCAGGTGGTCATAATGTTTCATCTATATAGCATTATTATCACTTTGTCTTTCAGATCAAACTATGGACTTTGACGGCAAGATCAAAGGTCAAAGTTGACATGATATTCTAAATCTTTATGTTACTTTCTATATGTTGACAATACACGCCACACTTGTAAGAATCATAGTGTCTAAATTATAAGGATTTTTGTCAGTTTTGGACCAATAAATCATTAAGCTGACCTTGAAGACTTCGGTGGATGTACGCCAGATTTTAACAGATTGTTAACATGACCCCACTCTGCACCCCTACAAAGTCTGATCAGAATTCATTCAAAACCTTTTGAGCTATTGTGTTTGCAGACAGAATGACATGAATGCAAACGCTACCAAAAATATAACCTCCTTGGCAGAGGTAAAAAAAAACTGAAAAAGGTCATCTGAAATAAGAAAATTCACAAACTATGATGATAAAATGTTTTGAGTTATTTTTTTTTCTTTAGTGAAAAATGGAGTTTATTTCAAAGAGCCTTAGTTTGTGCTGAAAGTGAATATATTTAACTATAAATTCTACAATGGGAAGGACCTGTCAGTCTGCCCTTAACTGACAGCACTATGGGTATTCTGCCTTTATCTTCACTGAAATTAAAACCATGCCCAGACAAAGCAGCTTTACACCAAATATGTGCTATAATTGCTTTTTTAGGGATGAAATGAATGCAACTCTTTGTAATAAAACGAATCTCCTTAGTTATGGCAGCACTTTAGAAAATATTAATGGATAATACAATCCTCCTGGGATGTTAACTCCAGGCAAGCATTTTGGCAAAGCCACAAAGTCAGAGCAGAACAGACTTGGAGTGCATTTAAAGGTAAATTTAGAGGTCATTTTCCACTCTGTAGGGCCCTCTGTATGTGAAACTTGAGGCGCAGTAGATTTTATGGTAACAGTTTATAACAACCACCATTAATAAATGCTGAATAATTTATTTAAACACCATTTAGTGGTGTTTAAAGGCATATCCGATGGCATATCCAGTGGCAATTTTAGAGCTGGGGCTCTAGGCAAACATTCACAGGGGGCCCCTTCAGCCAGAGTTCATCCCTGCTATGTTATAAATAATAAAATAAATATTAATAATAATTTAAATTTAAGTGGGTTTTTTTGTTGTTGTAGATTGAAATAATGAAAAAGGATATGTAACATGGAATATTCAGATTGCAATTGACATTCAGTACAGTAGAGTAAAAGTGAAACTCTGAGCTCATCGTTAGGATTATCAGCATTTAGAGGGGGTCACCATATCCTTCTCTTTTGCTGCTGGTGCCAGAAATGATAATAAAGTGATGTAATATAAGATATTTTTAATGGCAACATGTTAATAACATTAAATTTAAAAGCTTTCACGTTATAGAAAGCTCAAATTTAATCTTAATGTTCTTCTTGGGCACAGTGTTCACTCTACAGTATTTACTATTTACTTTGCATTTGATAGAAGCAATATAATAGTTGGAGTACAGAGGATTAAACTTGCGAGCTGAAGCCTGCACTGGCAGATATGGAAAATACAAAAAATTATGCACACCATAGTGCACATATAGCATAATGATTCACACTGTTACAGCTGATTGATGAACATGCGATGTTATAGATTCTGACTCCTGGCCACTGCACTTGCTTTGGTCACATGACAGCCAGCAGAGATGGACACAGCAGGGTGCTGTGCTAGCTAAGTTATCGCATGTTAAATGTCAAAGTAAACAAAAGAAATAATGCTGGTGGAAGTAACGTTACAGAGTAGCAGCATTTTTTTACATTATATTAAATCCCTGTCTTCTCCACACACCACTGTCTTAGTCTCCTTTGTTCTTTTCACTCCTCTTCATTCCCATTAATTGGCATCAGTCATTAGGTTTGTGTAAACAGAATATAAATGCTACTTGCAATGGGAGTGAGTAGAGTAAGGTGGGGCCCCTTTAGGAAGGTCTGGTTTCTCTGACTGTCATTGCAAATGTTGCACATTGCCACTGTTGTGGTTTAAAGTTTCTCAGCCCTCAGGGCCCCTTGCTGGACTTAAGTCCCAAGCAGTTGCCTGCCTTACCCAGAGGCAAACGGCGCCTCTGGGCGTCAGCTGGTAAAAAATCAAATAAAATGAAAAACAAAAATTAAATTGATAAACACTAATACATATTATAAACATCAGTTTTAACTTCATGACAGCTATTCAAGTAATGTTGGTAGATGAGCTAAATTATATATATATATATATATATATATATATATATATATATATATGTTTTAGAAAAAATTAGCTGTAACTTTCCAGATAATTTTACAAACTATTGAACAATAACTGAACATTATCACCAAGAATTTCATTGTTAAAAATAAAAATAACTGAAGTTTATTTAACTATCAATTTACAATTTATAAATTGTGATGATTATAAATTGTAACTGTAAAAAAAAGTAAAAAGTAAAATTTTATTTATATAGCACTTTTCTAGATAAAATCACAAAGTGCTTTACAGCATTTAAAAGAAAACAATAATACACAATAAAACACACACAAACCACTAGTTAAAAGCAAGCCTGTACAAATGAGTCTTGAGCTGTTCTTTAAATGATTCAATAGAGTCCACAGATCTCAGGTGTGATGGTAGTGCATTCCACAATTTAGGAGCTGCAACCTCGAAAGCACAGTCTCCCTTAGTTTTTAGCCTAGAGCGAGGAACCACCAACAGATTTTGGTCAGAAGACCTCAGCAGTCTGTGCGTTATGTATGGGTGTAAGAGCTCACTAATGTATTCAGGCATTTGACCATGCAGAGCTCTGAAAGTCATCACCAAGATCTTAAACTGGGATCTGAACTTTATGGGAAGCCAGTGCAGAGATGACAAGATAGGTGTCACATGAGACCACTTAGAGGATCCTTTAAGTAGCCTGGCAGCAGCATTTTGGACCAACTGGAGGCGATTCAAAGACGATTTGCTGAGACCAATGTATAAAGAATTACAGTAGTCCAACCGAGAGGAGACAAAAGCATGAACAATAATTTTCAATTCCGGCTTGGACACCATTTGACTGAGGCGGGCAATATTTCGCAAATGAAAAAAGCAGGATCGCACAAGGCTATTAACATGTTTCTCAAAGCTAAGAGCTTGGTCAAATGTAACTCCTAGGTTTCGAACATTTGACTGAACCATTGATGATAAAAAACCAAGATTGTTTATCACAGTGGGAACAAAGCTATCGGGTGCACAGACAAGAACTTCAGTTTTCCCGGTATTAAGTGAAAGGTAGTTAGCAGCCATCCAGTTCCTTACAGCCTCAACACAGTTCTGAAGAATAGATAGTTTTTTAACATTCTGTGGAGAAAAGGAGATATACAGCTGAATATCATCAGCGTAACAATGATATGAGACCTCTTTAAATGCGCCCAAAATGTCTCTGAGAGGTAGTAAATACAAAGTGAACAAGATAGGACCCAACACAGAGCCTTGGGGCACACCACAGGACAGAGCAGCAGATGAGGATGTAAAACTATCAGCAGCCACTGAGAAGCTTCTGTCTGAGAGGTAAGAGTGGAACCAATCTAAGGCTGATCCAGAGATGCCCACCCATGTCCTTAACCTGTCAATTAAAATGTTGTGATCTACTGTGTCAAATGCTGCCGATAAGTCCAGGAGTACAAGAACAGAGTATTCACCTGCATCCCTTTTCATTAGAATATCGTTAGAGACTCTTAGGAGAGCAGTTTCAGTGGAGTGCAGGTTACGAAATCCAGACTGAAACTTATCGAGTATGTTATATTTAGCTAACATAACATTTAGCTGTTTGACCACAACTTTTTCTAAGACTTTTGATACAAAAGAAAGCTTTGAAATTGGTCTAAAACTTTGAGGAAGTGAAGGATCAGCATCAGGTTTTTTCAATAGGGGATGAATAACAGCTTGTTTAAAATATCGGGGGACAGAGCCAGTAACCAGTGACCTGTTAATTATTGTTAACACACATGGCCCAATGGTGCAAAAAATTTTCTTAAATAAAAATGTCGGTAAAACATCAATGGAGCTAGAGGAGGGTTTCATGCTATCAACCACACTTAGGAGATCTTTTAATGATATTGGTGAAAAGTTCTCCAGGATTGAAGGCCGAGTGGGAAGTAAGGCAGAAGAAGATACAGAGGGATTTATGTTTGCTCTAATATTGTTAACTTTACCAATAAAAAAGGATAAAAGTTTTCACAGTCTTCATTAGACTGAATGGGTGAAGTAGGAGAAGCAGGTGTAACAATCTGTTTGATTGTGTCAAATAGCATTTTTGGATTTCGTCTACTGTTAGAAATCAGCCGAGAGAAATAAGCAGCTCTTGCATCCTTCACCATGTTATTAAAAGAAAATATAAGTTCCTTTAAGTGAATTAGGTGGACTTGGAGCTTTGTTGATTTCCATAGACGCTCCACTTTCCGACAGCTACGTTTCAAAAAGCGAATACTGTCGTTCATCCAAGGGGAGGATTTGCTAAAAGTGGCCTTCCTCATTTTAAAAGGAGCTATTCTATCTAAAATAGAGAGACACTGATGGTTAAAAGAGCCTACTAAAAGATTTACATCATTTGAAGTAGAAACCTCCTCATGATTAAAAGCAGCAGTAAATTTATCTGCAGAAAGGTGATTGAAAATGCGTGAACAAAACACATGAGGCACAGATAGATAATCAAAATTAAGAGACAAATTAAAAAGAACACAAACATGATCAGAAATAAAAATATCTTCAGAATAAAGAGAATCAATATTTAAACCAAGAGTAAAAACAAGATCTAAAACATGTCCTTTGTTATGTGTAGGGCAAGACACATGTTGGGTCAGATTAAAAGATTCCATCAGATTGATAAATTTTTCAGCATGTTTATCTGAAGTATCATCAACGTGAAAGTTAAAATCTCCAATAATAAGGAGTAATATAACTGTATTTACTGTATTTACCTATACATTAAATGTAACGATACCCTAAATGAATCGTTGCATTTCACTTTATGAGTCTCTGTTTCTGCCATCAGGCCAAAATAAAGGCTGCTGTAACAGGAACTACCACATGTAGATGTGTGTACTTTAACAGGTTTTTGTGTGTCTGTCTTTGTCAATAAGATCATGTCACAGTCATGCAAGTACCATGAGTATCGACTGAGTACCCATGTAATAATAAAGTATACCCTTCGCTCAGAATGTTAGCATGACTGCTGCAGTTGTTGTGATCCTATCACGCAATAAATTATTAATGGTTAAAATAGAATAAACAGCACAAATTACTTTTCAACCATTCAAAGCTGTATGAGTTTAAACTTGAATACGCTATCAATATGACAATCAAGAAATGAATATCAAGGGCATTATATTATTGGTGGCATTTATATTATTGGAATAGAAGGAGAAGAACTCTTTTTGTTCTCTCTGATAACATTTTTATTTGATACTGGAGTGACACTGAAGTGCAAATGAGACCTCTAAACACTAACCTGTGATAGGTACGATCATTTAAACATCAGAAGAAAGGACCACGGAACCAAGGAGACGAGCTGTAGCCTTTCCTTGCTGCACTCGTGAGCTTTCATCTGCTTTCAGAGCACATAGTTTGCACACTACATTCTCTCGTATCATGGAGAGGGTCCCTCCACTTCCTCCTCATTACTACACTATTTGAGCATGCACTCAGCTTTCTAAATTTAAGCAATCATTATGTTTTATACTGCAAAAAACAGCCCATCAACCATTTTGCGGAATATAGAATCCCCTGAGCTGTAGCTACATTTACTAATTGCTTAAGATTTAAGGCTAATGATGGGGATTTTTGCTCTGCAGCTCTGTCAGATCTATTTTCTTCACTTGCTGGTGGAGTCTCTGTTTCTTGTGTTTGCACACTGCACACAAAAACCAGAAGAAATACAACTCGAGGAAACTAGGCTACAAAACTGTTCACACAGCTGTTAAATGAACATGTCTACTTTCCTTCACACTTTTTTATTCATCTGTGAAACTAAAGGTGACACAAAATATTATCTTCCATGAATTTCATGACTAGGAAACTTTGCAAACATATACTGCATTTAATTCAACAGCATGAGGTACAACTGAACTAGTCATTCCTTGAAATCTTTGCAGCTCTCTAAAGTTTGTTCTGCTCCCGAGCAACACACTGCAAGTCAGTACATTCACATTTTCGTTTTATCAGTACATGTGGAACTGTACAGACAGACAAATAGAAAAAACATGTGTGTGTGTACATATATATATATATATATATATATATATATATATATATATATATATATATATATATATTATATATATTATATATATATCTATATATCTATATATTATATATATATATATAAATTCTTCAGTCTTTGTTTCATTGCAGCCATTTGCTAAAGTCAAAAAGTTCATTTTATTTCTCACTAATGTACACTCACCACCTCATCTTGACGAAAAAAAATGTAAAAAATTTTTGTAAATTTATTCAAAAAGAAAACTGAATATATATGTATGTGTGTGTTTGTGTATATATTGTGTGTGTATATGTGTGTGTGTTATATGTGTGTGTGTGTCTCTATGTTTGTGTGTGTATCTATGTCTATGTCTATGTGTATCTGTGTCATATGTCTGTGTCTCTGTATGTTCTCTGTGTTTGTCTCTGTGTATGTGTATCTGTCTCTTGTGTCTCTCTTGTATTCTTGTATGTGTCTGTCTCTGTCTTTTCTGTCTGTTCTATCTTCTGTTGTCTCTGTCTTCCTGTATGTCTGTCTAGGTCTCTCTGTCTGTCTGTCTCTGTCTGTCTGTCTCTGTTCCTTCGGTCTCTGTCTGTCCTGTCTTCTCTGTCTCTGTCTGTCTCTGTCTCTCTCTCTGTCTCTGTCTCTCTCTCTGTCTGTCTCTATCTGTCGTTGTCTGTGTCTTCTGTCTGTGTCTCTGTCTCATGTCTGTCTGTGTCTCTGTCTCTGTCTGTCTGTGTGTGTCTCTGGTCCCGTTTTATTTGCGGTCCTCTTCCCCTCAACACACAAACAAACAGGCAGAACAAGCACTCTGCAGAGACTGCCATGTAAATCTAAGTGTGGAAAAATCAAGCACTAAATATTTAAGTCTAGTCAAGTATTTCCATATTAAATGGAACTATTTACAACTGAGCTGTTTAGGGTTCACTGGCTTCTGCTCTTCCCCTCCTTTAGCCACTTATCTGCTGTCAGTGAGTAAATGTGCCTCTGCCATCTGCCTTACTTCATGCCGACCAACCTAACCTCAAATAACCAGTTTGTTGGGAACTTGTGAAAGGCAACAAAGTAGCAGTGGTCTGAAAGAGCAAGATGAAGCACTTTGATTTGTTGATGGGTCTGAGGCAAGTAAAGGAAAGCCTTTGTGTTTTTCCCCCCTCAACTGAAAAAAGGAATGATTGGACTGTTTTTCAGGGTTCGGATATTGTTGTTTATTGTTTTTATTTGCTGGTAGCAATTTCCTGTTTTGTTATGTTGATAATGTAGCATCTATTTATCTAAAATGTCTTAGAGAGTTCATATTGTAATGGCTCAAGTTTAACTCATGAACAAACAAAGCCAAACATAACACTGTTTTGATCTGTGACTTGTACACAGATCTAACACATTTATTTAAAGAAGTCATTGAAAAATAAACTATTTGCACAAATGTTAAACAAGCCTCTGAGCCCGAGTGATGCCAGGCCAGTTTGGCCACTAATTACCGATTTGGATCAGTGTTAAACCAATAAATAAAAGACAATAAATAGAAAGAAAGGAATGGTTACTAACATACATGATATCTTTTTTTCAAATTGAGTCAGTAAGGATTTACACATGCTTTGTAATGTGTCTTAGATGCAAATATTTACTTGTAGAGAGATAATCTAATCTGGGAAGTTGAACTTCAGCTTTGGATAATTTGCCTTCGATGTGCACATTTCCAAAACAATATAATGCATCGGCCATCTGTCCTGCACAACATAATCCTAATTTCTACGAGGTTCATTTGGATATAAATAGTAAAAGTATTTCACTGCAACAATGTATTTCCTTTATGCCATCTGTTTCAGGTTGATTTTCTGTTTGTCTATACATGATTGGTCTTTGAATGGCTGGGTAAGTGTTTGATCACAGTGCCAAATGTTTGTCTGTATGAATGTTTGTTGCGGGCTTTGTTGTTCGTTAGCTGAGAAACAATGAAAGAAAAGCCATCAAAGAGCAAAGGAAATATTTTCCTGCCGCATCCGCTCACAGCCACTGGATAAATACTACAAATAAAATGCTGATTTGTGGGGTTTTTTTGCTTTTCTTTTGAGTTTCAGTTGGAGCCTTCAGCTTTTCTAACTGGACCTGGACAGATTTAGAGAGGGACCTTGTTGCAAATAAAGCTTATTCTATCAAAAGTCTTCATTGTTTTCTAACTTGCAGATTTATTAAAATTGGCATATTATGTGCTGAAAAGACTTGTTTTTAACAAAAGAAAAAAAAAATCATACTCACTTTTGGACTGAGAGCGTATTGTGCAGTATATATGAGTTATTGTTCTTAATCCAGTGCTATGAAGGGGAACACATACTAATTTCAATGTTGTGGGATTCACCCTGGAAAATACTTTGACATATATGCTATCTTCAGTTCATGCAGTCCTCAATTAAATTCAGTTTCTTCAGCACATGAACAAACCACTAATCAAGACAGAAAACAGAGACGCAAACATTAAATGGATAGTTATTACTTCATGAATATGTGCTCCTGAGCTTTTAGCACTTAAATTAGTTTCATTCCATTTTAGCACGAAGCACTTTGAACCAGAAAATGCAACCATATCCCTGGAAAAATCAGCCTCTTTCCATGCCTGAGTGTCCACAAAGCCAGCCTATTTCTGCAATTGAGACTCTGGAAAGTGTTCATTTATTGACATACTGCATCTTTTCCTCCAGGTGCTGCGTTAAAAATAACACATATCTAGGCTAAACTGAGTATCACAGTTTATTTGTGTTATGAGTGAAGCAGAGTTAGAATACCTGGATCATTGCATGCAGAAAGCACACACAAAACTCTTTAAGACACATGAATTTAACATGTTCTTCATTCTGTGATAATTTTAAACCCTCTTTGAATCAGCCATTGTGGCTTGTCCATGCCCCAGTTTTCACTGCTGATTGTGAAGTACCCTCCATAATCTTTTCTTAATCATGTTAATAATTGAAAATTGCATAATAAATTGATTCTTTTTTTTTTTTTAAGGTCGGCAATTAGCAGTGATTAAATTCAACTTGACATAACTAAATTTTTCTCATCACTCTTAGATTAAATAGACTAATTTCTGGGCATGAACTTCAAAGGACGGCTTACATTTAGATTTTTATAAAATGGATAAATGGAATGTGTTAGTTATTTTAAATATATTTAAAAAGTCACCACAGTAGATTAGGAGTCTCAATTATACTTTGCATCAGTTGTCCAAAACCTCTGAAAAAAAACCCAAAACAACATCTGGGTACGGCTCTCACATAGAATTAGAAAAACAAAAAAAAACATTTAGTCACCGTTACAGGACTAATGTAGCATTTAAAAAAAATAACATGTTTAACACTTCAGAAGAACAAAGGACAAATTTTAAAGTGAAAACATACTGATAATGTGTGGGAGTACAAATTCCTTCACAGTTAATATTATAAATTTTTTTTGTTTTATGGAGTACCTGAACCATCCCTTAGTGATGCTGCTACAGGCCTAGGCTGCTGGGGGAGTTCCCATGATACACTGAGTGTTTCTTTTCATTCACTACTTTTTACTCTGTTTATACCCCACTCTGCATTTATCAATTTATCATTCATCAGTTATTATTAATCTCTGGCTCTCTTCCACAGCATGTCTTTTTTTCTCTCCCCTCAGCCCCATCCGGTCGCAGCAGATGACTGCCCCTCCCTGAGCCTGGTTCTGCTGGAGGGTTCTTCCTGTTAAAAGTGAGTTTTTCCTTCCCACTGTCACCAAGTGCTTGCTCATAGGGGTTTGACTGTTGGGTTTTTTTTCTGTAATTATTGTAGGCTCGTTACCTTACAATATAAAGTTCCTCAAGGCGACTGTTTGTTGTGATTCGGCGCTATGTAAATAAAATTGAACTTCTTTGCTTCGACAAGCCCAGCAGTCTTGGCCAGAGGCATTATGTTTTCAGGATGTTCATCTCATTCTGATCAATACGAAATGTCTCGTGAAAGGTGAGATTCAAATTTTTCCTCAAAAGTTCATTAAAAACGGCACAAATATTTACTTCTATTAAAGAATGACCTGATCACAATTTTGTAGTCAAAGGTAACTGCAACCTCATAAAATATGTTATTGGTTAGAACTCGAGAATTTGTGTTAATTATGACAAAATCCTGTGTAAAATGGTGAGGACAGCTTTCCCTGTAACATCACAACATAACAAAAACACTTTTCTGGCCATAACTCAGAGACATAACTCAGAAACAGAAGAATATGTTATGACCGTATTTTATATAATGCCAAGTACTTGATTGGCGATGCCAACCTCCTACAAAGACTTCACTCCATATATTATGAGACTCGGCAGACATGAATGTAAACTTGGCTGGCAAAGGTGTGCAACTGGAAGGCAATGAATATTTCTTCCTGGCCAGATGGTTTCTAAATCACCTTAGCTATGGAGCCATACAGTGAGGACCAGGAGGCATGCCTGTTATTTATTTCTTTCCCACATATTTGATAAGCTGCGAAAGTTTCATTTGTTTTTTAACAGAAAATAGTACACTGGAAACAAGATCTTACTGGGTGAGTATTATGTCAGCAGCTGTTAAAATGTCCCTCCTAACATTAAAACACGCAGGTTCCCTCAGCAAAAAAGAGGCGCTGCTGGGCCTCTCACTGTACTCAGAAAAGGACAGGGTTTTAGCAGTGACAGGCAAACAACCCATTAGAAGCTGAGGGACACCATTCAATTTGACAGCATGCTCTGCAATATGTTGTGAGTTATTTGACAGTCTGACTGCGACTGCTAATAGCCTCTAACCAAACAATGCAAAACAATGCAAGGCAATTTTAACATCTACAAAGACTGACAGTAAAGTCAAAGAATTTTTAAAGGTACAATGACGTTAAATTAATCTAATTTACACAAGACTGGAAATAAATGAATTAAACACACACTAAAATCAGACCAGCCTTGTGTGAGATGTATATGCAAATATACCTTGGACTTGGCATCACAATTCAAAATCAGTCAGTTGAAGCTATGCGATGAGATTTGAATGTTCCATTAACTTCCTTCCCTCATTCATGTCACAACATCAGCTGGGGCTATTACATCTGTCAGGACATTACCAGTAAGGTGAGGTGGGGAGAAAAATAGATTTCATATGTGACAGGTCTTATCTGCCCTTCACTAAACACATTTGCAGCTAGGGAAGGGTATGCTAGATTAGTCAGTGAATCATGTGGAAGATGAGCAACAAGGGCAGGTGCCAATACCCCAATGCCAGATTGAAAATTGAGAATTTCTCTGCAAATGCTGTAAGGCCACAGTGACCCACTCTCTGACACCAGCAAACACACAATCACCAACTGTAGGGGACCTTGGATGGTAAATAAACTCAAATTAATTGAAGGAAACCTCTTGTAGTTCTGACCAAGCAGAGGTTTGAGAAGAAATTAGTTACATAGTTTCAATTTCTTTGTACATTTTAATTTTGCCCAATAATGCTGATTAGAGCTCTTTGGGTTTCACTTTGATTTCAGTCACATGTCGTAGCACTCCTGTGTGTGTTGTACCACACAGCTGTGATACTCTTTATCAACATGCTGGAAGCAACAGCTGACTCAAACAAGCATAAAAACTATTTGCACATATTTCCACGATACAATATATTTTTTAAACTTTGTATTTTATCCAGCAGGCCCTTTAAAGAGTATTTTTTTTTGTCCTTCACATGCTGTGTTGTTTAATCAAAAAAGGATAAATATATTTCATATAAATAAAAATTCAAAACTTGGTGCATTAAAGCAGAAAGTCTCATTATCGTTATCAAAATGTGCTTCAACAGAGTGGATCTTTAAACTCTGAGGACGCTTCCTTCCTTTTTCCTTTTCCTTTCTAACACCGCTCACCAAAGCAGTGCACGCTGTTCCGAGCCCCCGTTTCATATCATGTTTAGAGTTGCACTTTTCATATTCTAACCATGGGAATTATTCTACACTAACCCCAAGGCTTAGCCCCAAGCTGAAATTGCCTTACTTTAAACATATAGTAATCATTTTACATGATTTGAATTAAGTGTTTTACGGCATATTCTTAATCACTGTTTATTCACCGCCATCACAATTTGCTATTAGCAAAAACCCCCCACGTTTCAACCATGTTGTTCACATGACCTTTCAGACCGAATGTTTGATCTCGTGAGCTACTGTAATCTCATTTTTTTTGTAATGAGGCACTGGAATACATGATCAAGGCCTACGATAGCAATAATGCATCACGAGTTTGTGTCACATGCGTTTTAAAATTAGTCCATTTAATTAAAGCAATAAGCATTTCAAGACAAATTTACGCAGTCATTTTATATCAGGCAGTAATGATTCCAGCACTATTTTTGTGCATTATTAAACACGCAGCAGTTAATTATCTCAATTACAAGTGTACTTCAGACGGAGCGTGCTATTATATGGTCAACCGTTTGGGATGCATCAGAAATCGCCAAACAAAACTGGAGCACGACCCCAGTTAGTTTTCTCTGTTTTCAGTTGCGCTGCTGCAACACTAACCAAATACCAAAGAACAAGATGATGTGCAGAGTTTGTTGTTTATGCTGGGCACCCATGCTGAGAGCACAAGAGGCACTTGGCTTCCTTCTCTAATTCTCTCCTGGACACAAACATTAGACTATCAGTGGGATACACATTACACTGCTTTTATAAATATTCATTCAACACGCAGATGAGTTTGTTTGCTGTTTTATATGTACACGCATAACACGTGTACTTGTGATTCACCAGAGATGAACTCATATTTTAGTATGTTCGTATTTCCAACATGTTTTGTCACTCAATCTCCTTGAATTGCAATACTAAAATATACATTAATATTTTAAGAATTCATGCCGTGCAACGCTATTTTTATCAGTAAAAAGAAATGGTCATTACTGCGTTTGACAGTAACAGCACTCGAAATTGAATGTGCGGGCACATTAGAGAGGAGAAGAACCAGACTTGACTGAAATTCTTGATGCTATTCTTGTCTGTTCCAGCTATTAGAATGAGTTTACCTGCTAGATGGAGACTGAGGCCGTAGGTCCGCCATATCAAATATCCAGAGCCATCCTGCCTCCCTGGCATCTAATTACTGATACAAATCATCCAAAGATAATGTATTCCCTTTTGCGATTTGCATATAATTGATGATAATGCTGTATATATTGTGGGCTGCTGATGCTCTAAAACGATGTCTGCATTTGGCAATAATGATCTGAGGAGATTATAAACATAAATCAGCAGAGTGTCAGAAGCAAGGAACTGTTTGGCAGTGTTACAATTCAAACATTCATGACAGGGTTCTGTTTTTTTTTTGTGGTTAATGTACTGTTTACATATTTTTTCAGTGTGTTACAATTTTATTGAAAAATTGATTATAAAAACTAAAAGGTCTCAGACCTTCATCAGACCCTCATTCAGGCAGTTTTGTTATAAATAGGGGTAAAAAGTGAACCGCATTACATTAATGAGCAAAATCACAAATAGAATTATAAACAGTTTATATTTATTAATGATTAATGCACAACCAATATTTGACTGGTGCTCTCAAACATAAAAAAAAAGCATTTGCAACCTTTATGTAGTAGTTTTGCTAAATGTGGCATTAATAACTAAAATTTATCAGAAGCCCTCAAGTTACTGCAGTTTTTTTTTTTTTTTTTTGTGGAAAACAAACTGAAAAGTTCACCAGGCACAAACTAATATTCAGCTTAAGAGTATGTGGCTCTGATGATAGCAGTACAGTGCTGAGGCATGAACAAGATAATCAACTTTTTTTTTTCATCTTTTCATTTCTGGTAACTGCAGATACTACAGGATGCCAAAAGTTCACCAGTCTAGCAGTCGCATCAATATTCTTTGGCATCTTACCCACAAATAGCTCAGAAGTTGAGTCATTTTAAGATCATGTGATGGCAGGGAAACCGTCATAACTTCATCTTCATCTTATGATTTTTTTTTTCTTTCCAGAAACAAGGAATGCCAATAAAAAGAGGAATCCAAAGTGTAACAATGCTATTAAATATAATATCTAATAAAAGTGTGTGGAGTTTGCATGTTCTCCCCGTGTTTGCGTGGGTTTTCTCCGGGTACTCCTGTTTCCTCCCACAGTCCAAAGACATGCAGTTAGTGAGGTTAGGTTAATTGGTGATTCTAAATTGCCCATAGGTGTGAATGTAAGTGTGCATAGTTGTCTGTCTCTCTGTGTTGGCTCTGCGTTAGGCTGGCGACCTGTACAGGGTGTACCCTGTCTCTCGCCCTATGACAGCTGGGATAGCCTCGAGCCCCCCCGTGACCCTGAACAGGATAAGCGGAAGAGGATGGATGGATGGATGGATCTAATAAAAGGGTGAGAAAGAAGCTGCACTCATATATATTTAAGTATTTGCAATGATGAATACATGGCCACTTCTTTGCTAGAAAGTGCAATGCAGACTTCTAACTGTCATGATTTAGTACTGAAGCCTCTACCCAGCCATCTGGACCATTAAATTAAACAAGATCTCCAGTCTGCATCTATTACTTGTATTACCATGGTGTTATAGTGTTTTATTCATTTTGTGTTTTTTTTTTTTCACAGAGCCAGGGAAAAATGTCAAGCTAACAGAAAGTGAGCAAGGACAGGTCAATCACACGCTCCAATTATTTATCAAGTTGCGTTTATTTGTTTGCATGCTTTAGAAAACTCCAGAGCTGAAAGGCACACACCAAAACAAAGACAAATGAAATATTATTGGAGACAAAGAAAAGTACCTGTGCTGTTGCACAAAAGCATTACTGGATAATAGGATCAGTATAAATTTGTTGAGATTTAGAGAAAAATCAAAGACGATAGTGCTGTTTAATTTAGAATTCGCAGCGTGATTGGCACATTTGGTCATGCTCTTTTTGAGGCGCTGATTAGCAATTTTCTGTTCCACAATAAACTGGTATTGATCTATTTCCAGGAGAGAAAAGGCAAACATGACTGATCTACTTTCAAAACATTAAAAATAAATACAGAATTCTTTTTTTTCCATTTCATGGAATCCACAAGTCCTGTTTCCAATAACTGTGAAGGTCTTGGCAAATTGTCTTCTCTTCAATCTCTATCTTGGTTTTCTTTACAAAAATGTTCTAATTCTTCACTGAATAACTCAAAATTGCCTTGAAGTAGTCAGAATCAATACAGTGAATAGAAATTATAAAATATAAACAACAAACAACTTTGTCTTCTAGGTTTAGGTACAGAATGACTTTCCAGATGTACAGGCTTTTTTAAATGCTTTTTTATTTATTTCATTCATTACAATAAACCACAAAATTTAAAATGTAAAGACTAGACAATAAAAGACACTTAGTTGACTGTCATTCAGGACATAAAACACAACTCTGGCATTTTAAAATGATATTTTATCTTAGCATAATTGCTAAGTGCTATGATATGAGCCTCTGCTTATTAGCAGTCTTATAGGTAAATCAGCCAAACTTTGTTGTCTTTAAAATTGTCATTAACTTCCAAATAAGCAATAAAGTAAAGCTTAACAGCCAAACATCATTATACTTACGTCCATAAGCTCTGAATCTGCCTCAGCAGAAACACTGAGATCAATCACAAGATTGGCTCCCAACTATTCTCTTACTATAGGTGTCTCTGTTTTACAAGCCAGTCCCATTTTATACACATCTATAAACATCCTAAAATATTTTTTAGGACGTCCATGAAGACCATTGACCATCACTCACATTCAGCTGTACCAACATGCTTCCAGTCACTAGAAAGGTGCTAAAAGAACTGATGAAGGCTTCTTGCTGTCTACACAAAGTCCTTAAATTGGGCCAGTTTTATCTTATCTAATAACCCATTTTATGCTTGGTGAGAATGAAGTGAGTCCACCTGAATGGATGTTTTTACTCTACTGCAGCATAATGAACCTGCTAATATAAGCTAAATCAAATTCCCAGTCTTTATTCTGTTATACAGTATATATCGTTCTATTGAACTTATCAGCTTTGATTTGCTTTTTTTTTTTTTTTTTTTTTTTTGCCTTCAAAGCAAAGAGAGAAAAAACTTTTGTGAAATCTCTCTTTGGGGGAGTTGTGTCGTTTTTGTCTGCGTCGCACAACACATTCTGCAGAATTGTATATTTTTTGGATTTTGGCTTTGTTTGGCAAATTGGACAGTTTAATTTATCCAAAGACCTTATTAATCAACATAATCAGCTAGTTCAGGTCCAAGAGTCTTGACACTTAAATGCAAAACATGAGTATAATGTATTTAAAAGTGGTGTTTCAGTCCAATCTATTTAGGTTAAAAAAAAGATTAATTACATGTTTAATTTATAGTATTAATGATTTCCACAGTTGTACTGAAACAAAAAGCCTAGTCTTGAAGGCGCTGTCCACCTGGCACTGCAGCAGCAACAATAAGCAGCACAGCCAATTAACAGTGACATGGACGACAGGATGTGAGCTGTCACATCTTAAAATCACGTCATTGTCTTGTCTTGTCTACAGTTTCTCTAACATCTTTCCACAGGTCAAACACTGCTGGATTGATGGATTGATCATTATACGAGCTAACAGAAACTTGCATAAAAGGCACAGGAAACTGCTAATGAGCTTTCATATCTAAGGCTGCTATTTTTAAAGGGCAGACTGTTTAATAAGACACTGTTGTTTTTTTCTGACAAATATTGTTCTTTTGCAGTGTTTCTGAATCACTCCAGGGAACATATTGTAGGTGGTTTATTCCAAGCAAGCGATTGTGCAAAGAGACCTGACTTGACCTTGGAACCATCTAGGTATGCTGTGCCACAATGTTGTACAGTAACCACAGATTTCTCACTCCTTGCAGTGTGCATTATACTATTTTATAGCTTTGTATTAGTCTACATTCTCACTGTTCATCTCTCAGTTTTCACTTTCATTATAATTAACACATTTGCAGTGGCAGCGTATTTGTGGAACTTATTGTTTCTCCTGCATTTTAAACAGTCAATCAAACAGAAATAAATCAATATTTTAAAATATTTTTAACTTAAACATAACAGACCAGGTTTGACTGTTATTATAATGAAAGAAAGCATTGCATGAATTGTGCTATACCTCAGAACAGAGCAACTTGAATCAAAAAGCAATGCTTGCTGCACTTACAGTGACTACACCTGTGTGCAGTTTCCGTGAAGCAGATATTTTCTGTGGCAGGATGGCTGTGAGAGCTAAAAATCTTCCCAGCAGAACAATACATTTCAAGAGAATTCAGGAGAGTGGGAGAATAAATGAGGGAAGGGAGTCATTAAAATGAGCAGTAAGATTAGCTGTGTGCCGAGACCAAAAACATTGCTGGTGTTTTTACAATTCTTCTTAACACAAAATGATTTATATTAAAAAATGTTGGTTATTTGCAATTCAATGATTCAAGCTAGGATGAGAAATTAAAAATGGTAATTTATAAGAATAGTTAATGCTAATGCCTGGCGTTTAAAACAATCTTAGCAGATATGGGATTGTTGCAGTTGTTCAAAAACATGAAAACATATGAAATATGAAAATATGCTTCACCGAGATAATGGATATATTCTGTCTGTCATAAAGATGGCATTCAAAAAAGGCAATTGTGTTTTTTTTGTTTTTGTTTTTGTTTTTTAAAGCTACTATAACATCTGGCCAATATTTATAACTTCGACTTCCAAAGGTCCAGGTCACGGACCCAGTCTAATTGAAGATGTCCAGACCTCCTCCTCCATAGCCGCATCCTGTGGCTGTGCTGGGGCCTCCTCTCGCATGGGCATGCCCTAAAACACCTCACCTAGGAGGTGTCCATGAGGCATTCTAGTCTGATGCTCTAACAATCTCAACTGGCTTCTTTAGCTGTGTAGTTGCTCTACTCTGAGGCCCTCCCTAATGACTGAGATACTCACAGGATTTCAAAGAGACAACCCAAACACCCTTCAGAGGGAGCTCATTTCCACCACTTGTATCCCTGATCTTATTCGTTCTGTCACTACCCACAGCTCATGGCCATAGGTGGGAATCTAGATCCACAAATAAATCAATAGCCTTGTCCCTAAAAATCATGAACAAAATCAGTGACAAAGGGCAGCCCTGGCGGAGTCCAACGCCCACCGGAAACGAGTCAGAGTTATTGCCTGCAATGCGGACCAAGCTTTCGCTGCAGTTGTACAGGGACTGAGTGGCTCATAACAAAGGACCAGACACCCCATACTCCCACAGCACAGACCTGCTACCCATATTCCTGATTCCTGCGCACCCTACACAACATCCTGAGGAGCATGGTCCAATGCCTTCTACAGGCCCACAAAACACATGTAGATTGGTTGGGCATAGTTCTACGCTCCCTCGAATATCCTCGAGAGAATAAAGAGCTGGTCCAGTGTTCCATGACCAGGACAGAAACATCACTGTTCCTCCTGATTAGTTACAGTAAAGTGCTGCAGTACCACATTCACATTCATGTGAATGAGTGAGTGTGTCCAAACCTTTGACTGGTGCTGTATATTATATTAAATCCTGATGGTTGTTGCCCATGTTATGAATATTTGGCATGAAAACCTGCAGCTTAGACTTTCTTTAGTTAAACAGCTCACTAATGAGAGGAGAGTCAGCACCTTTACTGACAATGTGTCAAACATCAGTGACAGGCTGCTTTAGGAGAACAATAGGTGTCAAGGGTCAGTGGCTCATTGACATTTAACTGTTTAATTACAAGCTTCACCAGGATCTAATTTCCTGGGTGGGCATTCTTTATGTTGAACTAAAACCGTATCAGCTCAGTCAGACCTGTATAATTACTGCCCAGGGCAAGTATATCCCACTACTCTACCACTGTACCATCACTAGAATGATTGGAGCTGCAAGGGGTAGGAGCAGGGGGTGGGGATCACCAGCGTAACAGGCCATTACTCATAAAGGTCTGGACTGGCAATATAGAGTCAAACATCTACAGAGTGGAAAAAAGCTCTTGCTTCAATAAAAGAACATGGATTGCTTATCTGAGATAGTGGCAAGCGCATGGATCATTCTGCTGAAAACTGCTTCAAGTAGTTTTAACTCATCAGTACGTCGAAGGACTTCTTTTTCTGTAACTGCAAAACTCCACATTGTTCATGGGAACTAAAAAATTACTGTATAACATTAGTGGCTACATCTTGGCCAAAAAAAAAATGTCCTGTATATCATTAAGGAAACTCAGGAGTAAAAGAAGCCTTGAGTTAGCTGACCAGTGTGAGATAGTCACAAAATAAGAACTATTTTTTCTGTGTGTGTGTGTGTGTGTGTGTGTGTGTGTGTGTGTGTGTGTGTGTGTGTGTGTGTGAGTGTACGAAGCATTTTTATTTATTTATTATTTGTTTATTTATTAGTATTTTTCATGGCAGCCAGCATGGTTATAAAAATAATATATTTCAGCAGAAAATATTCTCTGATCTTTTTCCAAACCTCACACCTCAAGCAGTTCTGTACCCTACACATAACCAAACAGTATAGCCAATGAAAAAGGTGAAAAAGAGATGAATGAATAAATAAATAAATAACAAAGATAGTGTAACAACAATCGTTCAGTGGGCATGAAACTGAGGTCTCTTAAATTAATTACATATACTGTCAGGGGACAAATAAATGTCTTTTTTTATTACTATTTCATGGATTACCATGAGATTGTTTGGGGCATAAATTATAGGCTTTATTAAAAGTTTATAAGACCTGGAAATGGCCTGCTGGAAAAAAGCTCCAAACCTCAGTGTGTTTTTCTTAAAACTGACATGAATAATCTTATATGTGAGCGGGCATTACGCCTTTGAATTCTATAAATAGGTCTTTCCACCAACATATCAGCTATGTTGGTAATTCAGAGGTTGCTCAAGATGGCTTATGACCAAATAAAGAACTAATGGAAGGAGGAAATCCATCTGGAAATGGATAGATTGCACTGGATGCTGGCAGAAAACATTAACATCTGGCAAAGACATGTTGCACTCCTATATCTGAGCCAGAGATATTTGGCATCAAGTATAAATGCTCCATGAGTAAAAATAAGTGACATAGTAAGTTTTTTTTTCATGTGGTAATTAGTTTATTGATGGATTTTTTCGAGCAGAAAAATGTAATAAAACATCCACCCAGCCCCTATCCCTTGTTTAGTTTAAACATGAAGGCAAACAGATGCAGGCAATACATTGTTTCAAGTTGTAGCCATCATTGCTATTTGTTAGTCGATACACAGATCAATACCATTTGTATAGGCACTCAGGTTTCTCTGGAAACATGCTCGCTGCATTTCTCTCTCTCTTCGTAAAAGCTGTACATGCACCACGCACAATGTCTCATGTGTTACATTGATTGTTTTTTTTTAAATAGAACGATGAGCACTTTTAGCGATGCAAAGAAATGCTGGGGCTACGGTAAACATTCCATATCTCAAATGCGGTCTCCCTCCTTTTCATCCCACAGTTTTGAATTTTGAGTTTTAAATTTGAACAAATTGGCTTTATTATCAATAAAGTCTAACATAATAAGAAGGCTATTGTACAGTTGTCACAAAGACTACTTCATTGCTATTCATTGTGCTCAGTCTGCCCCTTTGTCCCTGTCTCCAGCCACATCTCACGTCCCTCCAACCTTCGGGAACTTTCCAGAGCTGCCACTCACAACCTGTCTACCATGAACTGAGACTGTCCTGTTTTTTTCCCTGTTAACTAAGCCACACCTGCCAACACATTCACTATTCATTTCCATCAAATAACAGCCCAACAATTAACACAGACTGCCTTTCATGTTCCAGTCACTTCTGCATGTACCTGCAGCTGAGTGTTTTCCTGCCTTCAGATTTTTCCTGCCCTTTAAGTTAATTCTTGTTCTGTTCAGATTTGCTGTCTTTCCTTGTAACCTTTGTCCTGTAATCTTAACTTCTTAACTAGATTTCTGGCTGCATCTGGCTTGTTTTTCTACACAACCTATGAGAGTAATTATTACCATATTTGTTGTTTAAAACATCTTATAGCTACTTTTTTCACATCATAAAGTGATACATTACATTTTTTTGGAAAGCTGGCAAAAAACAAGTTCTTACATGCAGGTATTAAAATATTTTGCTGTGTTCCTATAACTATAAAGTAATGTGATCCTCTCCCATGCAAACAATTTTAAACAAATTAAAATGTATAATCGCAAAAACCTCCACATATTTAGATATTGAAAATCTCTAATGTAAAAAGACAGCAGGGGCATGCAATAAACACATCTAATTATGAGTTAGTCTGTTAAAATATTTGTATTGTCTTGTGTCATAAATTAATCATATTACCTGTCACACTGTATCAAGCCATGAAGTCACACAGTCCATCAGGCATCTAGGTTATACACTGAACCTCCATCTGGATGATGATGAAAATGCTTGCAACCGTAACACGTGTAATTCATTTGCAAGATGCTCATTTTACACAATGTCATAACCCATTTGAGATTTTTTTTTTTTAGCACAATGGCTTTGAAGTTCATAGTTTTTTACTTTATTTAATAACAAATCATATTATGAATAATATGAATGATTATTCGTCAATTCTTTAAGTCATTTTAAACCATTAACATGGAGGGTATGTAGCTCATAGGAGAAAAAAGAAATCCAATCCAACAAACTGTAATAACTCTTTATGACAAATTTTATTAAACAGTCTTGTTACGCTGGAAGAAAAGACTGAATCTGAGACTCCTAATCACACAAAGTCACAACAGCATGCTATGAATGGTGGAATCTCATGTTGCAACGTGCGCTGTTAGAGACTGTCAGCCTGCACTCAGTGGTCTAATACTGGCCAAGGCTGTGTTTATGTGTTATGCACATTAGCTCATACAGTGATCCTGCCATAAAGACAGCTCTGACCTGCAGAGAACTGACATATGACCTCTGGGGAACACTGGGAGAGGTGGGAAGTAACAAAGTATAAATATTTTGTTACTATACTTATGTAGAATTTTCAAGTTATTTTTCTAGCAACTTTTTACTTTTACTTCCTGCATTTTTAAACAAATATCTGTAATTTCTACACCTTACATTTTCAAAATGGTTTGTTACTTTGACAAACCTCTTTAACACATCCATCCCCAGGGCTTATCGCATACAAAGACATGAAAGAGGCAAAACCATAGGATTTATGCGTCATTTATATTGCAATCCGGAACAACATGGTCCATAAGTTGTGGTCACAGTACTTCAGCATCTAGTTACAGAACAGGCATGAAAATAAAAGGAGCAACGTGCTGTGGCAGGTAATTGCAAATGCAACTTTTGTAAACGCTCAACACATATCAGTAAACACACAAACTGTCTGCAGTCTGTCACACAGTGTGTCTGCTAGCTAAAGGTCCAGCTGCTGTATTTCCAGCGAGAGAAAAGGATGAGAGAGAAGTTCACTCAGAGATGGAGAAAGATGTAAGAGAACAGGAGAGGAAGAAGAGAGGTTAGATTTAAATGGAAGAAGTTATGTGAAGTTATGTTTTTGTCCTGCAAAACAAACTGAGGTACACGAACTTTGTTTTATTCAAAGGCTGCCTGAAAATACTGCAGTTTAGTGCAGGATAAACAGGTCAGTTTGCTGTGCTGTGGTGCTTTTTACAGTAAAATTTTGCTGGACTGCTGCACAGTGGCTGTAGTGCTCATGGTCACAGTTAAGTTACATTTAGTGTAGTAATGATGAATTTGAATTTAAGCTGATGGAACTTAGGTTCAGTCACTGAATTCCATCTTTATACCAACTGTATACTGTCAGTATAAAGACAGTATATGGTCAGTATAGGGGATGAGCTAAGATAGCTCATAAAATACTGCGCAGTAACCCTCAGAGCAGCAGCAGCAGCACAGGTCAGCTGATCACAGCCTACACACAAAGTAAATCTACTGGAGCTCTCAATAGAAATTACTGTGAGTGATTCTTTTCCCAATGTGGAGACACTACAACTGATTTTAGGGTCCCCCCACCTGCTGAATCCCACTTTAACCCCTGATTATACTAATTTTTGTTTAGGTGACGAGGCAGAGTCACCCTCTATAACATAAGTAACAACTTCAATTCAATTCAATTCAGTTTTATTTACATAGCGCCAAATCACAACAAACAGTTGCCTCATGGCGCTTTGTATTGTGGGTAAAGACCCTAAAATAATACAGAGAAAACCGAACAGTCAAAACGACCCCCTATGAGCAGCACTTGGCGACAGTGGGAAGGAAAAACTCCCTTTAACAGGAAGAAACCTCCAGCAGAACCAGGCTCAGGGAGGGGCAGTCATCTGCTGTCAAGTCAAGTCAAGTCAAGTTTATTTATAAAGCACATTTAAAACAACGACGTTGACCAAAGTGCTGTACAAGATCTGTAACCCCAAGGACTATACTAAATAAAAATAAAAATATATAAATAAATAAATAAAATAATAAAATAAAAATAAATAAATAAAAACATTAAGAACAATAAATAACATAAGAAAATTAAAAATTAAAACGTTTAAAACAAGTACCATAAAATACCATAAAACAATCATCTAAAAGGAGGTAGCACTGCAGCCAAATGCCAAGGAAAAGAAATGTGTTTTTAATAGAGATTTAAATGTGTGTATCGTCTGAGCTGTGCGGATATGGAGAGGTAGATCGTTCCATAGCTTTGGTGCTGCTGCTGCAAAAGCTCGATCACCTCTCTGTTTTAGTCTAGTTTTAGGCCTCTGTAAGAGCAGCTGGTTCGATGACCTCAGAGCTCTTACAGGGGTGTGACAGTGAAGCAGCTCAGACAGATACAAAGGTGCCAGTCCGTTTAAGGCTTTAAAAGTAAGCAATAAAATCTTAAAATCGATTCTAAAACGGACAGGGAGCCAGTGAAGGGATGACAGGACTGGGGTAATGTGTTCATGCTTTTTTAAACCGGTTAAAAGACGAGCTGCCGCATTCTGGACTACCTGCAGGCGGCGCACAGATGATTGATCTATGCCAAAGTACAGAGAATTACAGTAGTCCAGGCGGGAAGTAATAAAAGCATGAATAACTTTTTCCAGGTCCTGCCGCGGGAGATAAGGTTTTACCTTGGCAATAACTCTGAGTTGGTAAAAACTGATTTTGGTAACAGCACTTACTTGCTTCTCCATTTTAAAACTACTATCTAAAATGACACCCAGATTTTTCACAGCATCACGACAGTGAGGAGCCAAATGACTCGGAGTGCCAGAGGAGTAGCTTGAGGGGTCAAATTTACCAAAGCATATGACCTCGGTTTTGCTTTCATTAAGATTTAGGAAATTGTTTCTCATCCAGGACTTGATGTCACTTAGACAGTTCAGCAGGGGTTCCCATGGATCTCTGCTGTTCAGTTTGATGGGCATATACACCTGGATGTCGTCAGCAAAACAGTGGAAACAAATATTATGTTTCCTAAAAATCGACCCTAGAGGCAACATATACAATGAGAAAAGAATTGGGCCCAGAATGGACCCCTGAGGCACTCCAAAAGAAAGCTTTGCTGCTGTGACCGGTTGGGCTGTGACCGGTTGGGCTGAGGGGAGAGAAAAAAAAAAGACATGCTGTGGAAGAGAGCCAGAGATTAATAACAATTAATGATTAAATGCAGAGTAGAGTACAAACAAAGTAAATAAGGTGAATGAAAAGAAACAGTGCATTATGTGAACCCCCCAGCAGCCGAGGCCTATTGCAGCATAACTAAGGGATGGTTCGGGGTCACCTGATCCAGCTCTAACTATAAGCTTGATTAAAAAGGGAAAGTTTTAAGCCTAATCTTAAAAATAGAGAGGGTGGCTCTCTCCCAAATCCAAGCTGGGAGCTGGTTCCACAGAAGAGGGGCCTAAAAGTGTCCTAGGAACCACAAGTAAGCCAGTAGTCTGAGAGTGAAGTGCTCTATTTGGGTGATATGGGACTATAAGGTCTTTGAGATAAGATGGGGCCTGATTATTCAAGACCTTGTAGGTGAGGAGAAGGACAAAGACAGAGCTTTTTTAAAATTTTTTTTTATTATTTTTCTTTGCTCATGTTCTACATAAATACATACAGAAATAGGATGGGCTCCAGCAACGATGAATATGACTGAGTTTCTAATGTTCCAAATAAAGTAGAAACTTGGTGTTCAAAAGGAGGATTAAAGTCTCGAAAAGAAAGTGACTGACAATAATGAGAAACTTGGATTACCACTGCTAACTGGCTTTTGCCCAATGGAGGCATGCATTCTATCAAGCATCTTTATTTAATTATTGTTACAGCCAGAAGGGGAAGACACTGCAGGTCTCAGCTTTAGCACTGGGGACTTAGTAATTCCATCATATTCTTAAAAATATTATCCACAATTTTAAACAAAGCACAAATTATTATATTTAACACCAGGACTCAAAATGGAAACAAACCTCAGATAATCATAATATTTGGTTTATTTCAATAATTTTGTTATATTTTCATTATGGATAACTCAGTAGTTGAGAAATAAAGGACTAAACATTGATTAAGCCTTTAACAATACTAGGGCCTGTAATCCAGGCCCAAAAGAATTTGCCAAAAAAATCCAGGATTGTTAAAGGGTTAAAAGTCACTGAGAGACAACGACTCTCTGCAGGTTCTCAGTAAATGACGTTACTTTGTTGACTCTTTGTGGCTGTTTGAGCTTTCATATAAAAGTAATCTTTATTTTTTTAGTTGACATTTAAGAATCCTAAATTGTTCCCATATCGCTATTAAATTGCCATGCAAACTGACACTAAATTCAGTTTTAATTTAACTGTCAGTGGGCTGTCTTCATATTTTCCTTTATGGTTACATCACATGTCTTGGAAAAAAAAAAAAAGAAGAAAGAAGCTTTTCTTTTATATTAAATGATACTCCACTGCATTAATCTGTAAAGGATCTCAGAAATATCAAAGTTCAGCTTTTGGTGCTTTTTATGTGTTTATCTTTTACCTACATCCTTACCTTACCTACATCATTTCATTTCATACTAGCAGCAATACCACAAGAACACAATTTAATATTTTCACAGAAGAACCTTTAGTAAATCACAGGAATGTTCAGGTAAAAAGTTCTTGCATTTTTTTATGTACCTTTGACAGTACACTATATATATCGTAGTGACCAAGTTACACACTTTGATAAAAGTTTAAAATTTTATGGAAACATTTCTTTCACCAGACTGAGCCGTAACACTTTTCTGACAAAGTTTGCTGTCAATTTAGTTCATTTCCTACATCAAAATTTCATTATAGAGAGCAATATACCCAAAAATTAAACCAAGCAAATACCAGTTTCTTTACAGTTTCACTTTTCAATTCTGTTTGAAACATAAATTTAATATATCAGCCCCATACTTGTTCACATGCAGCATTTGTATAGCCTTCAGCATACAATATGATTTTTATCAAGACTTAACCATAAAATACAAAATGTCACCAACAATGTTTATCATATTTAAAATGGTTAGTTTTAGCGTTTGGGCCACGGTTGGGCTCATGGTTTGCGCCAGTTGCACCCTGAGATAAAAAGCATCAGTTCAGAGCAGCAACCACGTGTTATATCATCACATCTCATCTTTTTTGAATTGTGCATTCTTGCAGCAGGTTTGATAAAAATGACCCTTATAACACCGAGTGGATCATCGCTGACACGTTTTTCCACGCCTTCGCCGCTCTCTACACTCGTTATCGAGATGGTGAGCTGAGGTGGAGCGAAAGGAAACGCTTTTCTAACATCCAAAGCAGCAGCAGCGCTTTTTCCTGTAACCACCATTAAACCTTTACTGGGAAACAGCTGGAGGTCCTTCATCAACCACCTGATCAGCAAGTGACGAAAGAAAGAAACTCTGGAGCTGCTGTAGCAGCAAAAAATCTATAGTTAAGCTACGGAAGTTATAATATGCAGATGAATAAGACAAAGGTCTTTCTTATCCGATTACTCGATTAATTTATGGAATAATTGATAGAATATTCGATTACTAAAATAATCAATAGCAGTCCTAGTTTGTAGTTTAGGTTCTGGCAAAACACCCAGTCAGGTGAATGTAAAACAGGAGGAAGTGTCTGTGATTTCTCATGATATTGAGTTTTAAAAGATAAAGAAACAAAACAAAAAGATCTTCATTCCACTATGTCGTTGATATGAACAACATTTTGTATCTCACCCATTTAAAAACAACTGTGATGTCAAAGCAAATGAATAACATCCTAGTTTGTGGGCAAATTGTGATGCATGCAGTAGGTCAGATAAGCAGAAGCTAACTCACAGTATAGAAGGTAATTAAGGAGGCGTTTTGTAAATGCTTGAAGTCAGATCTGATTCCAGTTTGCCAGCAAGAACTAATAAATGTGTCACTCGCACTCTTTGAGATGCGGCTTGGCTTCACTAATGACAGTTGCTACCGATTTAACCTCAGCTAGCTCTATAATTAACCGGTTGATGTTCAGGTGCTCTGTAGCTGCATCCATGCAAAGACTGGGACTAGCTTAATATGTGAGAGTGCAATAAAGCTGTGTCTCTTCAGTCAGCATGAGCAGTAAAAGTGTTTGTTATGCACAAATTATAAGCTAGTTCTGTGGTCATTAACGACTCTTAATATGCACGTGTCTTGTTTATGATACTGACTGCAATTAGCTCTAATTTAAGGGGTTTGATGTATGAGTAATGGTGAGTCATTGGGAACAGCAGTAGGCATAATGATAAAGGTTGCTGAATACGAGGCCATGTTTTGAATTATGATGCATTTAGGAGGTTGTAACAATGTTATTCAACATTTACAAGTCTAACACTCTTAATAATTCATGTGGATGTCTTAAATTTATATGACTAAAACATTATAATGGGATTTGAAATACCTCTCACGCAGTGCTTACTTACTCAAAGCTTGTAATGATACGAGATGAAAACGCCTTGACTTCATGTTCAGAGATTCAGGAAAAGCTAAGGATGAGCAATGCACACGGAACCATCCTTTGTTTGGCACAGAGAGGTTCATTTTAAAAATATCATGGCCTCCTGTTGGACAGGATGGTGTACCCTCTCCTCTAAGGTCCGTACACAGAGCGGCGCTGTTCAAGCTGGTAAACAGCAGTTCCATTTAGCCAAGCACTGATGCCATGTTGTCCCACTTTCATGGATGGCCTTAATCTCTGCCCTTAGCTGAGGCAGATTAATCTCTACAGTGCTGACATTATCTCCTGTTCAACACTGTGACACTGGACACAGGAGGAACTCCCCACATCCTCACTTCTCGAAGCTGAAACATCGTGTCTAATGTCCCTGGATGTTGATCAGAAGTTAAAGTATAACTATAGCTGTGATTCATATCAGAGGTGCATTTATACACTTTCCAATAGCACCATTTTACGCAAGTGTTAAAATACCAAGTCACGGAATATGCATAATATTTTTCTATTACAAACGGTTGACCTTGTTGCACTAAACTGTTCATTGTATGTGCCAAGCTTATGTATGATTAAAGAATCTCATTTTAACCTTCTAAAAAAAAATACCGTTGGAATTACTACTATAAACCACACAGGATATGTGCAGTAAGTGGAACAGAATGTGCTTTTTGTCAATTTTCTGCTCAATACCTTGATGTGCCCACCTGCTATTCAAATCACAAAGTACATGTCAAGCTGACTAATAAAAGGTAAAAAGTGGTAAATAAATACACCATCTTATGTGACTTCAAACAGTGGTAGTCTGGCTAAAGAACCATCAAATATTTCATATTAATAATCTTTTAATTATTAACCAGAATCATTTGATATGCCACAAAAGGCTATCTTAATAATGATATAAGACAGTGGATGTGCAGCCCATTGGAAAACACATTTTCTCATAAGGATGAAGGTTCTTTGTCTTTGTGCGTCCCATTGTTACAGAGTCTTCACACTCTCCTATTCAAATGGATAAGCAGTGATACAGCATTGTGTTGAGGCTTTGAACTGTGCTCAGTTGGAAAAGTGAGGGAATGGCAGGAATGTGGACAAATACTTACTCCAGTATTCTTTAGTCTGTGTGCTTTTTTCTAGCTTTACATTAAATTTGATCATTTCAATAAAGGTTTGCTTTCATGCTTTCCAAAACCCAACTCTTAAAAATTTAACCATTATAAAAGATGTGATATATAGAGAACATAAAACATTAAATTATAATAAAACATCTAGTCTATGATCCATTCTGAGAAACAAAGACACCTGTTTTTTTCTAACAAGTGAGAGTGTGAGCTTATGATGAGACATGTGAAGATATTTTTGTGCCTTAAAAAAAATATGTGGGAAATCATCATTACATCAGGGAGGAAACGTTGATAAGAGTTGATAAGTTTTAATTAGTTACAGATCTCTGGAAGTTATGAAGGTGGTGGATTGTTTGGGAATAAAAATGGCAGAATGAACATTTAATTTGACGTTCAGCTGTACAGCTCAAATAGCTGCTGTGTGTTTAAGGCTGCTTATTTAATGGCATAGTACTTGTCTTTCTTACTGGCCACTCAAAGCACTTTAGACTAAAACCACATTTAACAGTACACACAGCACTAACATGCATGTCTGTAGACTGTGGGAGGAAGCCCCACAGGGAGAAAATACAAGCTCCACACTGAAAGACCACAACTGACCAGAATATTCAAACAGGCATCAGTGCTAACCACTGCACCACCATGACGCCCACAATGGTGCTTTAATGTGCAAATATGTCAGGTTCTGTAATCAATGTTTTGCGAGTCAGTTTGCAATCATACACAAAGACAGTTGTGTACTGGTGCATTTTAATTTACAATTTTTCTGAGAGAATAACAGCACAGTCGCTCTTAGGTGTCGATTTTAGAGACGCACTGATTTCACTTTTTTTTAATAATGTGACCTGCCAATAGTGATATTTGCCGATATTGTAAGACCTATAACTGACAACATATAAGCTTCTTAAATGTAAAATATTATTTTCATAATAAAAAAAATTATTAAACTTTACAGTTTTCCCCAAACTGCAACAGGGCATAAATCCTTTCTCTTTTTCAGAAGGATGGCTTTAGCCACTTTATGTTTGCTAGCTTCTTTAACACGTCCACGAAAGTGATTTAAGTGTCTGATTAGGTTTGTTGTTACAAATGTGTTCATGGTGGCCCCCCCTGCTGTTTACTTTACCAAACTTTGTGTCTTCATTCACTGTGAGTAGCTTTTGTGCTAATGATGTTAATGTATGGGTGTGACTATTTGCCTGTGCCACTGTGCAAATGTTGCTCATGCATGAATTGGACCAACTTGTAATCGGACACAGACCAGGGCTGAGAATGCTGGAAACTGGCCGATTCTGGTCCCTGGCTTGCATAATTGATGTGTGTTGCCCTAAAATTAAACACACGATTCCTCCGGTATATAAAAAACAAAACAAAAACAAAGCAAAACCACAACAACAACAAAAACACCTGTATCTTCATACAGTAGATGCTTTTATAAGTATGATCATAATCTTCAAGACTGTGTGGTACAAAATATTAAAAACATCTCTAAACTGTAGTTTTACCGCACTCCAGCAAGCTGCTCGTTAGTTAGCATAACATTTGGGCTTTGATATTTGATATTTTACCTTTTCTAAGTTCATAAATGAAATGATGAGGTCTGTTCAATCCCCTGTGCCATGAACCCCTCTTGAAATACCCTCTGGGAAAATGTAGCTGTGACAAGATGACAAAAAGACTGCTGTTTTTTTTCACCAGATCCACTTTCTTCTCACATCACCTTTGCAGCTTAACAGTGGTGATTTCAGAGTGACATAAGCTTTTACTGTAACATTTGTTCATGCTGTTGAATGCTTCTTTTGATATTTCACACATATGTGAACATCTGTACCATGGATGTATTAAGGAGAAGAGGATGCAGGGCTATTTTAAATACTATCTCATTTATTTGAAGGAATGTTGCTCAGCAGCATGTAACATTTTCCATGATTCCTCTTTGAGGTACCAGATGTTCAGCACAATCCATTGAACATGGACTTTAAATTCCTTCTCGAGCTGGTAGATTGTCGGGCAAGCTGGGTGACTTTCTTTAGGCTTTCTGTACATGAATGTCATAAATTAAAGTAATCAAACACATCGTCTAGACTTTTGACATGTAAAAGAGCCAATTAAATCTAACTCTGCAAATAAAATAAACCATGTTGGAGGTCTTTGGAGTGGGAGAAAGGACCGGGAGATTGACAGACGGATTGGGGCTGCAGTGATGTGGACGCTGCACTGGTCCATCGTGGTAAAGAGTGAGCTGAGTGCAGCTGTTGATTTACCAGTCAGTCTACTGTACGTTCCTACCCTCACCTATGGTCACGAGCTTTGGGTAGTGATCATAGGTGAGACCATAGACACCCCCCACCACAATATTGGAGACAGGCGCATTTGTCCTACCCAAAAATTACACCGTGGACTAGAAGAATACTTGATTTTGAACTCATGTGCTTTTATTTTGAAAGGCTCTGAGTGTTTGGGAGGCAGAGACAGCGGCAGCAGTCAGAAACTCTTGAATGAGGTAAAACGGTCTGTCGGGAATGTTGCCGTGAATATGGCTTGTTTTTACCATCTTGTTTTCAGTTTAATTTCATATACAGGATAAACTTGACTTACTAGACAAGAAGTCAATTTGCAAGCAGTTTGTGGCTGCAAATGAGAGGCGCAAACAACATTTTGGCTCTTTTGCCTAGGCCAATATTTTTTAACCTTTTGTATACTCTTTCACCTGTTTGGCCAATTATTAAATGCAGGGCTGTAAAGTGCAACAACACACTGTGTTGTCAGTGAGGCACACAGCTGGTCTATTAAATGTGAGAGGCATCATTTATTTATTTCTGTTGGTTATTATTATTTTTATTGATATTTAGTTTTATTTATTAGATTTTGTTTTTATTGGCCAAACGAGTTTCAGACTGAGTAGGCGTATTTTAATAGCTGTTTTTTTTACTTAAGGTTGATATTAAAAAGTGAATAATTTGTTCATTACATTATTTGTGAGGGTTCTTTCATGTCAGAACGTTGTTTAATTAAAGAACCAGTTCTATTGCCAGTCAACCTACATAAATACATTTTTGACCAGTATTAAATGTTTTCGACCAATAAAACATATCAAACTTTGCACTTGTGTGTGCTACTAAATTATTTTTGTGCTACTGAAATATTTAGCTTGCTAGTACCAGTGCAGCCACCTGATAAAGTATGCGTACAGCCCTGGAATGACATGGTCATTATGCTCAGACTCAAGACTCAAGCCATTTTGTTTGGTGGTTTGCCCATGTCTTACAATTATGGAAAACGGACTAGTTCTTATATAGCACTTTTCTACTCTGAGCACTCAAAACGCTTATACAACACATTTACATTTACCCATTCATACAAGCACTTCCATCAGTAACTAAGCTAAGTTCTTTTATTGTCTAACATTCACACTCCAAGGCTTGCGTTGGAGAGCAACTTGGGGTTCAGTATCTTGCCCAAGGATACTTTGGCATGCAACCTGGGGCAGCCAGGAATCGAACAACTAACCTTCTGATCAGTAGGTGACCTGCTCTTCCTCCTGAGCTACAGCCACCCCATATGTTATAAAACATATACATATGTAAATTATGCATGCAATAATATAGGTGTACACAACACTATTTTTCCAAGAAACATTTGAAAAAGAATAAAATAAAAGATCAAATAGCATTTTTTTATGCTTTGCTCCGAGTATTTATGGATCTGTCAGGTTTCCAATATGTGTCCCCCCCAATAGTAAACTCATTCCTACGCCCTTGGGTGAGACTGCAAATACAAGTGGCAGAAATGAGCTGAGAGAAAGGGTGAGGAGTGCAGCCATTTGGGAGGGGCTCAAAGTAGAGCCGGTGCTCCTCCACATCAAAAGGAGCCAGCTGAGGTGGTTTGGGCATCTGACTAGGATGCCTCCTGGCCGCCTCTTGGGTGAGGTGTTCCGGGCATGTCCTACTGGGAGGAGGCCCTGGGGCAGACCCAGGACACGCTGGCGAGATTATTTCTCTCAGCTGGCCTGGGAACGCCTTGGGGTCCCCCCGGATGAGCTGGAGAAGGTGGCTGGGGAGAGGGAGGTCTGGGCTTCTCTGCGTAGGCTGCTGCCCCCGCAACCCAGCCCCAGATAAGTGGAAGAAGATGGATGGATGGATGGATGGATGGATGGATGGAGACTTTGGAATGGTCACCATTTGACATCTGCATCTTTTCAATGCTTTGGTGTGCAGACATGAGGGTCATTATTATTATTAAATAAGCATTACATATAAAAGTGAATGCAACTTTTATTTTTAAATGAAAATATAATGTGCTTATAAATAAAAATGGCCTCTGTCCAAAAGTTCAAATAATAATTTTTTTTTCCTTACATTGTTCAAGTGATTTGTGAATATTTTATACTCTACTTTGCTTTTTGGAGCCTAATATAAGGATTTTCTACTTTTCTCTGCTTTAAATCACTGTGAGTACCTAGCATTTGCCAATTACTGTCACATTACTGCCATGCCTGTCACATCTTTTTGAGTAGTATTCATCAGTTTGTTTATTTTACCCATTCACTTTCATTTCACAGTTTTTCAAAAACATTATTAATATACAAATAAATTAAATAAACTGGCCACCAGCGAAAGATATTTAAACCTTATCCTTATGGAGTGCAGCTTTAAGTCTGAAAAGCAGTGTGTCTGAATCCAGTGAGCCTGACACCGACAATCAGTCCAACAACCATGACTGCCTCAAGTTAATGGATTCAAAATGATTCGAGAGGTAGACACTTTATTTCTTTGACTATGGCTTTTATCAAGTCTGCAACATTCCCTCTCCATTGATTTGAAGAAAACATTCTTCGATATTGCTCAAGGGATGGCCTTTTCTGGTTTAGATGGGCAGGAATTATGGTCCAAGTTAAAAAACAAAACAAAAAATATCAATAGCCAGTGGGTGGACTGTCACAGAAACTGGCTCACACTTTTTGTAATCTTTTGACTTTTCTGCTACCTGTCGCACTTTAGTGCTACAAATTGCCTAGCAGTTAATGACCAGACACCAGAAAAACGAATGAAATTTTCATCAGCTGTATTTTTGTAGTGAATTTGATCCAGATTATCTGAAAGACTGCACTTTTAATTTGTACCTGAGATTTGAATATTTTATTTTTTTTAAACACATTTGTTGATAGTGTGTTTATAAACTTAGTACAAAAAATAAAGAAATTTGCATTTGGTTGAAAATTTCTTGGTTGTAACAATGCCTCTTTGCATTTAATCTTACTGTTGGAAAGCCTGTTTATTTCCTTCTAAATGGTGCCACATTTGTAAGGAAAATATGTTTCTGCTGTGTGGGTTGCGCCGATGAAAAATCTTCTCTGCCAATCCCAAACAGCTTATTCAGCTAATGACTCTTGTTTTGAGCTTCTGGTACCCCAGGTAACAATCAGGTTCCTTATTAGCAGCACCTGTGAACATGGAGCCTTCTACAGCGTTCAGTTGGTCTGTGCTCCAAGCGTGCCACGTTTGACTGATCTGGATAGGGCTTGTGCCATAAGACAAGTTCAAGCTGGTGTTGTGCAAAACCAATTTGCAGCATTATTTGGAGTGAGCCCTAGTACCACCTCCAAATAGAGGGTCAAGTTCCGCATAACGGGGGATGTCAGAAACAGGCCACAAAGTGGGCATCTCAAGAAGACGACACCACACGAAGACTGTTTCCACACCCTGTCAGCACTTAGGAACAGTAGGCAGTCTTCTACAGTTTTACAGTCAAGGCTTGCAGGACAGTATACCTGATGGCTCTCTACACAGACAATGCAGAACAGACTGCACCCAGACAATCTCCATTTTCATAGGCCACACTGGCTGACTTGCAACAAATGCTGGTTGAAGAATGGGATGCTATCTCAAAGCAGTGTGTGACCAAGCTGGTGACCAGCAGGAGAAGAAGGTGCCAGGCGTTTGTGGCTGTATATGGCATGAGGCCCCTGTTTGTTAGATTAATAAATTGATAACTTGCCAGTATGTCTTGTTTCTTCAGACTTCAATCAAGCAATCCAATAAAGGACACCAAACAAGATCCGGTAGCAGAATAAGCTGTTTGGCATTGGCAGAGAATATTTGGCAATTTTTTACATGGGCTCAACTCACATGCTCAACTCTGCTGCTCAACCCACAAATAGTTTTTCCTTACAAACGCGGCACCATTTAAGAGGAAATAAACTGGCTTTTAAAAATTTATATGATTTATGGCCAAGAAGAATTGTCAACCAAAGAAATAATTGACCAAACACAAATTTCCTTACTTTTATGAGTTTAAATTGTGTTTGCAATTTGTGATGTGTGTGTGCCCTTTTGAATTCACATCAGTTGAAGACATATTTTTATTTCAGAGGTGTTTAGATTCAAAAATTAACGCTTTGACTACCAGTGTGTCCAAGTTGTGACAGATGTATTTGCCGTGTATGTTGATAAGCTGTTAGCTGTCATTTTTAGCTGTAGTCAATCTTTACAAATGTACATTGTGTTTGAGTACAATTCACTTGTAATGCTTTTGGCATGAATTATGAATCAAACATATTTACTTGTTAATATATTTAAAATAATAAAAAAAAAAATTGAATTTGGGCTTGAAATACAAAAACAATGCATGTGTATTATGTAGTATGTTGAGGTCCTGTGATTTTCATTATAATGTCATAAATCTTTTTTATGTGTTTTATGAAAAAGCTATATGTTGACTTTGTTTTAACTGAGCACATTTATCTTTCTGTATTACAACGGACTCTACAAATATAACAGTGATTTTTTTTTTTAAACCCATCCATCTATCCATCCATTCATTCTCTTCCGCTTATCCGGGGCCGGGTCGCGGGGGCAGGAGCCTAAGCAGAGAAGCCCAGGCTTCCCTCTCCCCAGCCACCTCCTCCAGCTCATCTGGAGGGACCCCAAGGTGTTCCCAGGCCAGCCGAGAGATATAATCTCTCCAGCGTGTCCTGGGTCTACCACGGGGCCTCCTCCCTAAACCCTAAATAATTTGGAATTTCAAATATTAGTAAAGGAATGAGAAGCATTTTATTAAGTAATGCAGACATAGCAATAACAGGGTGTTACATTCATTGCAAATGTATAGTCAGACACCGAAAGCATAGTGAGGCACACTTAGCAATTTGTACTTACTTATAGTCATGTAGATAAACATTTTTCTGTGACTAGATGACTTTCTTGACCATTTTCATTTGCATCACTGTTACTCAATCACACGATTTTGTAACTAACAGGATCATTTGCTCTAAAAAGCCTATTTTCTTGACACAGAATGGTCTGCAGCATTTGAATTGACTACAATTGCTTTCACAGCTTCCCACGCTGTAGCATTTGCATCATTTTTGGATGAGGCACAAGAAAAGTATTTTTTTTCAATACTCTGTTCATGATTATGCATGCAGGGCCTAAAAAGATATAAAATCAAATGTCCCAAAGATGTTCCAATATATTTTTTTGTATCTATATAAATACAATTTTCCTAGTAAACAGTGTAAAGGTCACAATATAGAATTCTTGATGGATGTCAGTGTGTGACTGTAGGAGGGCAGTATTTTAGCAATTATTATTTAATAAGTTCTCAAGGAACATGGTACAGCTTAGGTTAAAAATATTTTTGGCAACTTTTGGCAACTTGGCAACTCAAGGAAAAGAAAATAAGAGACTTTTCAAACTACTGCCTGATTCTGCTTATGCCTCCTACATAATCTCTTTGGAGGTGGACTTACTGGCGCCTAGATCAGGTATTTACATTTCCACACATCATATTAATTTCACGAAATTTAAGTTGACTAGAGGTGGGAAAGGCAAATTCCTCAATTAAAACAAGGGGGCAGTGCATTGACATATTTTCTTTTATTCAAACCATTTAAGTTTTCCTAAAATACACTATATTACCAAAAGTATTCGCTTCTCTGCCTTCACATGAACTTGAGTGAAATCCCAACGATATCGGCCCATCCTTTGCAGCTATAACAGCTTCAACTCTTCTGGGAAGGCTTTCCACAAGGTTTAGGAGTGTTTATGGGAATTTTTGACAGTTCTTCCAGAAGCACATTCGTGAGGTCAGACACTGATGATGGCTCACGGTCTCCACTCTTATTGATCCCAAATGCGTTCTATTGGGTTGAGGTCAGGGCTCTGTGCAGGCCAGTTAAGGTTGTCCATGCCAAACTTGCTCGTCATTGTCTTTATGGACCTTGTTTCGTGCAAGTTTCCCTAAACTGTTCCCACAAACTGGGAGCATGAAATTGTCGAAAATGTCTTGGTATGCTGAAGCATTAAGAGTTCCTTTCACTGGAATAAGCCTGAGCCCAACTCCTGAAAAACAATCCCACACCATAATCCCCCCCTCCACTAAACTTTACATTTGGCACAGTGCAGTCAGACAGGTGCCATTTTCTTGGCAATTGCCAGACCCAGACTCATCCATCAGATTGTCAAACGGCAATGCACGATTCGTCACTCCAGGGAACACATCTCCACTGCTCTAGAGTCCAGTGGCTGTGTGCTTTACACCACTGCGTTTGACAGCTTGCATTTTGCTTGCCGATGTAAAGCTTGGATGCAGGTGCATGGCCATGAAAACCCATTCCATGAAGCTCTCTACACACTGTTCTTAGCACTGTTCTGTGCATGAATTAAATGATTTGGATGGGTTAGTGAATACTTTTGGCAATATAGTGTAATTTTTGCCAGAAAAAACAAAAACAATGACAAAAATGTCTTCTTTTATTAAGATAGCAAATGAAATCTTGAAGGCTGGAGCCTTTACCAGGTGTTCTAGGCCGAGAGGCGGGGTACAGCCTGGATAGGTCACCAGTCCTTCACAGGGCTAACAAAGAAAGACATAATCATTCCCACTCACATTCACAACTATAACTAATTTAGAATCACCAGTTAATGGAACATGTATGTCTTTGGACCGTGGGAGGTTGTCAAACATTTGGGTAGTAGTTTTGACACTGCGAGCTGGTGCTAAGTTTTGCTGGAAAAGAAATGCAGCATCTCCATAAAGCTTGTCAGCAGATGGAAGCATGAAGTGCTCTAGTCTCCTGCTAGATGGCTGCTGTTGACTTTGGACTTGATGACATAAACAGGGGACCACTCACCACCAACACCAACCACCATCAACAGTCAGGAAGCATCAATTTGCCACCATACTATGTGAAATAAAACACTAAAGAACCAATATATGGACCCAGAACAGAGGCGTGCAATCTTTAACATTTTTTTAAATACATTTGCTGTTGCTATTATTGCTCCCACATTAAAAAAAAAAATCTCCACATAAATTTAACATGTTCCCTCCAAAATTGCTTGATTAATGTAAATGTCAAGGACCTCTTACTTATTATTTTTCTAGATTTGAAGTGAACCACCACATGACAGCCCATTATTTTTTGTAATGAATAAGCTGATGCAAAAGCAGTTTGGACAGGGGAAATTGGCATCCTGTAAGTGCAGAAATAAGTTACTGCTTAAATCACAAGCTTATAGTTTTTCTACAGTAAACTTATTTTCTCCTCACTAAACTCCTACTTTGAGGATTAGAATTTACACAAACAGCCTTCATCCAATAACTCTAGATGGGGAAAGATCCCCCACCCACAGACTCATTACTTGGTAATGCCTTTAGTCATATTTGATTGCTTGCCTCCATCTCAGATCCTCATTGCATGGGGATGGGCCTCTTTGTCTTACCCTGCACTGAGGCACTAAGAGATGGCATTCCAGACTACAGTTCAGTGTATTTTTTTAATTGAAATAAACATATGTAGGTACTGAAATGCGTTTTTACTGTTCCAAATAAATAAATTTTCAAAACAAGAGATAATATTAGGCCATACATAATTAGCATAAAACTCATTTCCATGTTAAATGAGCACATACTGTGCTCATGCTGTGGCAAAATACACGCAAAATGAAACATATAACCACATTAATGCAGTCACTGTTGTTTAACAGTGCTAACTATTAATATTCCAAATACATGACATGCATGTTAGGTTAAGTTGCCAATGGATGTGAGGTTGATACAGTGGTTGAAGCACTGTATGAATGTGTGCTTAAAATTTAACTTGTCTAAAAGTGTTTGAGTGGTAAGTAAAACTAGGAAAGTACTATCTAAATAGGATTACCTTACATTAAGTGCCAAAATGACCACTTGAGTCAGGTTCTATAATCAAGTTAGAATAAACATAGAAGCAAACATGTTTACAGCCTGGTACAAAAACTATTTTGGTCTTTCCCCCTGAATGAAAACAGAAAAGATTTATTTAAATTTTGTATTTATTTATTCATTTTTTTAATGTCAGACATTTAATTTAAATCAACGCTTAAAAATCTGTCTCATGGCAAAGCTGCTTTGAGCGAGATTACATGGATTGCACTGTAGTTAATTGTAGCAAACTAATAGAAGAGAAGTTTGTGCTCCAGTTTTAGGGAGTAAAATTCTAGTATTTGATTTGTACGTTCCTACATGCACTGTGTAAGTACAGTACACTATATTGCCAAAAGTATTTGCTCGTCTGCCTTCACGCAGATATGAACTTGAGTGACATCCCATTTTTAATCCATAGGGTTTAGTATGATGTCACCCCAATCTTTGCAGCTATAACTGATTCAACTCTTGTGGAAAGGCTTTGCACAAAGGAGCGTATTTATGGAAATTTTAACCATTCTTCCAGAAGCACATTTGTGATGTCAGACACTGATGTTGGATGACAAGGCCTGACTCACAATCTCCACTCTAATTGATCCCAAATGTGTTTATTGGGTTGAGGTCAGTACTCAGTCAAGTTCTTCCACACCAAACTGACTCAGTGATGTTTTTATGGACCTGCTTTGTGCAAGGAAAATGTTCCCACAAAGTTGGGAACATGAAATTGTCCAAAATGTCTTGGTATACTGAAGCATTAAGAGTTCCTTTCACTGGAACTGAAAGGCTGAGCCCAAACCCTGAAAAACACCCTCACACCACATCCCCGCCTCTGCCAAACTTTACACTTGGCACAATGCAGCCAGACAGGTACCATTTTCCTGGCAACCAACAAATCCAGACTCATCCATCAGATTGTCATTCCATGAAGCTCTCTGCACACTTTAGCTAACATGAAGGCCACATGAAGTTTGGAGGACTGTAGTGATTGTATAAAGTTGGCGACCTCTGAAGACTATGACCCACAGCATCCACTGACACCATTTTGTGATTTTACATGGCCTACCACTTCATAGCTGAGTTGCTGTCATTCTCAGTCGCTTTCACTTTGCTATAATGCCACTAACAGCTGAATATTGAATATTTAGTCGTGAGGACATTTCATGACTGAATTTGTTGCACAGCCTATAACAGCACCACGCTGGAATTCACTGAGCTCCTGAGAGCGGCCCATTCTTTCACTACTGTTTGTAGAAGCAGTCTGCATGCCTTGGTGCTTGGTTTGATACACCTGTGGTCATAAAAGTGACTGGAACACCTGAATTCAATGATTTGGATGGCTGAATGAATACTTTTGGCAATGTAATATCTGTGTGAGGCACCCATACACTCTATGGATGCACCTTGCTAACCAAGCTTGCTAGTGTAGCTTAGCAATTTGCCCTCTAATCCAACCTTCTGGCCACGTTTGGTTTCAAAAGGGAAAAAAAATTACAAATAAAAAACACTAGATAGTGAAAACTAGAATATAAAAGTTTAGGCTTTAAAATTGGACTTCACAAATCAGTGGTTCAAATTACAATGGGTACATCATCTTTCTGTACAGTCTGTGGTTCAACACTAAGACTGTTCCTGTACTGCACAACGTTAAACATCATTTCTGATAAAACTGCTATTTTAAAAATTCAGCTAGCTAAATATAAACATATCAATGTCAAGATAAATGAGGGTGTCAAACTCATGGCTATTTAGCTATCACTATACCAACATTCAAACGTGCCTGTGGTGAAACGTGTTTTGCTACTTAGAATGAATGATACCATTGGATTATTAATTAAAGAGCTGTTTCCAGTCCATATTTACATGCACATATCCAGTGGGTACCCTCACTATACTCTTAAAATCTGTTTTCCCAACTTAGGAGATGTTTACATTGACTTGGCCTAAGGTAAATTCAATTATCTCACATGCAGCTGTGTACCATTCCTAATAATATTATTCTAAAATGAATATAAAAATCTGGTAACAGAAGAGAACAGCCCTTGAGCAGGTGAGACTTTTATTAATCAGCTGAGTTCCTGTGAGCCAATTCAAGCCTGCTGGTTCTTCTTCTTTCTTTTTTTTTTTTCCTTTTTTAATTTGAGTTCTTTATTTTCAGTCAGAAGAGCAGCAGCTTGTTTGGAAACACTGAAAAATAATGAATAATAAATCCTGGACCCAATTAGAATTTGGACAATTTTGCAGTCAGTCAGTTTCACTTTAAACAGTACAACACCGATAGGGGAGCGTATGTTTTTGATGAGGCATGTAAGAAAAAAAGTCTATTTCCCTGTAGTTTAGTTCTGTTTTATTCTATGTTGCTCTTTGCCTCTTGAGTTTGAGACATTTTAATTTAAAGAGCACTGACCAAAGATGTGGAAGTGGAAACATCACTTCCCGAGGAAGATGGATAGCTCCTTCCTCAGGAACTAATTAGCCAGTGTCTTCCAGGGCCCGTGTTCAAATGCCAAGGCCTGAAGCTCCATAACTGTAGGGGACAGCCAAATAAGGATCCACAGAACAGGCAGATAAACAGATGATACTAATTGTCTATTATGAAAATGCTTTAGAGCTCATCCGAATGGCCTATTTAGAGGTCATTTGCGCATTTGGATTTTTTTTTTTTTTTTTTTAACCAAAAACTCTGAAGCATTTGTCCAATTTTGTGCTGTGTGATGTGTTCGTGAAATTATATGAATTCACCGTGTGTAACAGACTTTAGGTGAGCTTTTAAGATCAAATTTCATGATGTAATCCAGTGAAATTGTTAATGATCAAATTCAGGTCAGAGTGAGAGGATGCTCAGAACATCACATCACCGATATTTTGCACCCTTCTTTTTGTTTCCTCACTTATAAATGCCTTTCGTCATTTATAAATGTCTAAAGTTTTACATTTACCCTCCACTTTGCCTTCCTTCATCATGTAGTGTGAGCATGCCTGATGATCCATGCACTGTAAGTGGATTTGCTGCTTTGCAGAATAGTGAGGTAGGCTGCAGCAATAAATGATAGTGTTTTCTGACACACTCCATTTTGATTTCAATCTAGCGAATTTGAATAGCACGCTGTGAGATACAATGGCTAATTGGCTGATCCATCTCCACATTAAAGGCAGTTTAAAGCACACTTAGTGTCTTTTCAATGGCATTCAATGTTCCATTACAAGAATTCAATTCAAGGTAGAAAAAGTAATGGAAATGCAGAGAAATGAATAGTCATCAAGTACTGAAAATCATTCATATGCACTCGTTGACAACTGTCAGTGTAACAATACGCATAATTTGTGTCTAAATTATCCACTTCTTATTGTGGAAAGCGTGTAATGATGCTCTTGTGTAAAATCTACATTTTTTGCATAAATTGCTTGAAGTGAGAAGTTGTGAACAAAAGAGTAAATGTATACAAATACACATACACACATATATAAAAATAATACTAAATATGGAAGAAGGGATATAGTACATGTAGTACATGTATGAATGAAGGACGGGCATTATGGGAGTTAATATTTTACTTTTACTAATATTTTAATATTTTACTGTTGTATAACACATTACCTTAGTTGTGGTCAAAGGAAGGCTTTCATCAGCATCAACTCCATAGACAGACACAATGTATGTTTAAGTAGGATTAAGGAGGGAGATGAAACCTAACCTTGAGTATTTACCAGGCATCTCTTTGCTTCCTTTGCACTCGTCTAGTCTGCAGCTCTCATTCATTTTGCCCTGAAGCTATGTTGATGCTGAAGGTGTATAGAGCCCTAGAGACAGTCACGCTACTTTTTCATTCATTTGTGGTCCGTGTACAGATTTTTTATCCCTGAAGCTCTGACTTACAGAACACACATCTAAAACTTGGTTGCTGAATATTCATGAGATTAAAATAAAAAGAGGACAGAAGAAATCTTTGTTGATAGTTGCTAATGTTATAATGTCCGGCAGAAGGCTGTGTTTGTGAGCATGGCAAGGAGAGTCTTTATAAGTTCATTACAACAGTCTCAGTACTGGAGGTGATGATAATGATGACTGTGGACTAAGAGGTGATCTTGATTCTTTCTTGCAGCTAAACTAAAATAACTGTTATGTAGCAGTAGCTTTTGGGTCTCGGTATCATCCGTGAAATCACACTCATTTGTGTGTGTGTGTGCTCTCCTGCAAAAGTTTAAATGGTGTGACGTGCATGCATGGGTGCCTGTATTTGCAAACATGCACACAAGCTTATGTGTGCACAAGCATGTGGGTGTGATATGGATTACTTTGAGTGAATACTGCTGTGCACAGTGTAGCTAAACCCTTAAATTGGATTAATTCAAGGTGGGCTCGTAAAATGAAAGATGCCATTACCTTGGGTTGGTGTTTCCGCCCAAGTTTGCTGCCTTCAACAAGCCCCTCTGTTAAAAGTGATGTATTTATAAATTGAACAGTATGTATGTGTTTTGTACATACTAACCTTATTGTATGGTACACAATAGCCTGAGTATGTGTCTTCATGGTCTGATACGGCACCATAGTGCGTTAACATAAGTCACTATAAATAGCATAGTGATATACTTTTGAAAATAAACTCAGTGTTTAGTAGCATTCATTGTTTAGACAGTGCAAGGCAATGAATTCTCTCAGTTTGATGTTTAAACACTGTCACACTGAATACAAACTCATACATACCTAAGAAATGACCTTCAGGGCCTGTTTTAAAATATTTATTGCCACACAGAGGGGTCGGCTAGAGGCAGAGGTTTTAACAGCCCCACTTAGCATGAATAAACTCTACTCCTTCAGAATGAATAATATTATTATAATTTTTGTGTCTCCTCTGCTCTCTTACTTGACCAGCTGCTTTAAACCTAGGGATACCCTTAAAACTGACGAAATGACTGTGAGAACTGAAACCCAAGCCGAAGCTGAACCAATACTCGGATGATGTAAACCAGCTGCACTGAAGTGTGAGTGCTCCCATTTACATCACCATTAATCCCCACGGCATGTTGTCAGCATGAATACAGATATTGGTATGGCCTGTGGACATGGATGTGTTTTCCTTTTTTTTTTTCCCCCCCTTTTTTTTTTCACTTGATTGAATGTTACTCAGCTGTGATGTTCACAGTGGAATCCTTTCTCACAAAATCAAGTGAATAAGGCTAAAAAAAAAAAAAGCTTTCATATAGCCTTTTGAAGGGAATCAGAATTTAGCGATCAGTGATATTTGTCATTAGCTCTCCTATTCTTTCTCTTCCATGAAGAAATGTGGCCAGCATATGGACAAACACAGACATATTTGTGGTAAACTGCAAATTATATCTCATCAGCGTCAGTCTCTGGATGATTCCACCGCAGGGAGTAATAATAGTGCTACATCTGCAGTATAGCTTTTGATTGCAGTGACAGTGCATTTTCTTTCCACAAAAATGTGCATATCACTGAAATGTCTGATTAAGTATGACAGACGAACTTCTGGTGATGTGAGCTTGATGTATGCAATAAGTAATTTCCCCATGTAATTTATTGGCAGCTGATTGTGTAGAGGTTAAGCGATTAATTTCATCTACTGGAGTCTGACTTCATCTCTGGTGAGTGACTTGGCTGCACAGGGGAATGTAGATGAGGATGATACATACAGTGTCGCTGCTCACGGAGCAATCTGAGTCAACATCAGCAACCTAATCTTAATGTGAGAGGAGCTGTGAAAGATGAGTGTCGTGGTCTCCACTATCTGAAATGGATGACGAATTCTTAAATGTCTATGAAGTATTAACAGGGATAAACAGTCTGTATTATAATTGTTAATATAAGGTGAAACCTACAACCTACATTTGATTCTTGCAAAGTAAGGCATCTGTTTATTTTCTCCTGCTGTTTGTATAGCCAGTAAGACTTGTGAGTGAGGTGAACACCAACTTTTCTGAGGCACTGGTTGTAGACTACAGTGCCTCATGTTGGTGTACCATGGCCCATGCATGAACACTTTGACATTCACATAAAGGACATGCTAAGTAAAACAGTTATTGCTTTGCCCACTGACAGCAATGGTTGTATGGCTGGGATGAACTGAAGATGCCCTTCAGCTGTGATTGTGACTCACTTGTAGACAGAACAGAACAGTCTCCTCAGGGATAAGTCTCTTCATAGAGTCTTCCACAGGTAGGGGATAGTTTCTCTCAACAGATAGATATGACAGAAGAGCATATGTGTTCGTCCCCCTTTTTGTGATGTCTAAATATAATGAATGTCAGAGATTGCTTTGCTGTTTGTCTCTGACTGGTCTTTAGAAACAGTAGTTGATGGTCAAGAAGATGCTGTCCTGCGGCAAATGCACTGTAACCGTACAAGAAAGACATGTCTACAATTCTGCAAGTACACAGTAAAAGTATTTGGTGGTTTTCTGTTCACACTGTCCATGAAGTCATTCCTTTGTAACTTGTCTTCTGAAAACTAAATCCATAATCCTAGATCTGTGTCAAAATAACTTTTAGTTTGGCTGAATTTATATATGAGGTTAAGCTACCCTGGAGCAAGCTTGTTCCAGCATGTGTCCCAATGCTCTGCTGTCAGTTCATAGTTTATAGACCGATGTCAGACACCTACTGACAAGGAGCACCTCACAAGCCTTGATGTTTCAGAGGTAACTGTCATTTCTCCTGCAACCACACTGAATACAACATTCAGCTGTTGCCTTAGAGTCTAAAATAGCACCTTTACATGTGCTTTTGTTGTGAGATTTCCTTCAGCTGAGCGGCCATAATGTTTTGGCTCAAAGGTACAAAAAAGTTGTTCAAGGCCACAATGAATAGAGGAAGGGGAAAAAGTGTATCTGCTTTAAATTGTTTAACTAGTAAGTATATTAATAACAATTATGCAACAAGGGACTTTTTTCTAACTGGAACTAATGTTTGCATCATTGTAACTATTATACCATTTATAAAGCTCTCTGGAAATATGAGAAATCCTCTAATATGAGTTGATTTTCCATATTTTAAAATGTCTATTTTAAAATTCTTCTTATTTCGTAAATAAGGATGTAAAGTAGGATGTAAAGTAGCTGAATTTACATCCTTAAATGTTAAAATCATTTTACAAGAATTAACTATGCTCTGAAAGGAAACTTAATCGAATTGTCATGTATTGCTGTATTGTAATAAATTGTAATATATACTAATGTATGTGCAATGCGAACACGCCATAAGCTCTAATCTTTTCCTGTGCAAATGATGAACAGGATGCTTTCTTTGTCAAAGTCCTAAGCTTGTGAGATTATGTGCAACTTGCTGTCTTCTTAGACAAGAGAAAAGAAGAAAAGAGTGCAGACATGTCTCTATACATCTTCAAAGAAATGGAAAGCTCTAGGTGTTGAAATAAATTCAAGAGATCCGAGAGACATGGCTGCAATGTTTTAAGGGAACTTAACTTCTCCTTTCAGTAGTACTGTCGCTTCCTCTTTAAATGCGTGTGTGTGTGTGTGTTTAATGTGTGTGAAAAAAGTGAGAAAGAAGCAAAGAGGAACAGAGGGAGAGATTGGGGTGGGAGCATAATTACATGCTTTCAGGCATAAGCAAGTAAAGTGGTTACAGTATGGCTTTGGTGGAACTGAATTAAAAATTCTCTCTTTATCCTCCATCAGCAACTTGACACACACAAAATGATTTCTTTTAAGATGTGAAGTGACCCAGATGTTGTGGCAGTAAGCAAAATCATTTAGACACTTGGAATAGAAAGCTGTCAGGCTCTGGGATATGTCTAAATTACTGAGATAAAAATATTTGCCTCAATCATGTGGTTATATTTTCACTCATCTGTTCTGTGACTGCTAGCAAGTTAACCCAGAAGTTAATCAGTGGATTTGGATGAAATCTGGTGACAGATGGCCAAAGGCCTGAGGTTCAGTTGATCAGATTGTGGTGATTTCTGGGTTTGTGATGACTGCCACTGGGAAATTATCATTTTTAAGTCACACCTATTAGGGCAAATTCACCTGTTATTGAGCATGATTCAACTAAAAGAGCTTTAAAAAAGAACTTGATTCAAATGTTGCAGATATTTTCATATTCAAAGGCAAATCCATCCATCCATTTTCTTCCAGTTATCCAATTCAGGGTCATAGAGGTGCTTGAGCCTATCCCAGCTCCCATAGGCAGGGTTACACCCTGGACAGGTCGCCTGTCTGTCGCGAGGCTAACACAGAGAGACAGACAACCATTCACACTCACACCTATGAACAATTTAGATTCACCAAAACTGCATGTCTTTGGACTGTGGGAGGAAGCCATAGTATCCATTCGGACATGGAGAGAGCATGCAAACTCCGCACAGAAAGACCCTGGCCAGTTGGTAGATTTGTACCCAAGACCTTCTTGCTATGAGGCAACAATCCTAACCACCGCACCACAGCGCTGTCTGCTCAATGCCAAAATGGGTGGGAAAATTACATCTAATGAATCTTATTTCTAGTGCTTTGATGTTCAACTATAAGGTTTTATGTTTTGCTCAAAATGGTTAATACTTCTTAAGAGTCTTAAAATGTTTTGAATGTTTTTATCATCAAGTAGTGACGATATAAATGCATTTTAAACCCATTGCTCATATAATAATCCACATAACTTGCATGGAACAGATGAAATTATTTTTAATCAAAATATGCCTGCCAGCTATTTGTTGTTGCAGAGAAAGAAGCATGCGAGTGCTAAGTGATGACACATGCAAAGTAATTACAAAACACAATCATAAGGAACATAACACATGTGTGCAGAAGCTAGCAGTGGCTTTTTACCGGGATTTAGGTTCCTGTGTGTTCACCTGCATTTTTATTGCAGTAAGTAACATTTTGTAATAAAGTAACTAATGTAATAGTAGACCACAACAACCAGAGGCACACAGAAAAACCATGCATTTAATAATGGACACACTTAGTTGTGGCACAACTCTACAGTTAATGTTGCTTTGCAGTTGTTTCTGCATAAGTTTTAGTTACAGCTGGGGCCAAAGGTTTACATACACTGTCACACAGTGTCTCCCCAGTATAGACAATTTTTCCTCTGGTGATGAACTCGTCTCCCACTACAACAGTGGGCTTCAGGCCATCTTAAATGACCTTGCTCCTGTTCGAACTCGGACTGTTTCTTTTTCTTATTCTACACCATGGTATACTCCTGTATTACGACTCCTCAAGGCCAAAGGTCGTCGTTTAGAGCGTCTTTTCAGGAAAACCGGACTGTTCACAAAGCTATGTATGCTTATCATGTTCAGATTTATAAGAATGCTCTGTCTACAGCTAAAGCTGAGTACTATGCAAATCTTATCAAGGCAGATGAAGGCAATTCTAGAGTATTGTTCTCCACTCTCAATTCCATCCTTAAACCTCCTGATATGCTAGCTTGTCATATGCATTCCACTGAGCATTGTAATAATTTTATGAACTTCTTTAATCTCAAAATCCAACAAATTCACCAGCACTTAGCCTCCCAGAATCTCCTTGCCCATTTTATCACCTACAGTCTCCTGTAATTCATCCACCACTACCTTTTCCAGCTTTCAGCTTCCATCCGTCACTGAAATTTATGCAATTATACAGAAATCCAAACCTACTACTTGCCGACTCGATCCCCTACCAACTTCTCTGGTTAAAACCTGTCTGCCATTTTTATCCCCTCTCATAACTGATATCATCCATTCCTTTCTAAATTCTGGTCAGGTTCCATCCTCACTTAAAACAGCTGTAATCATCCCTCTGTTAAAGAAACCTGGAGCTGATCCCAGTACTCTGAATAACTTTCGACCCATCTCTAATTTGCCTTTTATCTCCAAAATTCTTGAACGAACCATGGCTGATCAGGTCTGCGCTTATCTTTCTGATAATAATCTCTTCAAAGAACTACAGTCAGATTTTCATCCCCTGCATAGCACTGAGACAGCTTTGGTTAAAATCACCAACGATCTGTTAATGACAGCTGACTCCGGACTTATAACGATACTCATCCTCGATCTTAGCGCAGGCTTCGATACCATTTCTCATTCCATTTTCCTCTACAGACTAGCTTCTATAGGTTTTACAGATACCCCACTCACCTGGTTTCAGTCTTATCTCTCTGTCGGCACCCACTTTGTTCAGTTTAAAAATTATAAGTCATCTATTACTCCAGTCTCCTCTCGCGTTCCCCAAGGTTCTGTTCTTGGTCCCCTCCTTTTTATTATTTATTTCTAACCACTAGGACATATATTTAGAAAACATGGTATTCATTTTCCCTGTTACACTGACGACACCCAGCTCTATATCTCATGTAAGCCGACTGCAGCTCTACCCCCGTTCTCCCTCTCTGACTGTCTTCTGCAAATAAAAATTTTGGTTTTCACAAAATTTGCTTAAACTAAATAACGACAAAACAGAAATCTTGCTGGTCAGCACAAAGTCTGCGCTGGCCAAGTCTAACCAATTTACTCTCACTATCGATAATTTCACTGTTCCCACCTCTTCCCAAGTGAAGAGCTTAGGTGTTATCCTCGATAGCACACTTTCTTATGAGGTCCATATTAATAACATTACTCGGTCCATGTACTTTCACCTACGCAACATAAACCGCCTTCGCCCTTCCCTTACTCCTGCTAGCACCGCTGTCCTTGTCCATGCCCTGGTTACTTCGCGCATCGATTACTGTAACTCACTCCTCTCTGGTCTACCTCTCAAACTTCTCTGCAAACTTCAATTGGTTCAAAATTCTGCTGCCCATATCATCGCCAGAACTCCCTCCACCCAACACATTACTGCTATTCTTCAAGAACTTGCCTGGCTCCCCATAAACCAGCGTATTCAATGCAAGGTTCTCTTACTTAACCTTGCACTTCCTTATATCACCGACCTCATTAATTCGTATGCTCCCGTACGCTCATGTCGTTCTTCCTCTTCCATGTTCCTCACTATACCTTCCGTCCGTCTTTCTACAATGGGGACCAGGACGTTTTGTGATACGGCTACCCATCTCTGGAACTCACTTTCCCTATCCTTGAAGGGCATCAATAACTTATCCCATTTTAAATCGCAATTAAAAACTCACCTATTCAAACAAGCCTTCGGAACCCAACTACGCTGGCTATTAGGGATTTCACTCCCTGGTTTAACAGATGTATGTTTTATTTTATTACTATGTTATATTTGTTTATTGTTTTATTATGTATTTTGTGTTTGATTTTTTTTTTATGCTACTGTTTTATTCTTGTAAGGCAACCTTGAGTGTCCTGAAAGGCTCCCACAAATAAAATGTATTATTATTTATTTATTATTATTATATACACTCATCTTGCACATGAATGTCATGGTAATTTGGGCTTTTAGTGATTTCTTTGAGCTGTTCTTTTTCCAGGGTGAAATGATTGTGGAACATCCATCTTTAATAACTTTAAAAAACAAGAATTATGTGCATAGGTTTGACTCTATTTTGGATTTTGGATACAGGCTTAAATATATCTCCTCCGTGAATCACCACCTTATCGTGGTGGAAGGGTTTGTGTGTCCCAGTGATCCCAGGAGCTATGTTGCCCGGGGGCTTGTCCCCCTGGTAGGGTCTCCCATGGCAAACTGGTTCTGGTTGAGGGTCCAGACAAAGAGAAGTTCAGAAGACCCCCTATGTTTGTAACAGCAAGGGAACAGTTTACCCTGCCCGGGATAGGGTTACCAGGGCCCCACCCTGGAGCCAGGCCTGGGGAGGGAGCTCGAGGGAGAACGTCTGGTGGCCTGGCATTAGCCCATGGTGCTCGGCCGGGCGCAGTCCAAAGCGGTTACATGGGCCCGCCCTCCTGTAGGCCCACCACCCACAGGAGGCGTCGTAGGGGTCAGGTGCAATGTGTGTCGGGCGGTGGCCAAGGGCAGAGGCCCTGGCGGACCGATCCCCGTCTATCGAGACTGGCTATTGGGACATGGAATGTCACCTCTCTGGTGGGGAAGGAGCCTGAGCTAGTGCGTGAGGTTGAGAGATACCAGCTAGATATAGTTGGGCTCACCTCAACGCATGGCCAGCCCTTCTCTCCTGGAGAAGGGCTGGACTCTGTTCCAGTCTGGAGTTGCCCTCGGTGAGAAGCGGCGAGCTGGGGTGGGTATTCTTGTATCCCCCTGGCTTGCTGCCTGTACGTCGGAGTTTTCACCGGTGGACGAGAGGGTAGTTTCCCTGCGCCTTCAGGCTGGGGAACGGGTCCTGACTGTTGTTTGCGCTTATGCGTCGAATGACAGTTCAGAGTACCCACCCTTTTTGGAGTCGCTGGGCAGGGTGCTGGAGAGTGCTCCATCTGGTGACTCCATAGTCTTGCTGGGAGACTTCAACGCTCATGTGGGCAATGACAGTGAGACCTGGAGAGGCGTGACTGGGACGAACGGCCTGCCCGATCTGAACCCGAATGGTGCTTTGTTATTGGACTTCTGTGCAAACCACAGTTTGTCCATAACGAACACCATGTTTGAAGGATGTGCACATGTCACCAGGACACCCTAGGTCGCAGGTCGATGATCGATTTTGTAATTGTATCAACAGATCTGCAGCCGTATGTTCTGGACACTCGAGTGAAGAGAGGAGCTGAGCGGTCAACTGATCACCACCTGGTGGCGAGTTGAATCAGGTGGCGGGGAAAGATGCTGGACAGACCTGGCGCACCTAAATATATTGTGAGGGTGCGCTGGGAATGCCTGGCAGAAGCCCCAGTCCGGGAGATCTTCAACTCCCACCTCCAGCAGAACTTCAACAGCATTCCGAGGGAGGCTGAGGACATTGAGTCCGAATGGACCATGTTCCGCACCTCCATTGTTGAGGCTGCTGCTCAGGCTGTGGCTGCAAGGTAGTTGGTGCCTGTCGTGGTGGTAACCCCCGAACCAGATGGTGGTCACTGGAGGTGAAGGGAGCCATCAAGCTGAAGAAAGAGTCCTATCGGGCTTGGTTAGCCTGTGGGACTCCGGAGGCAGCTGACAGGTATCGGCAGGCCAAGTGAAATGCAGCTATGGAGGCTATGGAAAAAGACTTTCGGACGGCACCGAAGCAATTCTGGCAAACCGTCAGGCGACTCAGGAGGGGAAAGCAGTGCTCCACTCACACGGTTTATAGTGAGGGTGGGGTGCTGCTGACTCCAGCTGAGGCTATAGTCGGACGGTGGAAGGAATACTTCGAGGACCTTCTGAATCCCACTGACATGCCTTCTGTAGTGGAAGCAGAGTCTGGGGATGAGGGAGATGACTTGAACATCACTGGGGGTGAGGTCACTGAGGCACTTAAACAACTCCTTTGTGGCAGGGCCCCTGGGGTGGAAGAGATTCGCCCTGAGTTCCTGAAGGCTCTGGATGTTGTAGGGCTGTCTTGGTTGACACGCCTCTGCAACATCACGTGGAGATCTGGGGCAGTGCCATTGGATTGGCAGACTGGGGTGGTGGTCCCCATCTTTAAGAAGGGAGACCGGAGGGTGTGTTCCAACTTTCGGGGGACCACACTCCTCAGCCTCCCCGGAAAGGTCTATGCCAGGGTGCTGGAAAGGAGGGTCCGTCTGTTAGTCAAACCTCGGATTCAGGAGGAACAATGCGGTTTTCATCCTGGTCGCAAAACGCTGGACCAGCTCTTTATCCTCTCAAGGATATTTGAGTGTGCGTGGGGTTTGCCCAACCAGTCTACATGTGTTTTGTGGACTTGGAGAAGGCATTCGACCGTGTCCCTCGGGGTATCCTTTGGGAGGTCCTGCGGGAGTATGGGGTGTCTGGCCCGTTGTTGCAGGCCATTCAATCTCTGTACAACCGCAGTGAGAGCTTGGTCCATATTGCCGGTAATAAGTCGGATTAGTTTCCTGTGGGTGTTGGACTCCGTCAGGGCTGCCCTTTGTCACCGATTCTGTTCATAATTTTTATGGACAGAATTTCTAGGCATAGCCAGGTGGCAGAAGGCTTCTACCTTGGTGGCCTCAGAGTCTCATCTCTGCTCTTTGCAGATGATGCGGTCCTGTTGGCTTCATCAGGGGGTGGCCTCCAGCTCGCAGTGAAACAGTTCGCAGCCAAGTGTGAAGCGGCCGGCATGAGAATCAGCACCTCTAAGTCTCAGGCCATGGTCCTCACCCGGAAAAGAGTGGAGTGCCCTCTCCGGCTCAGGAATGAGTTCTTGCCCCAAGTGGAGAAGTTTAAGTATCTCGGGGTCTTGTTCACAAGTGATGGGAGAAGGGAGCTGAGATCGACAGACGGATTGGGGCTGCTTCTGCAGTGATGCAGACACTGCACCGGTCTGTCGTGGTGAAGAGGGAGCTTAGTGTAAAAGCAAAGCTCTCGATTTACCGGTCGATCTACGTTCCTACCCTCACCTATGGTCACGAGCTTTGGGTAGTGACCGAAAGAATAAGCAGACACTGCACCCTTTCCTTCGAAGGGTGGCTGGCCTCTCCCTTAGGGATAAGGTGAGGAGTGCGGCCATCCGGGAGGGGCTCAGAGTAGAGCCGCTGCTCCTCCACATCGAAAGGAGCCAGTTGAGGTGACTCGGGCGTCTGATTAGGATGCCTCCTGGTCGCCTCTTGGGTGAGGTGTTCTGGGCATGTCCCACCGGGAGGAGGCCCCATGGTAGACCCAGGACACGCTGGAGTGATTATATCTCTCGGCTGGCCTGGGAACGTCTTGGGGTCCCTCCGGATGAGCTGGTGGAGGTGGCTGGGGAGAGGGAAGCCTGGGCTTCACTGCTTAGGCTCCTGCCCCCGTGACCCAGCCCCGGATAAGCTGAAGAGAATGGATGGATGGATGGATGGATGGGCTTAAATATATACATACATTCACTTAAATCTTTTATTAAATGGTGCTGAAGGTTCTAAAATGTCTTAACTTGACAAGGGCCTATTATCTTCTTGTTAGTGATCAATTAACTACAACTGGTTGTTTGTTTTTTTGCCAGAATGTGTTTGCCAGCACTCATTAGATTAACCAATACTCAGAACAATGGGGAACTCAGTGAAGATCTAAGAAAGAGAAGTCTTGTTTTGGGGGGGATTTTTTGTTTTGTTTTTTAGAGTAATTCTAAGAAATCATTAAAAGCCTCAAAATACCATGCCATTCATGTCCATGATGAATATATGTAAAATTTTGAACACAACTGTGTCAAAATCTTATGCAGAAATAACTGGAAGATTCAAGAAAAGAAAGATCTATCTGCCTGCCTACCTGCCTACCTACCTACCTACCTACCTACCTACCTTCCTTCCTTCTGCTTATCTGAGGCCAGGTCACAGAGGCAGAGAAGCCCAGACGTCCCTCTTCCCAGCTACCTCCTCCAGCTCATCCAGGGGGACACCGAGGTATTCCCAGGCCAGCCGAGAGATAGAATCTCTCCAGCATGCCCTGGGTCTGCCCCGGGGCCTCCTCCTGGTAGGACAACTCACCCAAGAGGCGCCCAGGAGGCATCCTAATCAGGTACCCAAAACACCTCAACTGGCTCCTTTTGATGTGGAGGAGCAGTGGCTCTACTTTGAGCCCCTCCTGAATGGCTGCACTCCTTGCCGCCCTTTGGAGGAAGCTCATTTCTGCTGCTTATATTTGCGATCTCATTCTTTCAGTCACTACCCAAATCTCGTGACCATAGGTGAGGGTAGGGACATAAATTGACCGGTAAATTGATAGCTTCCCTTTCACACTCAGCTCCCTCTTTACCACGATGGACCAATGCAGTGTCTCCATCACTGCAGATGCGGCCCCAGCCCATTTGTCAATCTCCCGCTCCATTCTCCTGTCACTCGTGAACAAGACCCTGAGATACTTAAACTCCACCTGGGGCAGCAACTCGTTCCTGAGCCGGAGTGGGCACTCCACCCTTTTCTGGCTGGGGACCATGGCCTCAGACTAAGAGGTGCTAATTCTTATGCCAGCCGCTTCACACTTGGCTGCGAACTGTTCCACTGCAAGCCAGAGGCCACCAGCTGATAAAGTCAACAGGACCGTATCCTCCGCAAAAAGCAGAGTTGAGATTCTGAGGCCACCAAGGCTTCCACCACTTGGCATCTGCCTTGGCCTAGAAATTCTGTCCATAGAAATTATGACCAGAATCGGTGACAAAGGGCAGCCCCGGCAAAGTCCAACACCCACAGGAAACAAGTCTGACTTATTGCCGGCAATACAGACCTAGCGCTCGCTGCAGTTGTACAGGGACTGAATGGCCTGCAACAACGGGCCAGACACCCCATACTCCCGCAGCACCCTCTACAGGATACCCCAAGGGACGCAGTCGAATGCCTTCTCCAAGTCCACAAAACACATGTAGACTGAATGGGCAAACTCCCACGCATACTCGAATATCCTCATGAGGATAAAGAGCTGGTCCAGTGTTCTGTGACTAGGATGAAAACCGCATTGTTCTTGAATATGAGGTTTGACTAACAGACAGACCCTCCTTTCCAGCACCCTGGTGTGGACCTTACTAGGGAGGCTGAGGAGTGTGATCCCCAATAGTTGGAACACACCCTCCAGTCCCCCTTCTTAAAGATGGGGACCATCCACCCTGGTCTGCCAATCCAGTGGCACCACCCCAGATCTCCACATGATGCTGCAGAGGCATGTTGACCAAGACAGCCCTACAACATCCAGAGCCTTCAGAAACTCAGGGCAAATCTCGTCCACCCCAGGGCCCCTGCCACCAAGGAGTTGTTCAACTGCCACAGCAACCTCACCCCCAGTGATGGGGGTGAGTCGTCCCCAGACTGTGCTTCCGCTACAGAAGGCATGTCAGTGGGATTAACCCCTTAACTGGCAGCAAAAAAATCACCTGACAAAAACTACATAACGCCTTCTGGTTATTATTGGCTCTGAAAAACCCATTTCATAGCCTATTAACTGGCCGCGCCTGGTCCGCCGGCCGAATTAAGTGCATTTTATATGGCAGGCTAGACCCTCCCATTTTGATTGATACCTCATTCGGCCAATCATGTTAAGAAATGGGTTTGCTAGAGCCAGTGATACTCAGAGGGTGTCACGTAGCTTTGTCAGGTGATTTGGTGCAGCCAATTACATGATTGGCCGAATGAGGTGTCAATCAAAATGGGAGGGTCTAGCCTGCCATATAAAAGGGACTACAAACGGCCCGTCAGCGAGCCCTGGCCAGTTAAGGGGTTAAGGAGGTCCTCGAAGAATTCCTTCCACTGCCTGACTATAACTTCAGTTGAAGTCAGCAGTGTCCCACCGGCACTATAAACTGTGTAAGTAGAGCACTGCTTTCCTCTCCTGAGTCACCTGACAGTTTGTCAGAATCACTTCGAGGCAGTCTGAAAGTCTTTCTTCATGGCCTCACCAAACTCCTCCCACACCCGAGTTTTTGCTTCGGCCACCGCCCTAGCCGCATTCTGCTCGGCCTGCCAGTACTATCAGCTGCCTCTGGAGTCCCACAGGCTAACAAAGCCAGACAGGACTCTTTCTTCAGCTTGATGGCTCCCTTCACCTCCAGTGACCACCATTTGGTTCAGGGATTACCATCACATCAGGCACCAATCACCTTGCAGCCGCAGCTCTGAGCCATAGCCTCAACAATGGAGGTGCAGAACATGGCTCCATTTGGACTCAATTTCTTCAGCCTCCCTGCTGTCTAAGTTCTGCCAAAAGATTACAAGCAAAAATTATAATCAAGTGAAAAGGCCACGCTCCAGTTTAACCAGTCCCAAAAATCTTACTTTGTCAGCTGGGGAATATGTGGCTATGCAAAGTGAATTTTAAACTTTATTTGAGTTATGTTTCCAGAATAGCTTGAATGCAAAACCTTTAGTAAATAGGCTAGAGGAAAGTTCCGCAAATAGGCAGCCAGTCTAAACATTTACTCTGTGAGCACAAGCTCTTGCCAAGTTTAGTTTAGCTATTCTGAGGGCATTTTTGCATGTGCAGAAACAAACAAAACTCATACAATGGTCCCACCTAACTAAACAGAAAAGGTACATTTTATATTTTGCATATTCATGAACACAAGAATAAATAAAATAAAACAAATATTCCAGTGTCTTCCTCAGAAACAACTAAGCAATTATTTCTCTAATTTATCAAAGAATCTTTGTATGTCTTTATCTTTCATCAGATTTACTTCAGATCTGAAGGGTGCACTTCTGTTAAGTTTAAAGTCATTTGGATAAGTGGGGGTGTAGGGGTCCTTGTGAAGTTACAGTCCTGCGTGACACCATGCCTTTGATAGAGGGCACTGAACTAGTAAAACTGAAAATCTATGTAACCATTGGCCCAAGTCTGCTTTGCAGCAGACCACTTTAAATTTAAAATGTGGACAGGAATTTAGAGATCTCAAGTCTTACCACTCAACTAACTTTGGAGAATCAAAATTACAGTGTTTTATGCTATAATTGCCTAGTCAAGTAGATTTTTCATTTGGCTTAACAACCTTATTTTTCTTTCTTTTCTCATGACTCATTTTCAGAGAGAGCTGCCTTAAAAAACAAGTGCACCTGTTAATAGGATTTTTTTCACTTCCTCTGTCTAAAAAGCATCAGTCTAATACTAAAATAGTGGCGCTAGGAAAAATATAAGAAAATTTAAGCTATTTTTTGAAGCATTTTATGATAACTTTAGATATTTTGTTTTCTTAAAGTGGATTTACTTTTATTGTAAGCACAGAAAATCTACAACAGAATGGCTGAAAAAGAAAAGAATCAAGGTGCTGCAACAGCCTGACTGACATGCTGTAGCGAGAACTTTAAAAAGCTACAAACCTCAATTAACTGAAGCAAGTTTGTAAAGAAGAGTATGCCAAAATTCCTCCACAACAATGCGAGAGACCTAAAGTCATACTTAAAATGACTATTTCAAGTTATTTAAAGTTATTGCTTTTAAAAGTGGTATATTTTAGAAGTTGAAATTCCAATTCAAGAGCTACCAGTCATTTTTTTTTTTTTTTTTGCAGTTTGTTTTAAATACCTCCACATGGCAGGTAGTGCTAATAAACACCAGGTGTGGAAGGCAAGCAGAGTGAAGCCAATCAGAAAAAAAGGGGCTTTTAGAGAAGATAGCCTTAAAGAGACAGGAGATAAAACAACTTTTTTCATACAGAGGACAAACAGAGGGACCAGTAAATGCTAAATAATGATTTTATTTAAACTGTGAATCATGCAAATCAACTCTGGTAGAGTCCAGGAATAAAAATTTGGAGCTGGAAATGATCATAATATGCCTACTTCAAAGAATTTAATTGAGATACTATAGTACAATTATTTTTGTTTTGGGTTTTTTTTTTTTTGCTATAAAGCTATTGTAATTGTCCCTTCTCTCTCTCTCTCTCTCTCTCTCTGTACTCTGATTTTTGTTTGTGTGTGACATGACTATATTAATAGCCACAAGTAAGACCACTACAGGGTATCACTCTTTTCAGTGAACCACGTGAGGCCAATTGCTTCAGGAAATACTTGTAGCTGACAAAGATGTTTTATTTCTGCCTTTCTACGTGTGCTGCAAATAAAGTGAAATTGTGCAGCTAAAGCACGTCTACAGCTGGTTCTAACCTGGTCAACCCCGCAAGCCTGGTCTTGTCCCATTTTAAGAAGTCACCCCTAATCTCTGTTGATGGTTCAGGCACACTGCAATGTGTTCCCCACTGGCAGACTTCTGAGTTGTCCCCCATGCATAATATCCATGCAATTCTGCTTCTGACAGATATGTGTTGTAATCTCTTTGAAAATGAGCATTTGCAACATGTAAGAGCCTCAAAGCTGCGGGTTTGAGGAGTGTGAGGGAGAAAATGACATAGAGAAACTGTGGTGTAATAAAATCCCTGCCTTGAGTCTGGCCTTTTATCTATGCTGGGTAAAGAGTTAGCAACAATTTCTTTGAAAACAGCCTGTTTTCAAAGAAATTGTTAGTGAAATTTTTTAATAGATTTATTTTATTCAAAATAATTGATAATAATGTGTGTGTTGCTCATATAACAGTTTATTCTTAATTAATTTTAATATACGTGGTTAGTCCACTTTGTTGAGACATTATTTCCAATATACCAGGACCTGAAGCAAATGTGCTTTAACACCTGAGTATGACGACTAGTATGTACTTTTTTGTGTACAGAGAGTTACATTTTCTGATCTCTACGAAAGACCCTTGCATTTTGAAGACATTAACTGAATGCCATGTAAAATAATCTAAACTTTCTCAGTGTTTAATTTCTCCCCATGTTTTCACTAGGCTGCGAGCATGCACTGAATGCTGGGAAGCACAGTAATCAAAAAGTTCTTGGTAATGGTCAGGAAAGCAATATTGATGATGATACTCTTCCTTCCCCGGTACTTTGCAGTGCTCAGACTGTCACATTTTGCTAATGGAAGTCTAAAAGCTTCCTCAGATGTGATTGTCTTATTAAAAATTCTTCACATGAGACTCTAAACATGAACGCCATTTGAACTGAGTAATGGAGATAATTAAAATCAATCTTGGTGTACATAAGTAATTAAACTGGTCAAAATTGCAAGATGGTTAATAGCTGACTGGTCATTTACTTTGACGACAAGTTTACATTCAGGTCAAGGTTTCATAAGATGAAAGGCAATTCCATTACTACACATTTGGATAGTAATTTAGACTAATTAATGATTTAAGAAATACATACAGACTATTGAAAGAGATGGCATCATTAAGCTGTGCTATCTGATGTTCCTCTAGGCTCTGTCCTCTCTCCAAAAACCTAATGACTTAGACACCCTTTGAGAGAGTTTATCATAGATGAGCAAGTCCATGGCCTTGAAATTAAGCTGTCAGGGCCCTTGCACACAAAACTCAAAGTCAGCTACTGGACATCACTGGAGTGTGAGTGTGCCTGACTCTTGCCTGTTTGCTGGTATAAACGACGCGATCGTCTGTGATTTGCCCTCATCAGTGACTGTGTAACCAGTCAATAAATTAGAGCAGGTAGTCAAAGAAAGCCCACATCTAACACTGACCTAAATTCAGATAATTTTAAAGGTATAATACACTGTGTTTTCCATCAGACCACAAATGTGGAATGGATATGAAAAGAACAGAATTATAAGGGAGCATCAGGTATAATCAGATGGTTGTTTCATATCAGCTGTCCCACTTTGTAATATAAATATAAAAGTCATCCAAATTTCCTTGCATCTGTGGGTATTCTCTGCTCTTTTTAGCAGCTTAATGCTTAGAAGCCAGAAGGTAGTTTTGTCTACTATCAGTCCTCAAATGAATTCCCACATGACTGCACCCCCACTGTTTGCAGGTGTCTGACAGAAAACAAACACAAAGGTCACATCACTGGTTTGTGAAACCAACTTGCACAATTGATTCGTGTCATCCTGGTAGATGGTCCTCGTGACAGATCCGTTTGAGCCTTTTGTGAGGTTTCACACAACAAACATAATGCTACATGAAAAGGTGCAAGCAAGCGATACAGGCTTGTTTTTAGTTTTCAGATATGTGTTGAACAACCTACTTACTAAGTACCTTAAAAACCATGGGATAGTTTGTACTTATGAGGAAACATTGCCATAATTTTGTTGTGGCCTTAGTTTTCCCTCGACCCAGTTTTCCGTTTTGATTTGTCTTCCGTGTTCCACCTATGTGTGTCTTGTTTGTCTGTGTGAGTTGTTCTTTGTACCTCTATTAGTTAATTCCTGTTTTGTTTCAGTGGTTAGTTCCTCACTTGCCTTACAGTATTTACACTTGTTCTGTATTTGTTTTGCGCATTGTTCCTTTCCCCGCACTTGTTATTGATTGATTTGGTTCACCAGTGTGTAATTATCCTTTTCCCTGGCATGGATATACAAAAAAATTAAAGCAAACAGATTTTGATAAATGAAATATTCAAGTTGAAAACTGCATAATTTGTTGAGAACAAAAATGATGCAGCAGTGGTCACTGGAAACCAAAATCATCAATCTTTTCAGGGCTGGATTCAAAATTACACCAAAATTTCAAAAATTAAGTGTTCCCTTAATTTTTTTCTTTTATGCAGTATATTTGGAGGGCATGTAAAAGTGATGTGGGTGATTTGATAACAAAACTGTGACCCAGACAGCTAGTGCAGATGTGCCCTAAAATTTAAAGTACAAGTATGCTACTGCAGTATCCCATAGATTATTTGAAACACTGACCGCCTTGTTTTGGACCACCAGGTTTTCTCTGCCAGGAGGACAAAATTATTTGCTAAAATCCAAAATGCATGAAAATCAATGGAAGCTCCAGAAATACCATAAATATACCTGAATAAAGGGAAGCCATTTAATTTTTTTCTCAGATCATCACTGAAGTAAGCTAAACAGAAAAGTCATTCTCCTCCAAGGTCAATGTCAATGCCCTATCCTGCAGTTTTAATGAAAAATATCAAGATATGCACCACAATTTAATGTGTCCTTTCTTCGTCCATGCACCCCCCCCTCCAACATTTCAGAAATTTGACTGAGTAATTCTTGTGTGAGCATCAAAAAGACACATTCACTTATAGGCTCACCACCCTGAGTCACTCAACAAGAGCATCTGATTCAGAAGGACTGGACTGAGTCTTCCCCAGTTTGAAAAGTTGCAATACTGAGGAGGAGAAACCCAAATTCACCAGAAAACAAGAACAGATTTCCCAGATATTGCATCAGCTGGTTAAATTCTGCATACCACAATGATGTGCATTGAGCGTGTTCCACAATTACACTGACAGATGCTCCTTCCTGATTCTCTTGAACAGGGGGATCAGGTGTGGAAGAGGAAAGCTTTCTTAGATCATGGCGCATATGACTCTCCTACATTCGATATTTGAATCTCCATTTGATACACCACTATTCTATTGCTCTATTGTTTTTATGATAGCTTTTGTTGATGTCTGAGGAGAAGTGAAGTAGGCCGATTGTAAACCTAACTTGCACTTTATCTATAGTTTACCTTTTTAGCAAATTCAGTTCTTTGTTTGATCACGTATATTTTCATTGTAGAAAAGATTAAACAGGAAGTAAATGTAACAAGTGTTGGATATCAGGTGTGGCACACAGCACGTGCAGCGGTGCACATTATTACAACTGTGGCAGTTCACATGTACCTGCATTTTAAGTTGGGTGAAGTTCTTTGTGGATAATACTGACATCTTTGTAAACCTGTCAAGACATGACTGTGTTCCATTTTCAAATCATCACTGTGACTCTGATTAGTGTTGAAATTGTTCGTTGAAGGGTCATTAATGAAGTTCAGTTACAGCTGTGGTCAAAAGTTTATATACACTCATCACGGGCATGAATGCCACGGTAATTTTGGGCTGTTAACAGGGGCGTAGAAATGAGTTTCCTATTGGGGGGGACACATATTGGAAACCTGACAGATCCATAAATACTCTGAGAAAAGCATTTAAAAAATGCTATTTGATCTTTTACTTTCTTATTTTTCAAATGTTTCTTGGAAAAATAGTGTTGTGTACACTTATATGATTGCATGTATAATTTACATATGTATATGTTTTATAATCGTAGGATGTGGGCAAATTGGCTTGATCACAGATAAATGTTACCAGTGCATAGATAAATGTTACCAGTGCACAGATAAATGTTACCAGTGCACAGATAAATGTTACCAGTGCACAGATAAATGTTACCAGTGCATAGTTACCAGTGCACAGATAAATGTTACCAGTGCACAGATAATTGTTACCAGTGCACAGATAATTGTTACCAGTGCATAGTTACCAATGCACAGATAAATGTTACCAGTGCACAGATAAATGTTACCAGTGCACAGATAAATGTTACCAGTGCATAGCTACCAGTGCACAGATAAATGTTACCAGTGCACAGATAAATGTTACCAGTGCATAGTTACCAGTGCACAGATAAATGTTACCAGTGCACAGATAATTGTTACCAGTGCACAGATAATTGTTACCAGTGCATAGTTACCAATGCACAGATAAATGTTACCAATGCACAGATAAATGTTACCAGTGCACAGATAAATGATACCAATACACAGACAAATTGTCCCCTTAGAATTATAAGGCTCTGATATTTTTGACAAAACTGAGTTATTGTTATATACTTATTTGCTGACAACTTATCAACAATATGTAAGGGATTTTTTTCAAATATATATATTTTTGGGTGTTTTATTCACAAAATAATAATGTTCTATCTGCAAAATCAAGCTTTAACTTGGTACTATAAGGTTATATCTGTGAACCAATAGGCACTTGAAATGTTCACAAGAGAGCCAATCAGGCTGCTTCTTTTTTGTAATGTTGGTGTCCAATGTCAAGCAAAGGAGCAGAGGAGATACTAGAGAAAATGTTTCATGGTAAGCTGGGGCTGTTTACAAGACATCTAAAGCTTGAGGATTTCAAAAATGAGTTGACAACAGACAGAAGTACTAATGGCAGGAAAATTATTAACTTTTGATTTTTTTTTTTTTTTTGCACTGAGCTGTTTATTTGCACTGTTAGCTACGAAGCTAGCGAGCTAACACTAGTTTTGTATTATTTGTCTGTGGTCAGTGCTAACAAAAAAACAAACAATGTAGTTGGTAATATTGAGAATAGTCAAAGGTCATAATATAAGTTATCTCACGTATAAAATACTATTGATTGAAGAAGGACTTCAGATTTTAATATATTCTATGACCTAGCAGTGGTACCATGCTAATGAGCTCTGTCTATTTTTATTTCTGTAATCAAACTCCAGAAGAGCAAGTAAAAGGAAAAAAAACAGCAGAAAAGGGACGGCAAAGAAATTGTTACATTTTTCCTGAATAAATACAACCGAAAGAAAACAGTTTATTGTCAGTGGCATTTTATAGCATAATGATTTTAATTAAAGATCCAAGTTTAAAAAATCTACCTTTTAAGTGGGATGAGTTTTTATTTGGATTTTTGTACTCAGTGGACATGGACTCAGAATCTAAATGTTTATTCAGAATTTTAAAGAATGCTTTTTCAGGTAGATTGCAGCTTGTAAAATTTAAAAAGATCTAGGCTAAATGGGGAAAAAAAAACATTGTGGTAAATTATCTTTCGGTACAAATTTTATTTAAATTTCAGTTTGTTTATATGTCAAAGTATATGCCTCCTAAATTTATATCAAATGTTTATTTTGTTCTATTTATTTATTATAAATTTTATTTTTACTTGTTGGTTTTCATATAGTTTATATGTTGAGTTATCTTAAGAAAACTTTGGAAAAATACAGGATGGGAAAAAAGAGGGCTCGGTCTGCCAACATGAGTTTAATGAAAAGTTTGATTTTTTTTTTTTTTTAAATTGTACGATTTTAAAATTGTGTAATAGATGTTGTGCAGCAAGGCGGCATGGTGGTTAACACTACTGCCTCACAGCTAGATTGACATCTAGGTCTGGGTTCAATTCCACCTTGGCCCGGGTCTCTCTGTGTGGAGTTTGCATGTTTCCCTGTGTCTGTGTGGGTTTTCTCCCACAGTTCAACCCCCCCCCCCCCCCCCACTCTGCTATACAGAGTGCAAAAACTTTAAAGCTCAATATCTCAAAATTGATCAGAACGTAGATAGAACCTTATAATTCTAAGGGGACAAAATGTTACCAGTGCACAGATAAATGTTACCAGTGCACAGATAAATGTTACCAATGCAGAGATAATTCTTACCAATGCACAGATAATTGTTACCAGTGCATAGACAAATGTTACCAGTGCACTAGCATAAAGTTTCATTACAAATGTATGTGAGCTTGGGCGCCCCCTGGTGGTGGTAGCCGCATATGTCGCCTATGCCTCAGTCCGGCTCTGTTCATGGCAACAATCCCGACACTGTTTTACCTCATTCAAGAGTTTCTGACTCCTGCCGCTGTCTCCCACCTCCCAAACACTCAGAGCCATTCAGAGGAAGGGGTGAAGCGCATGTTGTGCCTTCAAAATAAAAGCACGCGAGTTAAAGATTTCAAAATCAAGTATCTTTCTCCTCTTCTGTTTAATTTTTGGTTGGCACAAATGCGCCTGTCTCCAATATTGGGGGGGGGGGGGGGGCACACGTCCCCTCCATCCCCCCCGGTTCCTACGCCTATGGCTGTTAATTATTTCTTTGAAGTGTTCTTTTTCTAAGGTGGAATTATCATACAGTATACATTTTTAATGACTTTAAAAAACAAGAATTGGGTGCACAAGTTTGAAATTATTTTTGATTTTCTCTAATCCACATAGGATTAGAGAAAAGGGTCAAAGTTATACATACACCCACACTAATGTTTGGTTAAATGTCCCCTGAAGTTGCACCTCGACTGGACCCTTTCGGTAGTCAACAACAAGCTTCTGGCGTAATTCTGGATAAATATTTGACCACTCTTCTTGGCAGAGTTCATTTAAATTAGTTGGTTTGTACTGCAGATACGACCCTTATGACAGAAAGATCAAGGGAACAGTTTACCCTGCCCACAATAGGGTTACCGGGGCTCCACTCTGGGGCCAGGCCTAGGGAGGGTGCTTGAAGGAGAGTGCCTGGTGGTCCATCACCCATAGGAGGTGTGGGTCGAGTGCAGTGTGTGTTGGGCAGAGGCCAAGGGTGAAGCCTATGGTGGACCGATCCCCAGCTATTGAGTCTGGCTATTGGGACATGGAATGTCACCTCTCTGTTGGGCAAGGAACCTGAGCTAGTGCATGAGGTTGAGAGATACCAGCCAGATATAATCAGGCTCACCTGAGCACACGGCCTGGGCTCTGGGACCAGTCTCCTGGAGAGGAGCTGGACTTGACTTTGTTCCAGTTTGGAGTTGCCCTCTTTGAGAGGTGGACAGCTGGGCTGGGTATTCTTGTATCCCCTCGGCTTGCCGCCTTTATGCTGGAGTTTTCACTGATAGACGAGAAGGCTGCTTGCCTGCACTTTCGGGCCAAAGATGAGGTCTTGACTGTTGCAAGCACTTATGCATCGGATGACAGTTAAGAGTACCTGGACTTATTGAAGTTGCTGGATGGGGTGCACAACAGTGCTCCATCCACCATGGAAATACAATAATTCAAAGAAATAATCAAAAGCCCAAAATGACCATGACTTTCATGCTCATGATGAGTGTATGCAAACTTTTGACCACAGCTGTACGTAGTTTCTTATTTTACTGTAAGAAACTATAAGTTCAGTAATAGCAAATTGAATACCTTCATACCTGAACTGTTAGACCAACAAAACAGGCTGTTAGACTTGGATTGCTTTTAAAAAAAACAAACAAAAAATAAATAAAAACAATTATAAAAATTCAGCTCCTGCTTACTTGGCATGTGTTAATTTTCTTTAACAATTCATGGCCCATCGTTCTGAAAATAAGTTATAAATAATGAAAACTGTGAAAAATAACTCATCTTTTTTTATATTAAAGAACCTGATTTGTTGATGACATTTTAATTTTTCAGTGCTGAGCTTCCCACAGAGGAAATGTGATTCCTGTTGAGTCCCATGATTCCTACAAAGTCAAAGGATGTACCTGAAGACACAGTGATTTTGCTTCTTTATCCATGAGAAACTATTTATTTGACTGCTTTAAATTCAAATTAATTTCATCTTTCATTTATGATCAGATGTGTTTTTTTTTCTTTATAAGGAAGAAGGACATTACTCTTATTTGGCTCCATGAGGGAATATGTTTTGTGCTCTCATTACTGCATTTGTTGGCTGGGTGTTTCACTGGGTTGGCTGAACTTGATTTGAACGTTATTTACATAAGAACATGCAATTAGACAAGGTCCTACTAAGCAAATGATTGTGAATGCAAGAGCATCGTTAGAAAGGCTCTGTCCTCACATAACCTACAGTATGAGTTAGAGACCAAAATATACAATTACTGGCCACTTTATCTTGTTTGTAATGCAGTGCAATCCAATAAAAAAAACAAGTGGTGCCAGGTCCAACAAACTCCGCCCCCGGGAGATGTTTTAGCTGATTATTGTCCATCTCACAAACATTTCACTCTCCAAACACTGAATCACACAGATAACACATACGTCGTGTTGTCCATGCCCATAAATTTCTAAGAGTTAAAAAGTTTTATGAATGTAAATGGAGTTTCCCATGTTAAATTCAAGTAGCCTGCAAATCCGGAATCTGGATCAGATCAGTTTCACTTTTAAACCAAATTTAAGGGTGAAAAGATGCTTTCAATGACTGAACAAAAAAACCTGTCAGCTGCCAGCACTGCCCCTCAGCCTCCTGGCAGTAGAATCTTTAGGTGGCACAAATCCCCTGGAAACCCGAGTTGTAGAACACATAATTACCAGGTCTCAGGGGTGCATTTGAGCCTTAGTGACTTGTAAATGGCTAAGTAAGAATCAGGAATAAGAAATGCTAAAATCATAATAAATATATTTGCTGAGAATACTGTTACTTTCTGTGATTAGCATTTTCATGGTAAGAACTAAGTTGTCCAAGACATTTAGTAGATGCATCTTTGGTATAAATTGGAACATGCTAGGTCACATTGTTCTTGAGCTATCACATTCACAAGATGTTCAGAAAATTTGACCTTTGACCTTGACCTATAGCTCAATGTTGTCAAGATTTGAACTAAGTCATCCAAGATGTTTAGTAGATCCATTTATGGTGTAAATTTGAACATTCTTAACCTTTGACCTTTACTGTGAGGTCTAGGTTGCTGAGATTTGATCTTGCCCATGATTTTTAATAAATGCGTCGATGGTCAGCATGTGAATGTCCTAGATGATGTCGTTCTCATGTTTGCAAGATTTTCAGAAAAGCTTCATCAAATTCGTTTATGTGCAGAGGAAGAATGCAGTGGGTATACTGGGCAAAGCTGCTGAAGATGGAGGACATGCAGAGGTTTGGTCTGTCAGAGGATGCAGCAATAGGGTGAGATGGAGGCAGAGGACATGAGGTCTTCTCCCTCGTGTTTGGAATTAAGCAATGAAATCATTATAAATACTTTTTAGGAAATGGTGTCCAGTTTAACATCATTTTGTGCATTCAAGCACAAAAAATTTATGTTCAACCGTAATATTATACTATAGGTCAGCTGAACAGTGTCACTCAAAACTGAATATTATTATAGGAATTTATTTGAATTAACAGATTTAAACTGAAATAAATCTTTAAAGTTTACTCAATATAGCAGCCACTGACTATCGGTCTAACCCCTTTGGCAGTCAAATCACAGAACTGTTAATGTTTAATTTAGAGTGATATAGGCACTGCAACAAAGTAATTCAAAGCAACAAGTTCTAAATGATAACTGGAAAGGCAAGAGGAGTCAGGACAGTCCTCATTAATGAAGGCAAGTCTATCTGTGTCAGGTTTCCACTTCCTCTCAATTCATCAGATCCTGAATAAAAGACTAAAGAACAGTTTAAGAGTCAATGACTGAACAAAGCACATGCAGACAGAATTTGGACTCTCACAAGACTAAAGACCCCTCTTTGTATGTAGGGTTAGATGCCATATGGACAGCAGCACGTTCAGCTCTGTTACCCCAATAAATTGTTGTTGACACTGCCCTCTAGAGATGTGTGATAGTGCATTTGTGCTGCAGACCTTACCCAAGAAACCCTCCAGCCTCCTCTCTGTCCTATGAGCAGTGAGGGGCAGCAATGTGGGAGAGTGCCTAGCTCTGCATTTACATGTTCAGAGGTGTTTGAACATACAGGTGCAGTCCCTGCTATAACAGATATGTTAACAAATTTAAGTAAAGGGTTCAGTGGAGGATTTGTTTTTAAAACTATGTTAACTACTGACATAAATACCTAAATAATCAGGCCCCATCTTATCTTAAAGACCTCATGGTACCATATCACCCCAGTGGAGCACTTTGCTGTCAGACTGCTGGCTTACTTGTGGTTCTCTGGGTATTTAAGAGTAGAATGGGAGGCAGAGCCTTCAGCTTTCAGGCCCCGAAGCTCCCAATTTTGATTCAGGAGACAGACACTCGCTCTATTTTTAAGATTAGGCTTAAAACTTTCCTTTTTGATCAAGCTTATAGTTAGGGCTGGATCAGGTGACCCTGAACCCTCCCTTAGTTATGTTGCAATAAGCCTACACTGCTGGGGGGCTTCCCACAATGCACTGAGAATTCTTTGTCACTCACCTCTTTTCACTCTCTATGTGTTTATATACCACTCTGCATTTAATCATTAGTTATCACTACTTGGAAAAATTGAGATAGAGAAATTAATTAATCTATCTGGCGATTAGACTCTGATGACCTATCATGGCAGAACAGAATCCTAGTAGTGATAGGATTTAGGATCCCCTGGATTTTAGATGCTGGTGGTGGTAAAGATGAAGATGGAGGCTTGGATGGAGCTCTGAGTGACTCAGGTGAGGCGGAGAAGGGGAGGAGGTGAGCTACATGAATGAGTCTGAAAGGGAGCATGATTGAGGAGCACTGGGATTTAAAACACAGAGTGGAGGTTGATTGGCTCAAAGAAGGTGGGCAAGAAGATGTTTGGACTAGTGTAATGATGACAGTATTGAATTTGACAGCGTGGGAAAGTGTAAGTGATGTAAAGACCAGACTTGCAGACAAACACCCAGAAAAGCAGAGATGAGTGATTACAGATCTTCGTTATTGAACTTATGCATAAGCTTCAATAACCTCTGGCTCTCTCTGACAGTGTATCTTTAGTCCTCGTTCCCTCTGCTCTTTTCTTTGCCCCTCACCACAACCATTGTGGCAGAAAGCTGCCCCAAGTTAGTAGCTGATCAGACCTGTCCAACTGCTTGTTAATAAAAACCTCTAATCAACCAGTTGCACGAGAGTAGCTTAATGCATTTAAGCATGTTGACACTATCAAGATGAACTGCTGAAGTTCAAACCAAACATCAGAATGGGAAAGAAAGATAATTTAAGAGTTTCTGAATGTGGCATGGTTGTTGGCTAGTCTATTTCAGAATGCAGCTAAATCTGCAGCCTCTCCTTGATGCTGTCATGTCAGTATCATCTAAAATCTCTGAGGAGTGCTTCCAGAATCTTGTTGAGATGCAGAATGAAGGCAGTCCTCAAAGCAAAACAGGGTCAAACCCAATACTAGCAAAGTGTACCTAATAAAGTGACCAGTGAATGTACATACATATGTTGGTGTTGCTGTCTAGTGTGGCAAGGGTGTGATAATGAGTGCGTATAGACCACTAAGCCTCTGCCTAGAAAATGCCTTTCCCGAGGTTCCTGCATTGTAAAGGTCTTACTGTTTCATGGCTGCACAGATCAATAAAAATATATTGTCTTGATATATTGAGTCGGCTTTGCAGAAAATGGGAAACCAATGACTTTATTCAACAGAATTCATATTTTTTTGAAGAATGGAGCTGCCATGATGGTGGCCGTCTTCCCTAATAACTTGTTGCCTGCACTTTGAATGAAATCCCAGAGGACCATTTCACAAAAGGGTTGTATCGCCACAAACATCCTTTCAGAGTAAAACAGAGTAGCAAACCAAGGCTGACCTTGGTAAGGTGATGCTGATAAGAATGGCCTAGCCTGAGGCACTTGTCAAACTTTTGCAGATCGTGGGGTGTGTAAAATACTTGCCGTCCTCTCACTCTTGAACATGACTAACGATTTTTGGAAATGATCATAATTCCATATTTTTAGGTCTTAATCTTATTTTGAAAGCAGCTGGTGCAAAACTGATCCGGCTTTATGACATGAGTTCTGCAAAAGTCTCACTGTTATATTTAACAACATACCAAAGCATTCAATTTCAATGTAAGTGCTTTTTGATGTAGGTGATGTCAGTGTATGAAAAAATAGTACTGGAGCTAGTTGTGACACAGGTGCAGACTGTAAGAAGGAATGAACTCATCTCAAGTGAAATCCTTGAACTGTTCGCATGATAGATGCTCTTTAATGATATAAATGATTGCAGCCAATTTGAGAGAAAAGAGAAACCTTTACCAGCCAGATTAGCTCAATAAAACAACTACTCAAATACATCTTTATGGATTTGTTCCAGCAAAATGCACCTAATATGGGCACTTAATATCTTCTCCAGTAATCGGGATATTGAGGTGTAAGAGTGTGTAACAATAACAACTCAAGATTTAATGGTTATACAAAAGTAAAGTCAGTTTAAGCATCTTTTCACTTGCACGATAGTTTACTTTTTGATGCATAAAATTGGGTAGAAAAGAAACATGTTTTTTCTGATAATTAAAAAACTCATCAACTTGATGACTAGGAATTGCTTTATTTAAATGTAGCCTATGCATAATCTTATAGGCTATATAGTATACGGAGCATAAGGATGTTTAGAAATCGTTTTTTTTTTTTTTTTTTTTTACAAGGAGAAAAATCCAGCGGAAATAAATCGGCTTAATGGGCAGAATTAGAGGGGTCTGAATCCAGGGTAGGATTAAGGAAAATTGTGTGAAATAAAAGAGCGAGTGATCAGGAATGACTGTGCGTCTGTCTGGAGGGGGAGGGCGGGAGAAGAGAGAGAGAGAGAGGGAGGGAGAGGGAGAGAGAGAGAGAGAGAGAGAGAGGGAGAGGGAGAGAGAGAGAGAGAGGGAGAGGGAGAGAGAGGGAGAGAGAGAGATTTTCATCCAAACCGCTTCGTTTTTTCCACAGCCTATCTCTGCTGCGCGGCTAAGCGCAGCTCCCTATTGTTTAAACTGTGAGAGGGGGGAAAAACATTCCGCTTGTTCTATAAGCGCACCCAGTGAGTCATTTTTTTTTTTTTTTTGATGTGATGCTCGTTTTCACTGCTCTGAATGCTGCATTCATTTTCAACTTCTCCGATTTCTCCACTTAGACTTGAGCTGCATCATGAATAGTTTGGGGGCACCTTTGAATCGCATACCTCTGGAATGGTGGGGATTACACAGCCGAAACCTGGAGAGCATGTAAACGCAGATGGAGTTTGGGATTTATTGCAAAATAAGGGAAAGATGACCGTCTTCTCATTGTGCTTGCTCTTGTGCGCAGATCTACTGGATTTAGCCGTCGGTAAGTCTCACCCTTTCATGTCATTTTCACGCAGTGGGAACCTCTCACAGCTATCCGAGCCATGCGTGGGGTCTAACAATATCCGAACTGTCAGTGAGTTGAGGCATTCGTTATGTGACAGTGAATCAGGACTACTAACTGGCCATTAACAGGACAGCCGGGTGGAGGCGATCGGTACCGTGCTTGCCTCATGCCAACTTTCACCCTACTCACTAACCAAGTCGTGGAAGAGTGAAACCAACGGATAATGGTCGGATTCAGTTCGGTCTGCAAGATACGTGGTGTGCGTATCTGTGCACTCAAAGGAAACGCAAGAAGAAGGGTAGCAGTAGGCCTAGTTATGTAGTTAGTCTTAATTCATCTGCATCGACTATCACGACCAGCTTGCATGACAGCACCTACTTCTGAGTACCGCACAAGTATAGCTACAATGCTGAAGCGCACTCCAAGGCGTTTTGTTGATCGTGGGTTTTGCGCCCCAGATAGCGCCTGAGCTCAACAGATATTAAAGTTGGTGCGCTGCAAAACATTAAAGTGCGTCTTTTAATGCAGATTTCAGCCTTCGTCGCGGTCTGCACGGCACAGCGGTGGCATCGGTGTCGCGTGTGTTTATCCTCCGTTGATGTGTTTGGATGTTGGAGGATGAGAAAACAGCACTGATCATATTTTACGCGACTCCTGGATGTCAACCAATATATGCAACCTATTTTTTACAGAATGCTCATGCTGGACTAGGACTAGGATGTTGCACTGCAATTTAGGGAAAACCACATTCATATATTTGCAGCAGATAAGAGTCTGGCATGACATTTAAACATGTCCCTTTATTGTTTTGATATTGCTTGTCACACCTATGGTTCCGGTGGCATTTGTCAAAGGCTTTTTTTTTTCTGCATAGATATTTGTCAGCAAGCGCTTGCACTAAAAACCAGAATTATAAGCACTCTTTTCCCTTACTGTGGGAGCAAAAGTATAATGCTGCTCATTCTGCTGGGGTTATAGGCTCAGAGTCAGTGAACTGTCTGCTAGCACTGTGGTGTTTGAAGGGCTTCAGAGGAGAGTTCACCCCTGGCTACAACATCACAGCAGCAGCATGCTGTACAAACCAAGATGTTAACCTTTCTTGCATAGCGGAGGATTTTGTTATTTTAAAGTGTTTTGACCTTTGCTGACACGTATAGGAAATCATTATGAGTCATTTGGGCTTAACATAATGTTAGATGTTAAAAGCTTCAGGTTTTTGCTCAGATTAGGGTGAACTGCGCACAGGTCCTGCACTGCAAGTAGACTACTTCAATAATGGGATCGTAGTTATTTGAAATTGTTTATTCTTTTTCTGGTTTTATTATAATGCTTAGCTGAGACTTTCCATGCAGGTGTTAACCCTGTTAGCCATGTCAGGAGTGAAAAGTAGAATTAATTATAGTATTATAGTCATGCTGGTTGTTGGCTTTTATTTGTATTGTTAAAACCAAATTGATTTATCCTTTGATCTGACCTAATGATTTTTTCTTTTTTAAATAACACGCTATAAACAGTATAGTCTTCTGGATACACATGGACACAATTTTCTTCTTTCCTTCCTTCCTAGATTTCAAGTGAATATATTCAAACCTCTAATGAAATGTACTTTTTTTTGTTTTCATAAGTGACATATGCAGAATATATATGCAGTATCTCACTCAGCTTACTTTTTCCTCTCAGGTGAAGTCTGTAAGTAAAGTTTATTTATAAAACACTTTTCCCAGTCACAAGGTGCTGCACAGCAAAATAAATAAAAGCTAAGAATAATCGCAATAAAAATCAAATTGAAAATTAAAATACAGTTAATAGTAATACAAAACCAAGTTCAAACATGGAACAAAACAGAATAAAAGAAAACAGATAATAAAAAAAAAGTTAATATTAATAAGAATGTCAGCAGGAAGCCTGGTTAAGCAAAAACAAGGCTTTAAGTGCTTTTTAAAGGCATCCACAGAGACAGCTAAATGAACCTGGAGTGCAAGGCTATTCCAAAGTCTTGTTGTCACAGACTAAAAGGCTCTGACCGCCCTAATATTCAGTCTCACAGAAAGAACTAAAAAGACAACTCTGATGATGTTTTAGTTCATTCCTGTCTGTCACACTTGTTTTCTTAGAGTCTTTGGCACAGCTCCATTCTTAATGCAGGTGTACCTACTCTAACTAACTTGTACTTACAAGCTAGGCTTAGTGAAATGCAACAGCTCAAGCTTGTTGTTTGGCTGGTAACCATGTTGCAGATTCACTGTAAAAAGAGCAGGCCACACGTTCTGTGTGTGTATTCTTGTCTCTGAAGGAGTTACTTTGTAATGCTTATTTTATGCAATCATGGAGTTACAGAATAGAGTACATTGTGCAAGCATGATATCCCAGCATACACTGTTTTATCACATATGCTGCTGTACTGCATACCATATTTTCCTTGTGTTATGCACTACGCCATGGCCTTAAAGCAAGGCTATCTTGGATCTGTCAAGGCTAACAAAGCTCACAGTGAGGCGAAGACATTAAGAAGTTAAATTATTGTCACTAGCCAATAATAGTTTACTGCTGCCATCCCAAGGATCACATTCTTTCAAGTCAGTTTTCAAACAGCTAAGACAACCAATCACTTCATATGAAAAAAGTGAGTACACATTTCCAACCTCAGAACTTTATAAGATGTTACCTGCCTTGACCTGATCCCCTCTCCAGTGTGAAAGGATTTTCAACAACATCTCAGACCCCTGTCCAGAAAATTATTAACATATCCCTTGAAATTGGAGTTTGCCCTGAGGCGTTCAAAACCGCTGTTGTGAAACCTCTATTGAGGGAACCAAATCTAGACGGTGGAATCCTAAGTCATTACAGGCTGATGCCAAACCTTCCATTACCGGGGAAGATATTAGATAAAATTATTTCTTGCAGATTTCTACATTAGAAAGAAAAAAAAAATTCAATCAAGTTTCAGAGCTAATTGTAGCACAGTGACTGCACTCATACAGACTGCCAGTAACCCGAGGCATAGTACTGTTACTGGGGAAGTCTTTGGTCAGGTTCTCTTAGATTTAAGAGCAGCATCTGACACAGGGGGAGCTTGTGCATATGTCTGTGTACCCTCAAATTTGTTCTGACTGCACAAACTTGTCTGCTCAGCCACTACTCTACAAGGTTACTAACTGTGCATGTGTCCTTCAAGTGGGCTAGAAAACTGTGTAATAAGATAACCTACGCCTCTGTGGTGTTCACAGCTGTCCATGTGTGTGTCTGCAAGAGAGTATAATCCTGGCCTTAAGCGCCCTCATTGCTTGCCTGTCGGCAATAAATAAATGGATGAGTAATAACTTTCTAAATCTAAATGAGGACAGGAGAGAAATTCTATTAGTTGGTGCAAAAGCCAAAAGGGAGCAATAGCTCAACAAACTATTTTATCATTCCTTTTGGATCAAACCAGAAGTAACAAATCTTTGGGGTACTTTAGACTCTGACCTGTGTTTTTATGCCCTGTATAAGCAAAGTAGGGAGTATTTGTACAGCTAGGAAACAGTGCCAAAGTGTGTCCATTCCTGACTAAGCAAGATATTAAAATTCTAAATCATGCTTTCATTACAAAAAAGACTATGTTAATGAAATCGGCTTTTGGCTAGTCCTTTTTAAAAGTCCATTGAAAGAATGCAGCCCGTTTAGAATTCCATGGTTAGACTTTAAATGATAAAAAAAATAGAAGAGGGAACATTTCATTCAGTCTTTGCAACATTGCACTGGCATCCTCTGTCTTTTAGATATTATTACAAAATCCTTCTACTTGTATACAAAGTGATCAATGGCACAAGACCAGCCTACATCGCAGATGCATTGTGTCTCTTCACAAGCTCTTAGATCCTCTGCTTCTGGCTTTCAGAATCCCACCAAATAAGAATTGGAAACACAACTTTTTTTCATTTCTATTTGCAAATTGTGGAATTGCCTCTCCAAAGATATAAGACAGCTGGGCTCTGCTGAAATTGTTAAATGGCGCTTAAACGACCCTACTCTTACCCACAAACACCAATTAAAATACAAGAGGGTGTTTTTTTTTAATGCTATGCATTTTTTCTTTACCTTTTTCTTCCTTAATGCAATTTACTGTTTCTATTGTTTATTTTATTATTCGTTCTTTTAAATTATTTAGATATTGCACTTTTGATTGGGGAAGTTTTGGATTTGTTGATTATGCTGAACGAATGAATGCAATCTGCTGTACTGCACCATAAGCTGATATCACCAGCAGCGAGCTCGTTTCCTTTCCTCAGAGTAAAAGTTTTAGCAGAACTAAAAGCAGTTTCAGAGCTATAGCAACAAAATAATTCTCCTCGCCTGTTGTGGGGCTGCTGTGCCAAGTGTGCAGGTATCCTCGATCAAATTTGAAATGAAACTGTTGTCGTTCTTGCCTGTTTCATCCAGGAAAGCCTTCAAAATATCGAAAATACCGAAATACGGAAACCTCAATACAAATGTTTGCAATATTGTACTACAGTTCTGTCTTCTATGACAGTCAGAACCAACTGACTGAGATGAATGTTGGTCAGGGTTTCTTTTTAGGGAACAGCTGATATCTGCAGCGCTCTGGAATCTAATTGGGCACACGGTCAGATTACTCCGTTAGCAAGGACGGTTTTTCACTGCGGTGCCATTTTGGATTTTAGTGGTTTTAAGGGGGGGCACGTTTTTATGGCAACATGCTTTGTAGGGTAGCCGTGTGTATTTTGTTCATTTATTTTGCCCTCAGGGCATTTCCCTCACCCACACCACCCTCCAGAAATGAAAGAACTTTCTAATAGGTTGGTACAATGTGGTATTAGTGTCTGTATTACAGTGCCATTTAGGAAAGAACAAAAATGATTCACAGACCCTCAGAAATTTCATTCAGAGATTAAGAACTACAGATAACGGTGTTCAGAAAATGAATTGAAATTATATCAAATTGTACCCTTTTGAAGTTTTTTCTCTGGCAAAAAGAGTTGGCTTAGTATTTCCACTGATTCATTTCTGACCTAGACCATTTCCTAATAGAAATTAGATTATCTATAATGCTATAACACATTCCTATTTAAACTTTTTAGATCAAACTAAGGATGAAGTTTCTTACTGAATAAAATCATAAATATCCTTTTAATCCATACTGATGATAGTGCTTTTCTTGATACTACATAAATAGCCTTTCGTCTTGTGTACTGTCACAGTGTGTGACCATTTTCTGTCTGGTGAATTATACAGCTTCCTTCTGAGCTTTATACATGCTATTAGGAGTGTATAAAAGAAACTTTTGATATGTGAATTACTTGTGTGCCCTTGGCGAAATATAAATGCGGTGTAAAATGTTTTAGGCTGATGTCTGAGCAGCTGCTTTTAGGTTCATAGGGTTTCCTGTAAAGTACTAGATGTTCGGATTTTATGTCGATCCGGATATTGGGCAGGCAGGTGATTTGCTACCAGAAGTCTCAGTGAGGAAAATTACAGGGATAAAGAGTAAAATAATTGATGTTCATGTTACAGGTCAAAGGTACTCTGTGCAGTCTCAAAAATAAGCTGAAACAGCACCATTAAACAGACACCGGTTTGGCTGCTAGAGTCACTGTCAATAAAAATAAAGGAACTCAGTTAATATAAAAACATATCGGTGCTCCAGGCTGGCTGTGAGGTGGCATTTAACTGCATATGATGACCTGTGGGCTATGTTATGGAATCTGAAGGAAGTTAATCAGTTTTTCATGTAACGTATTCTTTAAGCATAGGACCATTTTTAAAGCCTTCTCTTAAAGCATCAAAGAAAATGTTTTGTCTTAGGCCACAACGCTGAAGGTTGCCTTGCAGATTGCGTATCACAGCAGCGTTGACAGATTTAACAAGCGCTGGATCTCAGATAGGTTTCCGGTGCACTGTGACTGTCTGCTATTGATGGCTGGTCTCGACTCACAGGAAGTGAAAAGAGATTTGGCCTGGAAAATGGGTTGTTGTCATGCAACTATCTAACAATCACCAAGCTCTCCATCACACTGCAGCTTTCAGCAGTTATATAAAATGATTATGCCCAGATTAGAAGCCATTTTCATTGTTTCATTTCACTTGCTATTGTTTGCTTGGCTAGTCATTGTGACTGCATAAATCATTATATATACATTATATACAGCTAATAGGACCAGCGTATGGTCTTTTGGCAGAGGCACACTTATAATAAAGCAGATTGTTGTGCAAATCTAAAATAGCTGCTGTGATTTTATTTATTGATTGCTTCACACAGACCAACCTGGGTTTTATATTCAGTATGTTTAGATAGACGACAATTTATCCTCTATGTCAACATACTTTACAGCTGCATCTTATTTGTCTTTTATGTATTCAGCTGATATCTCAATGCATTTGTGAATCCACTCTTCTGAACAAAATGAAGTTGCTGCACTTTGTAGAAAAATGTGACATGCATTGCTGTAAAGTAGCAGCTTGATAATAAAAATATATATAGAAGTACAGGCTGCTTTGACCAATGGCATGTGGCACAAATTGGTTTGATTCTTTTGGTGAGCTCATGCTGAAAGTACTTACTGAAGTACTTAGATGAGTAATCTAATCAAAAGGTGGCAGATCCCATCTAGCAGCTATGCTTAAGGGAAAAAAGAAAATCTCAACTGCAGGACCTGTGAACACAGATATCACGTGTAAAACTACTTTCAATTAAACTGTAAGTTTTGGTATGCTCACCTTTTAGTCCAGATCTTTTCTAACTTGAAATCCCATTTATTGTAATGAAAAAGTTGTATTTAAAACTTTAAACAGGTTGGTGACCCGGAAGTGAAAGCTTTTGTTAAAAGGCTTTCAGCGTTGTTCGTGTAGACTCAAGCGCTCAGAATGAAATTCCTTTTAGTGGAAAAAATCCAAATGACCTAAAATCGGAATGCCAGATAAGGACAGAAATAAAAATGCTTTAACTTAAAACAATATTTTGCTCTCATACTGTGACATATTTAAGAATATATATTAAAAGAGAGTTATACTTAACTAAGTATTAGGGTTTTTTTCTATATTTGATGGCGCACCGTTTGATTTAAATCAGAGAAAACTGTTGGGACTTGAGTGAGCACTTGATAAACAAGCAGTGTTTTGGAAATTACAGGATTATTTTTCCAAACTGAAAATCCAGCAAGAACAACAACGTGTATTTTATAGGAAACAAAGAGTGATAGAAAGATTTGACAAAGCAACAGAATTAAGTTGGCGAACACAGTTTTTAGTTCACTTTTATCTTCCGTCTTTAATTGATGCATCTGTTCAATTGCTGACATGGAAAATGCACAAAATATTTCAGTTTCTGTTTCAGTTCAGTTAAAGTCTGTTTCATTAATATAGTGCTAATTCACATCAACATTCGTTTCAGGGTAATTTACACTGTAAACACAACACCTAACAATTTTACAGAGAAAAGTCCAACAGTTCCCTTTGAGCACTTGGTAACAGTGGTTAAAAAAAAAAAAAGCTCCCTTTAACAGGAAGAAATAGAAAGAAAAACTCAGGGAGGGCGGCCATCTGCCTAAATCGGTGGGGGTGGGGGGCAAAGATAGAAAAGCAGAGCACAGATAAACAACAAACAATGTACAACAGAGTAACAAACATCCAGCAGGTTGATGGGGTCAGTAACCACAGAGAAACGCACAGCACTGGAGAAATATAAAAAAAGTAGATAGATAAGAGTACAGAGAAGAAAAAGCTAAACTGACAGCATGTAGTATAAAATAATAGTTGCATAAATGCATGTGAAAAGAAGGTGAGGTGCTGAGTGCATCATTTAAGGTTCACCTGAGCAGCCTGGGCATATAGCAGCATGACTAAGGGATGGTTCAGGTTAAACTGAGCTATGGCTAACTATAAGCTTTATCAAAAAATGTGTTTTTGAACTCATATCTTTAAAGGTAGAGACGGGGGTTTTTTTTCCCTTCCACCTCAAGTGTTATCTTTCAGCTTTCGGTATCTTTTGTCTCATGAAGTTTCAACAGCTCTCTTCTTAAAACGTATGACGAAATATCCATGCACTGGAAGAAAGAAAACCGTTCACAGCAAGGTATGATTATCTAGAGTAACTCTTGCATTGTTTTTTTTTCTTTTCTTCAGATTTTCACATATAATTTTAAAACTCTCCGAGCACACAAAATTCCCCCATTGTTGTGTTGGTAGAAGTCTGAAAACAATGAGCTGCTTCACGGACGGATTGCGCAAACTTTTGCTTTTGTCTAACAACGCTCAAACACTCCAGCAGCATGGCTGAAGAGGTTTTCCACTTTTCTGTGATGCATGCATTTGCTTTTCACATTGAGGTACAGGTGTTGTTGAAAGAAATGCTGGCCTTCAGTTTTGTCAAAGGAATCTGTCCCAATATCACAACTGCCTGAAATGACTGAAAGAGTGGTGGGAGAGTGAGAACAACATATTCTGAGAATTAGCATAAACATCAGCTCTCTGCTTTTGGGGTGAAACCAAATCATCTGTCTGACATTTTGGACAAGCTAAAGTGTGGTTTTTGCAGTAGACCAGTCACTGGAAAGCCATTACCATATTTTATTTACAGCTAGCATCTCAGCTATGGGGTTTGTATCCAAGATGACTTGTTGCCTGGTAGCCTCAGGCCCTATGGGTGGACCACAGTTTTAATGCATGTCTACCACAATTCAAGTAATGCAACAGAATCTGTAACCATCATGACAAATTTGTCCTCCCCTACTGCCACCACAACAGCCTCTGGCACAGAAAGTGGTAAGAAGCAGAACTGAGGAAAAATGAACCTTCCTTTGCCCGTATAGCTGAAATGCATTTGTGTTTTCAAGCAGTGATGTTAAAATGATCAAATGAAAATGGCTGTGATTAGTAGAGACAAGTAAAGGCTTGGGGGCAAGAAGTTCAAAGAGCACAGTAACTTTCTTTACTACCCTTGTGGACCTTCATACACAGATGTGGGCTGGCGTGCCGATGTCTTTGGCTTGTGTGGGAGTTTGAAGTAAGTCGGATTCCCTCAGCAGCTGGTGGTTTGCAGAGATAGAGAAAATACAGAGGCTTTGCTCCCAGTGTTCTCCCAGTGTTCTCCCAAATGGCTACATAGATAGGGTATAACATTCCTGTTTGTGATCTTTAGCGAGCAGTAAAGTTTCGTCAAATAGCGTCATACGTTCCTTTACCAGAACTTTTAAAAATCCAGTTTCATTAAAGAAACTTATATTTCTCAATTTAGCAGCCAGCATAACCAGGGATTTCTTGGCAGGCTTTATCAGCACTTTTACTATATTCTGCTCCCACTGTTTCCTACATGCTAATGTGGATTATGCGATTTTGCTTATCGTGTTCAAACATAGGTGCTGAGTAATAACAATTGCTCTGTCACTGTGTCCCAACATCAGTCTACTTATTAAGGACTCTGAAACTGCCTCGTATATGATACATGAAACGTGTCAGCATCCAAGGTTTATTACAAGAGAGCTTAAGCTTCCTTCAGTAACACTGCTGTGCATGCTTTTTTTTTTTTTTTTTTTTTTTTTTTTTAATGTACACCCATCCTGTTTTCTTGCAGGATGTTTTTGTTTTGCCAGTGATGTGCATTTCTGGAGGATCTGACACAAAAGAAATTATTCAAAGTCACGGTGACCTCAAGAAACCATGCTTGTGTTTTTGTTACAGTATTTTACAGTATATCAAGGTTATCTTAGGAAGAAACACTGGTGGCTGTATTGCATTAGCAATAAATTATATTGACTCTAAGATAAAATGGGATAGAGGGGAAATAGTTTCAGTAAAAGGAATTGGTGAAATTATGTATATTATTATCAGAAAAGGTATGTTTAAGAAGTAACCTACAGTAATGTAAATTTGAATTGAATCATATTGTGAGAGATATTTTATTTTCAAATCAGCTGACAGTCTTTGTATTTTCTATATTCGATCTTGAGGCTTAGTTTATTCTCAAATATACATAACACTGCTTTAACCTAAAGGGGGAATCATCTTCCTTCACACTCAATTTTAAGTTCTTTTTCATGCTTCCATATACTCGCATTGTGTAGTAACTGTAAATATTCTAAATCACTTGATTGCTTTCTCAGTCTCATTCTTCTGGGTTTTTTTCTTTAATGTCTGCAGCTATTCAAAGCCATCTTCAAGGCAGTGAATGCAGCATTGCAGAGGTTTCATGAAAAGTTCAGATTAGGCATGGAAAAAGGAAGAGATGGCAGAGGAGGGGGGAAAAAAACAGCACTGACGTCACTCTGGAGCTGTGTAGATGGGAGTAAAGAAGGATTGTGTGGGCTATGTGTCTTATGCATAATGACTTCCTCCTTGTACGTCACCAAAATAAATAAATAAATAAATCATAAAGACATCAATCCGCAGTCACAGGAGCAGGTATTAGTGAAGTTTCACAGTCAGTCAGTCTAAGATAGGACAAGTCTCTGTGTTCATCCTATAACATCTGTCATTTATGATAACATTTATCAGTAACCCTTTGATCTGCTGTAGAACTTGTCATGCAAGTTCAGAGACTTAATCTCCTGAATATGCGACATGAATTATACAATAATAGAAACTCTGGTTGCATATGGATCATAACTTGCTTTAAATATGATTATTTTACTGTTTTTTTTTTTTGGTTGTTTTTTTTTTTTTTTAAGATTAGGCTTATAATTGCAAGGAAGCTTTATCTTTTAGGATGCTTACATTTAACATTTTGGTGCACGCGCCTTCGTTCTGAATTTTTATATAAATGATGTAATCTATTCTTTCCCAATAAAACTGTCACCATTAATTTCACTCTTGATGAATGTGGCTCATGCCTGCTATCAGGTGACTCTGCTACTATAAAAAAATCTTAGGAAAATTGAAAAAATAATATTAAGATGCTGCTCTAATGACTCATCACTGTTGGTTTCTTGTAGTGGTGTTATTCTTAGAGGAATTAACATGTAGAATAAAAGTACATGCGTGGGGTAATGTTGTGGGTCTATCCTTTTGTGATTGTGATCTCTTAAGGCATGCAAGCATGAAGCTCCAATCTGTTCACATTAAAAAACACTGGTGCTTAACCTTTACTCAGTAATCTTTGCAGAGCACAGATCTCTTCCTGCAAGGTTATCTTTTCTTTCATAATGGCCATTAGTCAGTAAGTTGTGAAACACTTAACTAAAGCTCCCACCATTATAAGATTTGTTCAACCAATACTGATACTGAAATTTAAAAAGTTGTCATATCAGCCAATATTTTTTTTCTTTCAGAGACATGAAATACAAATAGATTTATAATATGATAATATGACAATCCTGGCATGATTAATAATCTTGTTTTATTGTCACAACACAGTCGTGGATTACTTGTCTATGCTCAGCTAGCTGTCAGAGTTACAAACAGGTGTTATAAACGGGGAAGTTGCCCCCTGGTGGACAAACTGTGAAACACCAACACTTAAGACAGTTGATGGGTGTTTCTCTGGTGTCTTCTTTACATTTTTAAATTTTCATTTATCAGCAAAAAGATAATATTAGACAATATATTATGGTTATATCGGTCGGGCTCTATACCTAGCTCCCATCATTTTTTTTTTCTTAAAATGCCTTATGCAGGGGCAGCATGGTGGCATGTGGTTAACACTGTTGCCTCACAGCTAGAAGGCCTGGGTTCGAATCCATCTTGGCTCGGTGTGGAGCTCGGTGTGCGTGGGTTTTCTCCAGGTACTCTGGTTTCCTCCCACAGTCCAAAAACATGCAGTTACTGGGGTTAGGTTAATTGGTGATTCTAAATTGCCCATAGGTGTGAATGGTTGTCTGTCTCTGTGTGTTAGCAAGAGGCTGACTGCAACAGGCTGGTGACCTGCACAGGGTGTACCCTGCCTCTCGCCCCATGACAGCTGGGATAGGCTAACAGGATAAGAGTATGGATGGATGCCTTATGCTTCTGGAAATTGTGGAGCAAGTGTTTGTGACCATTTATTTTTCTGTAGTGTGGCTGCTGGTAAGGAAATAAGCTCTTGTATTATTGCCTAGTGCAAGTTTCTTTGATTGTGGTTTGCCAAAAAACAAACAGACAAACAAGCAGAGAGAGGGAGAAAAGAAAAATCAGGTCTTTCTGCACATGTACAACAGGCTGTCATATTGTACTATGGACCGAAATACCTCTGTTAAATGTCTTTGACATCGCAGAGATACACACATGGTATTCTAAAGTATCACTGCCTTGATGCACAACATTGGGCAGTATTGGATGCTACAAGATAATGGCTGCCGTTTGAAGACAAAGTAGAAAATAGGAGTGGCAGTAATGGAATAAGTTGCAGTTTTGTCAGCCAGAAGATTGTGGTTAATGTTCCATTTGGAAGCTCTGCCTTTGCACTTTGTATTCACTTAATTATTTGTTTCCTTTCCACATTTTTTTTTTTTTTTTGCAATTTACTTTGCATTTAGGCACCAGAATGTACTTTGTTAGATTTAGGAAAAGCTCGCGGCTGGCATTTGTTTCTGTAGACATGAAAAATGTCTGATTGCAGACTACCTACTGTTTTTACTGTAGCACTTTTTTGTTTTAGTTTTACCTTGTACAGACGTTTGCAGGCAGTGTCAAGGCTCATAAAATGTAATTACAATGAAAAAAGCCATCACATTTTTTTAGACCTGAAAAGACAGGCAGCATCATGTTTTGATCACCTTCTAGATAACAGCACAGAATTATATTTTCTTGAACATCTCACAAGCAAAAAAAAAAAAATGTTGAATTATTTTGGTGACTGTCAGTATCAGTTAATGTCAAGCTTGGTACAAAAATAAATTTGTTGAGGAGTTGATGCTTGAAAGGTTTGCCTTATCGTCTTCGTAGTTCTGTCTCACTTAATTTATCACATCTCACTTTTTCTTCTTCGGTTCTTTCGGGTTTCCTGAGATGTGCCATGGAGCCAGAGCAAAGATGCAAAAATACAAAGAAATGTGTTAAACGTGAATGATTTTACTCATTGTGTTACATCAACTTTATTTGTAACGTTTCAGTTACACAAGCAAGAGCACTGGCGCCTTTGTTATAATCTCTGGATCACATAATCACACGGTCAGTGCGGATTCTAGCAATTTGCCACAGATTAGATGTCAACTATGTTTGCTGAGGGGAAAAAAAAAAATCAAACGGTTCATATCGTTTATGAGCAGAGACCTCTCCCTGAGCAGTCAAAGTACTGAAATATTTTTTTCTTTTCCTAAAGAAAGCTTCAAAAAGTGACCAGCATTGCTTTTCTGTTGATGCCATTATGTTTACAGTCACAGATGATGTGTTCTTACAGTGACACTGTCATATTAGGTGGCTGTTCATAGAAATTTGATTTTTATCTATAACATTCAAGCATTATACACATTGTTAAATATCCAGGCAGTGTTATAAATTCATCTTCTCTGTGCAGCTAAAATATACATTTTTCACAAAAGGCCTGTGAATCCTGATTTTGTTTGTTTTTATCCTCTGGACTTTTTTTTTTAAAAGTAGCCAAACTGTAATGAAAGTGATGGCTATCAGGTGGGAATAGGGAAAAGGACACCTTGTGCAAAATTGTTTTGCTTTGATGCAGCAGCGTGAAGTCAGCCCTCGGCCATGGATAAAGTTTGTGCCGAAACACCCCCAATGGATTGCACTTAATCAATCTTAGAGAGCAGTATAGGGAAGTGATGGTAAGAGGGAAAAGGCGTAGGTGGAAAAGTGCCTGGGGGTTGTACACTTTTAAGTGGGAAATAAGTAGATCAGCAGACAAAAAAAAAAAAAAAACCTCTTTCTGGGCTTTCATCATGACTGAGAATTAACTGTTGAATCAAAGATGCTGATAAAAAATTGAGATGTTCCATCTGCTCTCTCAGTTGTAATGTCAAACCCACTTCTGTGTTGGATGTTGTCTTATAAAGGTGAAAAGGCCACAGAAGCCACACACTGATAAACTGTAAATATGTAAGTATCCTGTTTAAACCCTGATCAACAGTAGTTTGGACATAATAAAATCATGATTTTCTGTTAATTAAATACAAACTGTGTTAAATAAGTCAATCCGATTTTCATCTATTAATGAGACGATTAACAGGAGTATAAAACCATGATAGAGAATCCTTTTTTAATCTCAAACTTGATCAAACTTTCCTGGCTCAGATTGACGTCTGTGGTTACATGAATGGAACTAAATACATCAGAGGAAATTGTGTTGGCTTACTTTAGCTGCAGCTGTGTTAGACAGTTGACAGTTACTGATTATGGACTTGTGTGTGTTGGCAAATCATTTACTTTAAAGGATTTGAAGAAATTATTTGGAAATTAGTGAATTAATAGTGTTGGTTATGAAAAATTCTAGTAGCTCTCTTTTTGATCTCCACATTAAAAGTAATGTTACTTTCACATTCATGAAATCAAAGCATTTATTCTGTTATACATGCATGGTCTTAGTTAGGTACCTGTTTGGCAGAAACAGCAACAAAGTGGAGTTGAATTCCTTTCCTGTCATTTCAGCAGTCTAATTTTTTTTTTTTTTTTGCGCCCAGTCAGCTGCTCAGATTCCTCATGTGGCTGCCTTTTCCAAGGGGAGTTGAATGTAAGAGAAAACTCACATTAGTTCTCATCACAGCTGACTGAACATTTGGATGCATTCTGCTGGGTAGTGAGACCTCCATCACTGCAGAGTAACACACAGATAGAATATGGCAGCTTTAGGATGCATTTAGTAATAGTTTCAATAGAGTGCATTATCAGTTTTGTTTGCCAGTTTATCTGACCCGCTTTTATCGGCAAACTCAACAAATATGTATGTCTGTGCAATAGCAGCACTAAAAGTGAGAAATACTCAGTGCACTTAAACTTGATTGTAATTCAGTAAAATGTCCTTGTTATCAGACATCTGATGCTACAAAAACAAAACAGATGTCATGTAATTAAAAGTAACCTTGCGGTGCATTTTTATTCTGAGGACAGAGCTGTGTTTGACAGTTGAGCAGAAATCACTTGCAGATCAGAATTACACCCTGTCTGTCAGGCTTGTTTCATTGGTTATTTGTTTTTTTAGATCAAAACTAAGGTCATCACTTTAGATTTCTGGACTAACATCTTCATTACAGTGGAGACGAGTATAAAATAATTGCCAATAGCTGTTTTAGAACATATAAATTACTGTATTCCCTTCTGTCTTGATAGATTCTGTGAGAATGGGAGATGACTATTTATTCTTTCAAAGCATTGTGAAGTAGATACCCGTCACCCTCTTGAGAAAATCTGGTGATGCATGTTTCATCCTTTCTACTGCTCGTTTCCACTCTATTCACCCATTCTTCCTGATGGGACAAAACCTGAAGCTATCACTTTTCAGGATAATAGTCTCAGAGTAAGAGTAAGATGAATCATGTCAGTGGGATTGGACTATTCATAACTCCCACTCATTTAATCATTCCATCGGAGGCTACACAGCATTTAATATTAATCCCATCATTTAAGCTCCACCCACGAGGAAAGGCATCAGCTGATGAATAGATTAAACTGTACTGAATCAGGATCTGTCTGAAACCACAAATTTATTCTTTAGTTTATGATCAGGGACTCATGGAATGTAACCCATACTTGATAATGATACACCCACTTGTGATTTAAACAACACCTGTTCAGCCTGTTGTATTTCTATTGTAATCCTCAATTTAAAAGACAAACCATAGCTTTATATGAAAGCTGGTGTAAACATGGCCTTGGCAAATCACTTTCTGCAGTGCTATGAACAGCTTATGGGCAAATTACATTCAGTCGTGAAGAGTTAAAGGAAGCAACCTGCTACTATACTGGGTATTAGGCATCACATACAGGCTGACAAAACAAAGAAATAATGATGAAAAACATAAATTAACAAATTTAATTTGAAGACAAATTGTCTCTCTTTTTAAAGTTGTCGTGCTGCAGGGGGATTTTGCTAGAACAGTTTATGTCCACTTTTCTCCTTGAAATGAAGGGTATTTTCAAATCGATACAAAGTTGTTCTGAGGGTTCACCTTTATCCCATGGAGAACTTTTTATTTGCTCCAGTGGCCATTCTGCATTATCATTTATACAATGAAAAAATATAATTTTTTTTATGTTGTCATAGTTTCTAGACTTCTAGAAAACTGTTTTAGATATTCTATATATTTTGCATTCAGAGGTATCAAGCGGGTTTCTACGAAGCACCCAATATATTAATACTTGGTGCTTGTAAATAATTACATAATATTGATTATTGTTGACACGTTTACTATGCTTAATATAATGCGTTAAAAATTACATCCCAAACAAAGTATTGTAGCAAAGTATTATGTTACAGCAGAAACGTAGAGTCGAAAATGATTGAAAATGATAAGTGAACAGGAAAGTGACCAAAGTGCAAATTCAAAGCTCAATAAAGAAAGTTACCGTAGATTAAAATGAGGTTGTCAGGGACATAAGCGATGACATGAAAAAATAAGTGGGTTTAATTATTATTATTATGTTTTTTAAGCCTGTCTTGTCTGGCAGATTTTGCAATCAGAATTATGATCTGAATGCACTGCTGTGACAAACATATTTGCTCTTCCAAGATGAGCTCTATAGATTCTCTATAGGCTCCTATTGTGAGTGTTTTTCCTTTTATTTCATTTATTATGGTTTTTTTCACATGAATGTATATGTATTGTACCAATGCCAGACTTGACAGGCGGAGAAAATAAGAAGAAAGAAAAAAGAAGGGGGGTAGGAAGGAAAAGATAAGAGGACAGAGAGGACAGAGCACAAGCAGAAAACCACAATGGTTCCCCAACTGCTACACCTGTAAAAAAAAAAGAAGAAAAAATATACAAAAAACAAACGGTACCTGGAAACAAAATATACATGTGGAGAAAAAATAGCCATGGCTACACAAACCAACAATCTTGTTGTGTTGTGGTGTGTGTTTGTGTCTCTGTCCTGAAATGTACTTAATAATGAGGGTGGAAACCTGCAGCAATGCCCCCTATAAGCCAGAGGCAGATAGAGAAAGACCCAGGAGACCCCCAAGAGCAATGAAGACCCATGGCCACACATTTCAATGACAACTGCATGCCCACCCCAGCAGATGGGAGAAGGATGACCCAGATGGAGCCCCAGAGAACCAGAGGCACTGGGAAGCCAGCCACACCCCAAGACTGCAAGGCAGCACCCACCCAAGCCCCCCACCACCAACAACCCGGGCAAGCACACAGACACCACATGAAGGCAGCCGCAGGTTTCCAGTCCCAGGAAGCCAACAGACACACGCAGTTCCCAGAGTCCACCCCCAGCCACCTGCAAGGCATACCGGGAGATGAAATCACAGTCAACCACCCCCACTAAGTAATGGAGCTGATCAGTGGGAACCAGAGAGAATCAAATTCATCCAATTGTTTTTTTTTTAGAAGAAGTAGACATTCTCTCCACACTGTAATCTACTAGTACATTTCTATATTGAGTAATGCACAGTTTATTTTTTGATTTCCAATTAATAAGGATAATTTTCTTGGCGATTCATAAGGCGGGAAGAACTATGTGGCATATATTTGCCTCCATAACTAATTCACTGACATCACCTAAAATGCACAGTCTGGAGGAAGTTGAGGCATGACAACTAAACCATGTGGATAGATCTTCACATCTTCACATGCCAGAACTTCTGAACAGGCATACAGGACCATATAGCGTTGGTCTTATTCAGCAACAGTGGGTGCATATGTATTAATGTGTAATGCCCATTTGGAACACCCTTTGTCCAATATAGTGAGTTCTATGGAGTATTTTGTATTGTATAAGTTGAAAGTTGGGACTTTTAGTCATTTTGAAGATATTTAAACATATTTCCGTTCATAAGTATTAATCTGGGTTGATGGAGAGATCATGCTCCCCTTTTGCAATTGGGAGGGAAATTGAATAATCAGTTTTTAATAATAATTTATACAATTTTGATAACAATTGAGAGGTAAAGAGATTTATAAATTCTGTTACCCATGTAGGTATTTCTAAATTCAGATTAAAATTTTCCTGCAGGATGCACTTTAGTTGCTGATATTCAAGAAATTTACTGTTGCAGATTCCATATTTTTATAGAAGTTCTTGAAATGTAAAAAATTTCTACCTTGAATAACATGTTCTAGATGTTTTTTATACCCTTATCATGCCATCATGGAAAATGTAGTATTTTCTTTTTATGACAAATATCTGGATTGTTCCAAATGGGTGTTTAGTTTACAGGGGATAAGTGAAGATTTGGTTATTTTAAAAACAAAAACTCCCACCAGGCTGTCAGACAGGTGTTTATAGTAAGGCTTTTAAAGAAGTAAAGATGCTTAATATTAGTGCTAGTGAAAGGCAGATCCAAGATCTTTACTTTTCCACAGAGTGCTTGTTCTAGGTCTAACCATGGGCTGTCTAACGACTTTGATTTGATCCATTTTGAGATGTACTGCAATCTATTGGCTAAGAAATAGTAATAAATATTTGGTAGAACAATTGTTGAGTACTACCTCCTCAGCGCGACTCGACTTGACTCAGCACGGTTTGTAGGCTTTTCCATTAGGTCCTGGTACCAGGTACCAAGTATTTTTTTTGGTACCCACTCAGCCGGGGTTCCAAGCGATCTGAAAATCTGATGTTGAAGAACAGCATGCCACTGACTGGCCAGGGAGTGTCATCACTAGCGCAGTCACGAGAGTGACTCCTTCACCAGAATCAACCGCGCCAATTTTAAAACTCAACAGCAAGAAACTGGAGGAAAACAAACCAACACTGTGGCAGAATGAAGAGGTGTAGACATTTCTGTGCTTTGTGGGAGATGAGACGAGAAATGAGAACTTTTATCATGAGGTCTCCGAGCTAATGGCTGCTCATGGGTACCATTGCACAACACAGCAGTGTAGACAAAAGATAAAAAGATTGAGTCACATACAAATTACATCAAGCGACTTCTGCCCGCATTGGTATTTCGACTCCACCCACACTGAGGTCGTCCTCAATTGTAATGGAAACAAAACAAGACTGTGGCGAGTTGTGCCGTGGCAAGTCATGCCGTGCTGAGTAGGTACTATTGGAAAAGCGGTGTAATATTACCTGATTGTAGTGAAGTTGTGGAAGTGTTCTGAAAATTACAATTCAGAGGCAAAACTGTTGATTTACCCCAGTTGATGGAGTTTTCTAATATAGATGAGAAATTATCTATAAGTGTGATTGTATTCAAAAGAGAAGCTTGTGAGTTCCCAAAGTAAAGTAATACATCATCAGCAAAAAGGCTTATCTTATGGTCCGTAGTTTCAGTTTGAATTCCTTTTGTCGGATTGTTGCTGCTAGTGGCTCAATAAAGATGACAAAAAGTGAGGGAGAGGGTGGGCAGCCCTGCCTGGCGCCCCTCTGCAGACTGAACTTTGGGAAATAAGGTCATTTGTCCTAACACGTGCATTTAGAGAGCTGGGTAAGGTTTTGATCCAGTTTATGAACGATGAACCAAATCCAAATTTGTATAGAACTGCTAATAAAAATCTTCCAGTTTACCTGGTCAAATGCCTTCACTGCATCTGAAGAGACAACTGTGGTTTCTAACTTGTTAATGGAAGAGTAATCTATTACATTTATTAGTCTGCATGTATTATTGGCTGAGTGTCTACCCTTGATAAAGCCTGTTTGGTCAGGATGTATAATGGATGGAGTGATTTTTTTTTCTAATCTTCTGGCAAGGACTTTGCAAATTATTTTAAGGTGTACATTTATGAGAGAGATTGGGCAGTAGCTGGATGAGAGTGTGGGGTATTTGCCTGGTTTAAGAAGCAGTTTAATGTAGGAAGAGTTCATGTGAATCTGAATTTGAGTATTCTGAGAAAGTGGGTGCTAGCATAGGCCAGAGTTGTTTGTAAAACTCTGCTGGAAAACCATCTGCACCTGGGGATTTATTATTTGGAGTATGCTATAGGGCTTCATGGAATTTAGACATTAACAGAGGTGAATCCAGAGCTGCAACCTGTTCATCATTTAGTTTTGGCAGATTTATACTGTTAAGAAACTCTTCAATGGCTGCATCAGATGGATTAATCTGTGATGAATATAAAGCTTTATAAAAGTCTTTAAAAGATTTGTTTATTTGTTGTGGATCATGAGTAATGTTCCCAGTCGAGCCTCTAATAGAATAAATAGCTGTTTTTTTTTTTTTTTATCTTTAACTCTTAGTGAGGAATTTTCTGGATTTATTGTTATGTTCAAAGTTATCCAAACGCAGCCTCTGCACCAGAAATTGTCTTCTTATCTATTATTTAATTTAATTCCAGTTTCAGTTTTCTCAGGTAGCTAATTATAAGTTCTTGTGGTGAGGCAGCATAGGCAGCTTCTAAAGATTTAATTTTTTTGCTCTAATTCTAACACCAGCATTTTTTTTTCTCTATTTTTCATATGTGAGCAATAAGATGTTATTTAGCCTCACAGTACTGCCTTTCCTGCTTCCAAAAAAAACACATGGTGACATTTTTGGCAGATCATTATTTTCTAAATATGTTGCCCACTCATTATTGAAATAATTAATGAAATCTTGTTCTTTAAGTAATGATGTATTAAATCTCCAGTTCCTAATTGGTGATGTGAGTCTTTTCTGTGTCAGAGAGATAGATACCAGTGCATGATCACTGATAGTGATAGGATGAATCTGAGTGTCTGTGATATCCATCATAATGGAGATTCTAACTAAAAAGTGAGAGTGCTGCACTGGTGAAAAGAAGGTGAAATCCCTGAGAGTGGGGTGGTGTGAACGCCAAGCATCACAAAGACCAAAATCCTTCATGTATTGTTTAAGAATGTCTGCAGACTGCCTGTTCCTTTGACTCACTGCTGTACTGAGCCTGTAAATATCTGGACTAAATACCAAGTTGAAGTCTCCTCCTACTTTAAGCGTGGTATCAGAATAATCAGAGGATGAACTGAAAACTGTAAGAAAAAAGGAGGGGTCATCAACGTTTGGTCTATGTATACTAGCAATACATAAATACATATTTTGAATAGACAAATTAAGTATTATAAATCTACCTTCTGGATCTATTGTAGTGTTGCTAATGATGAAGTTTATCTTTCTATTAATCAATATGGCCACGCCTCTTTGTCTTGAGTTGTAGCAGGCTGAGTACGCATGAGGGAACGGTGGAGAGGTGAGAGTGTGTACAGATGTTTTGGACATATGAGTCTCCTGCAGAAAGACATCTGCCTTTAAGTCATTTAACCGATTAAAAATATTAGTTTCTTTTCCCTCGAATAAACTCCTCGTGCATTCCATGAGGCAAACCTCAGTGTGCTCATGTTTAAATTAAGTGGTGGCGTGTTGGATGTTCACTTAAGGTGTGTGTGTGTGTGTGTGTGTGTGTGCACTGTATGTTGATATGTGTGTGCATGCTGTATGTTGGCGTGTATGTGTGCTGTATGTTGGTGTGTGTGTGTGCTGTATGTTGGTGTGTGTGTGCTGTATGTGTAGTAAATTGCAGCACTGAAGGTGAAGTAAACAAATTGCTGAGTGCAGAAAGAGAAAAGATGTGAAAAAAAGTGATGCAAGTGAAATAAAACAGTGTAGACACCAAAGGACCATTTTAAAGGTATTTTAAACAACTACAGGAAGAGAAAAAAAGAGCAAAAAAAAAAACACAACACCATGCTGATTGAACCGGCATTAATTATCCTATTTAGACATGTCTGTTAGACCAGGGGTTTTCAAAGTATGAAAGGGTGAGCCCCCCTCCAAGGAGCACAATGCCTGCTGCGCCCCCCCCAAATAATCAACCCACACACAAACAAATGCCACTACAAAACACCTTCTAATTGCTTTTATTTTAGAACCATCTTATATTTTAAAATGACACTTTATCTGAATGAAATTTAACGCATGAACATTTTAAAACATTTAATCCCATTTTAATTATTTTATCAGGGCTTTTGTATGGCAAATACGCCCTTTTTTCATTTTTCTAATGATAAGAACAACCCCAAACTCATTTTTCAACCGTTTTCTCAAACAAACGTTACATCTGAGATTCTGAGTTTAATGTTTGAGATACCAACAGTGTTTTCACATCTTATTTGTCCATTCTTTCTCTCACATCAGTAGACAGCAAGCAGATAGCTTCTTTTCCCGGTTTATTTTTTCCCTCGCACCGCGCCTCCCCTAAAGTGCTCTGGCGCCCCCTAGGGGAGGCGGGCCTCACACTTTGAAAACCGCCGTGTTAGACCATTCGGACCAGGAGGGAGTCGGCATCTTGTCCGGTTTGCCCATCATAATTCTTTCGAAACACTCATTGATATAATCTGTAAACTGTCCAGATCTTCTTCACCATGCTCCAGAGTGTTGGAGTTATTGAAAAAATGCCTAAAAATGATTCTTTATTACCTTTGAAGCTGTCTAAAAGTAAACTGTCGGAGAAAATTAATCACTGATATTTTTGCAGTTAGTGGCGCGCCGCCATGTTCAAAACTGCAGAGATTCACGGTGAGTTCTCGTGTGTTTCTACAGTATAGTGTCTAATTAATTATAAAGAGAGAAGTGATGCCTGTTCTGGCCTTCAGTTTCTTTAATGAAACAGAAAGCTTTGTGAGTTTATTTATCTGTGATGAGACTCTAAATTGCACTTTTAGAAAGAAGATAATTCACGATTGTTAATATGGTGTTGTATTGTTCCTGCAACCACGGCCAAAAGCATTGTGAGACCCACTTGTAGCAAACAACACTGGAATGATAGAATTTCAATATTTATTTTAAAAAGCACTTTATGGGAAAAAAAAATGTAATATGTGAATATCTCGAATTTGGGTTGTAAGCATGTTGTGACTTTTACAGGTATATCTGCATATTTGCTTTATTCTCATTTAGTCAAATAATGTATTTCAACAGATATTTAAAAAATCCCTCTGCAGTTATAGAAATGTTTGGAACTTATTACAGAATGATTGTTACAACTAACGATGTGACATTTTTTAAATGTTAAGGTCACGCAGATGTTGAGATTGGAAAGTGTTCTAAAGTGTGCACATCATCAGCTGTCAGAAATCATTACAATTTCTAAAAACAATTTCTCAACAGAATCTGTTCTGTCGTTTTCTTTGTGTTGACTGTGCCAAAGCAGGCATTGCACATTCATTACATTACAACAGCACATAATTATGACAGCAATTACAACAAATGTTGGGGCTGGATTCATTATGGAAAAGAAGCTTAGGCTTTTTCTTTCTTTTTTTGTTACCATTTCTCTATGCTTCAAAGCGTTTGGGGAATGAGATGGTCCAGTTGCAGAAGAAATGGAGTGGAAAAACATTAGACCAGCTTTATCCAATAAAATGTCATTTAAACAACAAAATAAATAAACAAACAAATAAAAATAAATACAAAAATAAAGCATTCATGCATTCGTTTTTTACTGGGATATTTAATAATGTTGATGGTTTTCAGTTAAGATTGTAGTGTTTGTCCGAACATGAAGTATTTTCAGCGGACTTTCTATTCCAAAGCTGATGAGCGCTCCAGATGCAAAGTAGAAATGCACCAACTGCAATTTTCTTGGGTAATTCTGATTTTTTTCCAAAGTGTGACCCGTTGATTCTGATTTTCTTTTCTTAGAACGATAAGTAACAGCATATACAAGCAAAAATCATAATTTCTTCATTGCAGCATTTAATTTCCATCCATCCATCCATCCATTTTCTTCCGCTTATCCGGGGCCGGGTCACGGGGGCAGAAGCCTAAGCAGAGAAGCCCAGGCTTCCCTCTCCCCAGCCACCTCCTCCAGCTCATCCGGAGGGACCCCAAGGCGTTCCCAGGCCAGCCGAGATACATAATCTCTCCAGCTTGTCCTGGGTTCCACCACGGGGCCTCTTCCCGGTGGGACATGCCCGGAACACCTCACCCAGGAGGCGGCCAGGAGGCATCCTAATCAGATGCCCGAGCCACCTCAACTGGCTCCTTTCGATGTGGAGGAGCAGCGGCTCTACTCTGAGCCCCTCCCGGATGGCCGCACTCCTCACCCTATCTCTAAGGGAGAGGCCAGCCACACTGTGGTTGTACAAGGACTGAATGGCCCGCAACAATGGGCCTGATACCCCATACTCCCGCAGAACCTCCCAAAGGACACCCAGAGGGACACGGTCGAATGCCTTCTCCAAGTCCACAAAGCACATGTAGACTGGTTGGGCAAACTCCCACGCACACTCGAATATCCTTGAGAGGATAAAGAGCTGGTCCAGCGTTCCACGACCAGGACGAAAACCGCATTGTTCCTCCTGAATCCGAGGTTCGACTAACGGACGCACCCTCCTTTCCAGCACCCTGGCATAGACCTTACCGGGGAGGCTGAGGAGTGTGATCCCCTGAAAGTTGGAGCACACCCTCCGGTCTCCCTTCTTAAAGATGGGGACCACCACCCCGGTCTGCCAATCCAATGGCACTGCCCCAGATCTCCACGCGATGTTGCAGAGTCGTGTCAACCAAGACAGCCCTACAACATCCAGAGCCTTCAGGAACTCAGGGCGAATCTCGTCCACCCCAGGGGCTCTGCCACCAAGGAGTTGTTTAACTTACCTCAGTGACCTCACCCCCAGTGATGGTCAAGTCATCCCCCTCATCCCCAGACTCTGCTTCCACTACAGAAGGCGTGTCAGTGGGATTCAGAAGGTCCTCGAAGTATTCCTTCCACCGTCCGACTATAGCCTCAGTTGAAGTCAGCACCCCCCCCCCCCCCCCCCCCCCCCGCACTATAAACAGTGTGAGTGAAGCACTGCTTTCCCCTCCTGAGTCGCCTGACGGTTTGCCAGAATCGCTTTGATGCCGTCCGAAAGCTCTTCCTGCTCTTGTCGGAGACGGTCGCACTATCTCTCTCTCCCTGCCCTCCCCATCTCTCCGCTTGCTGCTTGCTGTGAGAGCGTCTTTTTACACACTGTCCGAATAAGAACAAGATTGAACCATGGATCTGGCAAACTGGGCATTCTCCATCATTGATCGAATTTTTTCCACTATGAGATCCGGGACAGGGGAGCCTGGGTGTCCCAGTGGAACAGACCCGGTTGGATACGTCATCGACTCTTGGAGCTCGTGGAGACCTGTGTGCTTCTCGGCCCTTGGAGTGGAAGACGTGGAAGACGCCTACATATTCGGCTTTTTGGTAGCAGTATCTTCTCTGTTTGGGCTCGGTGGATACCTGCTTTACTGGCAAATTAAGAAAATCTGGACGGCGGTTCGACATCTGCAGAGGCTGCCGATCCAGGTGGAAGGGCTGAGCAGAGCCGCACAAACTCAGACTCAAAGCCTGGTGGACCTGAGCCGCAAGATTAGCGAGCTCGCAGGCGAGAGGGGTTAGATCAGGAGATATAGTTCGGTTCTGCACAGTGAGGACGGCAATCAACTAATTTGGAATATTGGATTTTTGAATGGTTTCCCAGTAAGACTGAAGGCTGTTGGAAAAACAAGCAGCCTGTTCCAAAACAACTTCTGTTATCAGGAATTCGGCTCCCCTGCCGGCCTTGGGTTGGCAACCATATCTCTCTCCAGGGCACTGTGTGCGGCTGCTCTCCCCCCCACTCCGCGTTGTGATTTGTGAAGCTGGGTCTGGTGTATCACGGCCGCTGATGAAATTCCACCACTATCAGCAAACTGTTTTGGCTGGAACCTGGCATCTGGCTCCACAATGCCCCCACCTCTCGTCTCCTTCTGCATCCCCTCCTGCCCTGACCTCACCTACCGCCGCTGTCCTTGCTTTACATGTGCAATTGCTTTGCTAAGGTGGTTTTTTGGACCCTGGTATAGTGCTCTTTTTGAGCACTGTACCAGATGACTTTTTTTTTTAACCTAACTTCCCCATGATGTGTTGTTTTCTCCTCCTGCCAAAGGTAGCGCTGCAAGTCGGCTGCATGACCCGAGGACACATATCCCCCTATGTGTGTTGTGTTTGTGTATTTGGATGGTGTTCTGTAACTGCAATTTCCAATGTGTGAACTTGTTCACCCACATGGCAATAAAACTTCATTCATTCATTCATTCAAGTCTTTTTCCATAGCCTCACCGAACTCCTCCCACACCCGAGTTTTTGCTTTGGCCACTACCCGAGCTGCATTCCGCTTGGCCTGTCGATACCTGTCAGCTGCCTCCGGAGTCCCACAAGCTAACCAAGCCCGATAGGACTCTTTCTTCAGCTTGATGGCTCCCTTCACCTCCGGTGACCACCATCTGGTTCGGGGGTTACCACCACGACAGGCACCAACCACCTTGCAGCCACAGCTCTGAGCAGCAGCCTCAACAATGGAGGTGCGGAACATGGTCCATTCGGACTCAATGTCCTCAGCCTCCCTCGGAATGCTGTCGAAGTTCTGCCGGAGGTGGGAGTTGAAGATCTCCCGGACTGGGGCTTCTGCCAGGCGTTCCCAGCACACCCTCACAATACGTTTAGGTGTGCCAGGTCTGTCCAGCATCTTCCCCCGCCACCTGATCCAACTAACCACCAGGTGGTGATCAGTTGACAGCTCAGCTCCTCTCTTCACCCGAGTGTCCAAAACATACGGCCGCAGATCTGATGATACGATTACAAAATCGATCATCGACCTGCGACCTAGGGTGTCCTGGTGCCATGTGCACTTATGGACATCCTTGTGTTCGAACACGGTGTTTGTTATGGACAAACTGTGGTTTGCACAGAAGTCCAATAACAAAACACCATTCGGGTTCAGATCGGGCAGGCCGTTCCTCCCAATCACGCCCCTCCAGGTCTCTCTGTCATTGCCCACGTGAGCGTTGAAGTCTCCCAGCAAGACTATGGAGTCACCAGATGGAGCACTCTCCAGCACCCCGCCCAGCAACTCCAAAAAGGGTGGGTACCCTGAACTGTCATTCGGCGCATAAGCGCAAACAGCAGTCAGGACCCGTTCCCCCGCCCGAAGGCGCAGGGAAACTACCCTCTCGTCCACTGGTGAAAACTCCGACGTACAGGCAGCAAGCCGGGGGGATACAAGAATACCCCCCCCAGCTCGCCGCCTCTCACCGAGGGCAACTCCAGACTGGAACAGAGTCCAGCCCTTCTCCAGGAGACTGGTTCCAGAGCCCAGGCCATGCGTTGAGGTGAGCCCAACTATATCTAGCTGGTATCTCTCAACCTCACGCACTAGCTCAGGCTCCTTCCCCACCAGAGAGGTGACATTCCATGTCCCAATAGCCAGTTTTGATAGCCGGGGATCAGTCCGCCAGGGGCTCCGCCCTCGGCCACCGCCCGACACACACTGCACCCGACCCCTACGACACCTCCTGCGGGTGGTGGGCCTGCAGGAGGGCGGGCCCATGTAACCTCTTCGGGCTGCGCCCGGCCAAGCACCACGGGCTAATGCCTGGCCACCAGACGCTCTCCCTCGAGCTCCCTCCCCAGGCCTGGCTCCAGGGTGGGGCCCCGGTAACCCTATCCCGGGCAGGGTAAACTGTTCCCTTGTTTTTTCACTCATAAGGGTCTTCTGAACCGCTCTTTGTCTGGACCCTCACCCAGGACCAGTTTGCAATGGGAGACCCTACCAGGGGGACAAGCCCCCAGACAACATAGCTCCTGGGATCACTGGGACACACAAACCCCTCCACCATGATAAGGTGGCGATTCACGGAGGAGAGCATTTAATTTTCACAACCAAAATTAGTGAATCCTTTTTCACTTAGACAACTAAAAATAAAGTGTTCTGATACTGGAATAAGGTATAAATACTTAAATAAATACTTAACTGAAAATAAGTTGCTGTAAACACACCTTTACCTGACATATTTTACCATACCAAACAAAAGCATGTGCTGCAGATTTATATATCAAAACAAATGTAAGTTACTTGCATTCCTTCCAGAATCTTTTCCAAGATATTTCCAGTATAACTTCACCAGATGGCAGAAAATCATCTCTTTTCCATAATTTTCCATGAAACTACTTTGATCCTTTGACTGCTCATACTGAAACTCATAACAGAGCTGTTGACTTGTGGGTAGCTTTGAGCTTTGGGTAGCGTTAGCCACTTTGCCTTTGTTAGCTTCTTTAAAATATCTGTGTTTAGCTAGTTACTTTTAATACAAATATTTTTGTGGTGGTCCCTCACGGTTTATAACCACAATATCAAAAAAGTTGAGATGCTATGTAAAATGTAAATTAAAAGCCAGAATGCAATCTCACAAATCCATATTTTATTCTGAATAGAACATATAAAACTATCAGATGTTTAAATTGAGAAAATGTAGCATTTAAAGGAAAAAAAAAAAGGTCATTTTGAATTTGACAACAGCAACATGCTTCAAAAAAGTTGGGACAGACCCATCTTTATTTTTTTTTTTTTTAACAACAGTCCATAACTGTCTGGGACCAAGGTGACCAATTAGTGAAGTTTTGGGAGAGGAATGTTGTCAGATTCTTCTGATACTGGATTCTATCTACCCACCGGTCCTGGGTGTTCTTTGTTGCTTCATGATGCATCAAATATTTTCAGTTGGTGAAAGATATGGACTGCAGGAAGGCCAGTTCAGCACTCAGACTCTTCTACACATAAAGCCATGCTGTTGTAGTAGATACAGTATGTAGTCTATCATTGTCTTTCTGAAATAGGCAAGGCCTTCCCTGGAAAAGACAGCCTCTGGATTGGACTAAAAGCATTGTATACCTTTCTGCATTGCATTCTGCATTGCAAGCTACCAATCCCACAGGCACTAATGCACTCCCATACCATCAGACGTGCATGTTTTTGAACTGAGCACTAATAACAAGCCATATTGTTCCTCTCCTCTTTAGTCTAGAGTATGAGCTATCCAGGTTTTCCAAAAATAATTTAAAAATTTTTAAATTTCGATTTGTCTGACCACAGAACAGTTTTCTACTTTGCCTCAGTCCATTTTAAATGAGCTTTGGCGTAGAGTTTCTGAATTATGCTCACATATGTGTTTCTGAATGGCAGACAAAGATTTTTGGAAATGTCCTTGAGATTTCCATGACAGAATCATATCTGTTTTTAATGTAGTGCTGCTCGAAGATCACGTACATCCAAAATAGATTTTCAACCTTGTCCTTTCTCCAGATTCTCTGAATCCTTTGGTGATATTATCTCCTGTTGATGATGAGATATTCAAAGTCTAAACAATTTTATGCTGAGGAACATTATTCTGAAATTGGTCCACAATTTGTAGACTGAGTTTTTTTGTAGATTGGTGAACTTCTTTCAATCCTTATTTCTGAGAAACTCTATAAAAGGCTTTTTTAAAAAATTTTTTATACCCAGTCATGTTACTGACCTGATGCTCGTTGCTTTAATTAGTTGTAACATGTTACTCAAGCTATTTTTAGTATCACTTACTTTTCAAGCGTTTTGTTGCCTTTTTTTGAGGTGTGTTGCTGCCATCAAATTCAAAATGAGTTCACATTTTTCATGAACTAATAACCTGACTCAATTTAAATGTTCTCTATATTCTATTGTGAATCAAAAATGGGTTTATGAGATTTGTAAATTCTGCATTTTGTTCCAAATGTTTTGGTTGTACTTTGTGTTTTCATTCACAACTCTAACTGCATGTTAATGTGCGGCTTGGGCCAGCGACTATTTGCCTGTGCTGCTGTATGAGTGTTGTGTGTATGAACCAGCTTGTAATCATATATGTCGTAGACTGGCTGGTCATCAGTCAAGGCCAAGAACCCTGCAAATAAACTGATTGTGATCCCTGGCCAGTCAGTCGGTGCATCGCTAATGCAAAGATTTCAGTGGCAAATTTTTATGTAAAATGTGAACAAACAAAGTAGTTATAGCATTAAAAATACCCTGAAATGTGCACCTCAGCACTTTAAGGCTATGTTTGGTTGATTCTGATTAGGTTTATATTTGCCCAAGTATATGAAAAAAAAAAAGCTGTGGTTTTGTTTTTCTAATTTTGCCTGAATAAACTGTACTGAACCTTTATTCATGTTAACCTCTAGATTGGCAGATGATCAGTAAGTTAAATTACAAACTAAACTAATGTTTAAATATCATTTTTGCCCACTTTCTATCATAAAAGAGTGAATTTTCATTGTGAGGCCTCCTTTAAAAAAATGCTATAAGTGTTTATTATATCCTTGATTGCTGATTGACATCAGCTGAATTAATGTTATCTGTAGTCTGTGGGCTGAGCGTTTCCATTCTTTTCCTCATAAGAAACACTTTTTTCTTTCAACATCTGTGTCATTCCATTTCCTTTTTTTTTTTTTTAAGCGTGCAGTTATTTCCACTGCATTAATTTTATAATCAGTAGGTGCCCAGATTTCCTCAGGTAAAGTGGAATTGCATTTGAGTAAACAGTCAATGCATCGTGTTCCTTCACTCGGTATTTCTATTTCAGTATGACTAAACAGATTCTGTTTTGTTTTCCGGGCTTAGAGATGTCTCCATTTTTAGTAGATTCTACCACTGTGTGGCATATTTGAGCTCTGCTTTAGTTTTGCCCAGAAGGCAGTGTTTTTGCATAATTAGCTACTGTCTTGGTAAATTAGATACTAATTTTACACAAACTATGAGCACAAATACCATGAAAAGAACAGCAGCTTCCTCTAAATAGGGAATATTGCCCTTTATTTTATAGTCTTAGAAGTGTCATCCATTGGTGATGACAGTACATTGACAGCTATACTACATAATTTTATTCTGTACAGAGAGATTATTTTGCTGATTTTGCGTATAGAATTGTCATATTAACTTTTGGCACGTTACAAATAAGTACACCAAACTAGATCACACTAAGCACAATAAAAAAGCAGAATTACAGAGGTAAAATTATTGTTATGGTTCTCAAGGAAACAAGCAGCAATCATAAAAAAGTAAACATTTGTGAAAGATACAGGCTTCTCAAAAAGAGCACAATAAGAGCCCATTTTACTGCCTCTGGATCATTGAAAAATAAACTCTTATTTGTAGCCTCTCTTGATCTGTCACCTGTTCGAAATAGCCACACTACTACTTAAATTAGGGATTGTGGTTGTCACACAGCCAGACTTTGGGCTAGTGCTGTGGTCATGGTGAGTTATCCTTATCAAGTAAGCAGAAATAATTAGTTCAAAACCCACTGCTCTTTCATCTTAGCCTCTTCTGAAGCTACTCACACAGTTCACTCAGCATGATGCAAGCTACAAAGTAGTTAATTTACTGTAAGGCTTACATACTGAACCGACAGTGCTGAAGCATTCCTGATAAATGGCCCTATTAAGGGGATAGAATACAATCTAATTATTATTATTGTTTATGTTGTTATGTTACAGCCAGAAAATGTAGTGTTCATATCATTATTTGCTATTACCTAAAGTGTGATCAATACTATATGCTAATACAAAAAAATAAAATAAAATAAATAAAGCTGTCACCTGCATTTAGGAAAAGAGTCTCTTCAGTGGTCCACTGTGCTGACAATACAGAGACTGTGGAACTGTAATCTCATATAAATTCCATGTTCCAAGGGTGTGCTCAGACAACACAGTGATGTATGAAGTCACTGGTGGAGAAAAGGGCAGATGACGAAGCTGCAGACTATTTGATATTCAGAAGGGTATACTTCCTTAGGCTGACCTGAGTAGTAATGCCCTTGCATTTCAGTCACTAAGGAGAAAATATACAATGAAAAAAGTATCTCTGTTTATTAATGTATGAATTAGCTGAGGATTTATTAACTGATGCCTTCAATTGTTCCTTCCCTTCCTGAATGCATTATATATGTTTTTAACCTGAAATCTTAAAGCTGTGGTTATCCTTTGGGATGCAGGTTTTTTTTAGTTCTTCCTGTGGTTTTATTTATTGGATAGTAACAGACCTTTGCATTGACCTCTTACCATCAAATAACTAGTGCTGACTTATTGAATGCCAGCCAAAGCACAACAGATTAAAAGAAAGGAAGAGGAAGATGATTGTTTTTTTTTTTGTTTTTTTTTTTAAATCGTAAAAGCAGGTCGAAATTAGTGCACATTCTCACCGTTGGGTATTTTTTTGAAAACTGCATAAGGGAACAAGTGTTACTTGGAATGATATGCTCTGAGTACAGGGAACACGTTGGTCTCTAGCCAAAGCTGCCCTGTTTGGCTTTGCAGTCCGTCCTCACTCCAAAATGCCAACTTAGGTCTGCCCCCCCTAAAACGCTCCTCCATCATCAGATGTATTTCTGCTTTGAACAGCACCCAGACAAAATCAGCCTCTTGCCAAGTGCTCTGCAGCTAAGAGCCAGCAATAGGTAATCAATAGAGATTTACAGGAGAACTTTTCCAAGCCATCAGTGCATGACATCTTCACTGTCACTTGACTACAAACATCAGAGTTCAGCATTAGGCCAGCTGTAATTTCTGTCTCTTGTGTTCAGACATCTTAACAGAGCTGGACTATGAAGCAGCTCGCCACCTCTAACTATCCATATTTGGTTAGTTAATGCAAACGTGTATACAAGGAATATAAATTACTCTCTTTATCACTGTATTGGGAGTTCTAAATGTACTTCATCCAGGGGCCAATGGAAATAAATTATGTTGCTATATTTTGCTGTTCTTGTTAATATTGTGTTGTTTGTTTGGTCTTGAAGGGTACACTTAGAAAGGCTTTTATTAACTGCCATTCTAGTGCTAAGTGGCTAACCGGGTGCATTTACATTATAGATGATTTTTGAAGCCCGGTTTTAAACACGTGTTAGTGTTTGCTTGGGAAGGCTGTATGAGATTAAATAAAGAATTCTACACGTGTTTGTGGGAAATTCATAAAATTATTGATTAAAGTTTAGGCAGAGTTCAGTGGTCGACTTCAAAGGCATAAAGATCTTGTTTGTCTTTTATGCACCCTTCCACATGCATATACACAGACCAATGCTATAGTATATTCATTTGCAAAAACTGTGAAAAAATTAAGATTACAATAAATCATAAAACCATAAACATCCTGGCACATACAGATGGCTATGGAATTAAACAATTTTGCTTCAGGTCAACACAGCAGGGAAATATAATTAAGGCAAATCAGGAAACAATGATATTATACATGGACTACACCACAGAAATGCCTTTACAACAGGCCACAAAATATTTTGTTGAGGATTACAATTTTCAGAATTTCAGCGAGTACACAGCCCCAGGCACTGTTTTTTTTTTTGTCTTTGCACTCCATGTTCAAAAAAATAGCGAGGCACGCCGTAATCCCATTACCCACTAACATGTTAAAAAATACTGTAAAAAAGTCATGACCTGCAGATTCAATTTGGCCTTTATCAAATGCAAAGCATAAGTGTTTTGACAAGTAGCAAAAAACATGAAAAATAATGAAAAAGGGTGTTTTTAATAAAGGTCTTGAAAAAGTATAGCCACAAAGCAAAGTGATCAAATTTATTTGAATATTTTTGATTTATTAATTTAAATTATTAAAGCTGAGAAACTTGCATATATAATGCTTACGTTTCTGTAAATGTCCAGGACTATGAAAAATCACACCAAGTGCATCCCTCATATCTTTTTTCATTTAATTTTGTAGGGAACATAACTGAGTAGTTCTGTACTGCAATAAAACGTGAAGCACTACAAAAGCTTTTATAATTCATAAGGAACAATTACTCACGCTGTATCACGTTCACATTTGCCAAGTCTTTCTCATTATCCAAGCCTGAATCCATTTGGAAAAAATCACTTTGATATACAATAAACGGGCATGGATTTCAATATCAGTGTTCGATTTCTATTCTTCCTTTTTTCCACAGTGTTCTGATTTGCTGATTCCTATCAGTGCTCCATGTGCCTTTTATATTTCGCTCCAAGCAACATGCTGTAATGATGCCAGTTAGAGCCACGCACATCACTCCTAAGGAGAAGCACTGGAATATCATTAGCTTTCTTTTTGCTATCTTAAGCAAATGTATGAAAGGTATATGGAATTCTCAGCTTTCCCTTGTGCAGCTAAACCAATGGGAAATCCTTTCATTAACTAAATCAATAAGCACCCAGGTTCTTTAGTCACATGTATCACTTTTAGATAAACAGCTTAATAATTTAAATAGAATTCTGGCTAATTGTGACCTCCAATGTCATATCATGTGAGCTATTCTTTTGTTTGTTTGTTTGTTTGTTTGTTTGTTTTTTAATTTAAAAGGACGGTTTGGGATGTCTGTGTTTTATTTTATTATTTTAAACCAATCAGCATAAAACAAGGGTATAGTATAGGAAGCTTTATGGATGAAACAGCTTTTTTTAATCAAGAAAAAAAATGTCAAGAAGAGTTCTGTTATGAAAACTTTGTAACTTTTGTAACTATAAAACTAAGATATATTTATTTTAGAAATTACATGTTTCACAGCAATTCATTCGCAACCACAGAATCTGTCCTTCGAGGTGAGTTATTTTTCTTTAAATAAATTTAATAGCCTTTCTGGAAATGGAGTGGCACCCAGCTGCTTTCAGCTGTGAGATCCAAGGGGTCCAACTAGAAAATCCACCAGTCGCTCCTGCTCAATATTGGTATTGATAGCACCCAATTCAAGGTGGTTTGCTAGCTACTTGATCATTATAGATATAATAGAGCTGGGATTAAAGCAGCACCAAAAGACTGTTGAACAGACTCTGACTATAATCTAAAATTTACTGACTCCCTGTTGTTCCTAGCAGTGCATCTCAGCACAATGCCCAACGCACTATTCTCCACAGTGAGGATTATTTCCCTCACACTCTCGGAGCAACATTTAAACTACGTTGGCCCTTACCTTCCACCCAGCATATATGTGACTCTGAACACATGACCCTGGCTGAATAGGAAGAGCTTTATGTGTATTTCATGCATGGTACAGTCAAGCGAGTCGGAGGACCTTTACCTTTGAGAGGACAGTTTTGAGGTACTGTATAAATGATAATGTTCTCACAGAGGGTTGCATCACATTTAGGAAGCAGTTTCTCTTTGATACAAATGTAGATCCATTTAACTCAGTCATAATAGCAGCCGCCCTAACGACCGTGTTACTAACAAGTTTCCTTCAGCCCCAAACTCTAGCAATACCTTGTCACAGCTACAGACACCAGCAATAAACATATTCAAATGCATTTGCTCAGTGGGTAGAATGGAGAGCTCGGTTGAGACATTTTTATCAGGCACACTTTCAATTTTTTTTCACTCAGTTAATTTTTTTTCTTTTTTTCAGAATGATAAATCATCACAAGCCTCTTGTTTTTTCAAAAATGTCAAATAAGGCTTAATAAAAAAGTTCATTCATGAGTTTCTTGGGGTCCTTTCCAAGCCTGGGTGAGCAATCGAAATTGGGCTATTTTCACTGTAGATTGTGGCACGTAGATACACTGCAAAGCCAACAACTTCTCAATAGGTAGAATAAAGTGTGGGGTCCAAAGTCTTTTCATCAACCCATCAAAGTGGCTGTCACAGAAGAAGTTAGGGATTAGGGGTCATTCTTTTGGCTAACCGCATTTGTGTGACACCCTGCACATTTGATTTAGCTCAGTGGGTGAGCAGGCGTCCATATGCCCCTCAGCCAAAATGCAGCAGCTCGGGATTGAGTCTGACCTGTGGCTCTTTGCCTGTTCTCTCTCCCCTCGCTCCTATCTACTCTTCACAGCTAAACTGTCCAATAAAATAAATAAATAGATCAGACAAAAAGCATAATTAACACTATTTAGGAAGGGTGTGGACAGCACTGGAAAGCCTTTGCTCAAAGGTAGCTGAGAGTCCTCCTCTGTTGTCTCACAGAGTCAGGCAGAGATGGACCGGAATAAGCCCAGGGTGAAACCATTGTTACTGGGTGAACAGAGTTTGGGAATGAAGCTGCAGGGCTTGATAGAGATGAATCAGAAGGTGAAACTTTCAAGTATGGTACAGGAATGAAACCACCAATCCTCCAGAGGTCTATCAGTCTTCTTGCAGATGATATGGCTGGTCCCTGTCATTCTTTTCGGCATTGTGGATGGCAGGCTGGCAGGCAGGATGGTGAAGGGTCTGTTTTGATGTGGTCTTTTTCAAACATCTCTCTTTATAAATGCTTTAGCAGGCATAGAGGAGATGTGGCTAATGTAATGGGGAGGAGGGCTGACAGAGGCATAAGTAAACTGTTTTCCTCACCACGAGAGTCTCCTTCCATTTGTTACAGCTTTGGAAGAGTTGTTTTTAGCAACATCATCTACCCTCTCTTGTTTAGAGACCTTCTCTTGGTCTTGAGCACCCCACAGGCCGAACTAAAACACTCCAGAACAAAGTACTCTTCTCCTCCACAGACTCACGTTTGTGGTTCACACAGAAGAACCATCAGCTCCCCTCTTCATTGTCAGCATGTTCACTCACTCTCTTAAACATGGTGAAGGGTTTTTCTTTTGGCTTCTTTTTTTTTTAACTTTATCACGCTCATAGATCACATACACTCTATTATTTACTCGTTGTTAAACAGAGTTCTATTCGTGGTACGAGGGATGGACTTTTACCGATGATATAACACCAACATTATTTTTTTAAAGTTGGCCTTTGTGACCTTTCATGACCTTTTGTGACCTTAGCTGTCAAAACAAACAGAAGGTGCCTAGTATAAGTGTGTGGCATACTTAAAGTACAATGTAGGCTGTTTTTATTTATTGAATCACTGTATATTAAATAAGACATACACAGATTGCTAAAAGGATTGACAAATGCTTTAATTACAGCATACAGTGACATGAAGGCCTACATACAAATAATTTTAGTCCAAAGTAATAGCTCAGCATACATAGATGAGAGCTTTCATTTTTTTTAACAGGTCAATATAGATAAAGGGTTAAAAGAAAATGTGTATGGTAATTTTTTCCAAACATAACTTCAAACAGGAAATGTGTGTCTCTAGGAGACTGTGTCCATGTCCAATGTCATAGGAAAGAACAACAAATGTCATTGAAAGTCACATAACATAAGCTAGGGGCAGTCCTCCCACCACACAGGATGACTTGGCACAGTATAAAAATATGTCCTCTGTAGGTGATGATTCAATAAGCTTAAGAGGCTGAGTATGAATACTTACCTCCTGATTAACCTTTAAAAACATTTCGTTTTTGATTTATTCAATCTATGACCATCATTCTTAGCAGATTTCTTACAAATTTGATCTGATACAATATTTTTTTGGTGGAGAAGAAGAGATAATATGAATAATCTCAGAATATCTTTGGGCCAAGATGGAGATGGATTTCTCTGAAACACAATGTTTAATGACTCATTATTGCGGTCAGCCACTGAAAATAGATGAGAGAGACATTTTATCCTGATTAACGCGGCTAATGGGTTTGCCCATAAAGCCAAACTGTTCCTTCAGTGATGCATGCGGAGACTGTCTCTCTCACATATTTTCAGGTCGATAATGCATACACCAATCCATCAAGATTGACAGTGATCATTAGAATAATAAGGAGAGCAGATATTTGATATGAACTCGCTTGGTGGCTGTTGCCAGTTGAATAAAATTGTCTGAGACAAACTTGCAACACTGACAGCAGTAGCGGGAAGAAAAAAAAATGGTGAAATTTATCATTCATTCATTCCCTAAAAGTTCATCCCCAAGATAAACTTTTCCATTTGCAAATAAATATAGATGTATTTTTTGTCTACCTCTGGCACACAAGTACAAGGCTTTGTTTGTGGACCCTGCCCTTCTGTCTCCATAGACACAGCTGAGACTCTGTAATATACTACCCATGAACAATCTATATTTACAGAAGTGTTATCAACCCAGTGCTGAAGGCATAAACATAATTTATTATGCAAGCAGCAAGGGTAACGTGTGCTTGAATGTGTGTACGTACTACTTATTTTTGTGACTGCCAGGTTTCAGGTGTGAGCATTCATAAACAAACTTGCCTAGCTTAGATAATGTGCCAAAGAGACCTAACAATTATTTACATACTTAAAAAAAATAATCATTTCATCATCTTATCAAATATTAGTTGGGTGTGTGTTTGCAACTCTGCCACAACTCTCAGAACTTTATTCTGCAAAATTCAAAAGAATGTGTTCTAAAGAAATCACACAAACGTATTCATTCAGAGGCTATACTCAGACTTCATACTAAATGATTCAGCAGCCAGAAAGCATGGGCCATCTTTCCATGAGTAAGTTCAGCAGGAGAGCTATATTGGTAGTATAATGGAACTAATGGAAGCAGCTGCTATCCATCTCTCACGTACTTGTACTTGGATCAGCAAATGAAGCTTATCATGATACAGATATATTAATGAGCTGTGCTTGAGCACAATGGAGTGTTGCAAATGGAGAGGTTAAAAATCCACTTTACCCCAGTTGGAGGCAGAATATTTTCTGAACTAAGGTATTTCATTCTTCAAAAGAAAAACACACAATTCGCCGCTGTCTGTGGGCTTCCCCTAATGACCATGTTTAAAAACAGAAAAGAAACTGCATTCTTTCTCACGATTGTGATATCAGTTATACTGTACTGCATGGCAACCTGTCTAGGGTTGCAGTTCACCCTCTGACAGCTGGGCTTGCCCTCCCACCCTCACACTTTTGAGACTCAATATACGTTCAATTCAATCTTATTTATATAGCACCAAATCCCAACAAGCAGTCACCTCAAGCTGCTTTATATTGTAAGGTAAAGACCCTATAATAATTACAGAGAAAACCCAACAGTCAAAATAACACCCTATGAGCAAGCACTTGGTGACAGTGGGAAGAAAAACTCCCTTTTAACAGGAAGAAACCTCCAGCAGAACCAGGCTCAGGGAGGGGCAGCCATGTGCCGCGACTGGTTGGGGCTGAGGGGAGACGTTGTGGGGCAAGATCTCTGCTGCTCATTAAGGAATGCTATATTTTGACATTTCTGTCTTAACTAATGGAGCAGGATGGAGACAGATAATTTTCTTAGCAGCACCTTTGCCGCATTTCATCAGCTCAGCCACACACCGGATCCTTGTCGTGATCCCCCGTAACTGACCTAAACAATCAAGCTGGAAGATTTTAGACTCAGGTAACCGTGGGAAAACCACAAAGGTAGATTCAACAGGTTATCGTAACTGTTTTTTAAAGCTCCATATGTAAACATTTAAACATATAGATAGTACATAATGCATAATAATACAGCATAACAACATAATACTGCTATGTAGCACTGTAAATTCTGTAAACACATTTTATTTTATAAATGAACTGAAACTGAGTTCACTTCTGCACCTTAAATTTCTTTGGTGTTGTAAATGAGTTAATTTAAGCAGCTGCACCTGCGTGTTACTGTTTTGATTTTTTTGTATTTATGTAACATGTTTGATATCAAAAGGTTGTTTTGTGAATCATTCTTCAGCTGAGTCCCGTATCTGGTGGAGGTCATTAAATTTCAGGCCACACAGTCTAATTAATTTAGCTCTGTTGGCAATGTGTAATTGAAAAACTCATTTGTAAAATACAGCCTTTTCTTGTTGAAATTAGGTTCTAATATGTTGTAATTAAAAGAACCTCCTTGCTAGTTTAAATACCCTAAAGATATATTTTGTTGCAAATTTACAGGTGAATTAAGGTAATACAGCTGTTGTAACACAAGTCAATAACAGATATTAGCATTTTACAGAAATATAGAAATGTTTCTACAGAAAATGATTTTTTTTAATGCCTTATGTTTTTGATCACCTCAGGACATAGCTTCTTTATGTATTCCTGCTCTGTATAATGGATTTTGGCATGCTACCCTCTTAGTTTGGTTCATAGACAAACACAAATGCTTATATATATATATATATATATATATATATATATATATATATATATATATATATATATATATATATATATATATATATATATATATATATATATATATATATATATACTACATTATACACACTAACAAAGGCTTGTCACTCCAGCTGTACCTTATCAGGTACATAATTTGTACAGCTGGAGCAACAAAGCCTTTGTACCTTTTTAGGTCCATTCTTGTACCTCTATTTCTTACTGTGTATAGTGTATATATACACTGGATTTCTGATTTGTCTAATGAAAATATTGTTAAAAAAATAAATGTGCCTTGATATTTTTTCACCTCAATGCAGCTACATGGCAGTCTATATTATATTTTTGGTTTTAAATTATTAGTTTTGCTTTTATCTAAGATTTTGTTGCAAAAAATGTCATGGTTTTATTGATGAAATGAACATGGCTCTAAACCACACTGCGATTTATTAACACACACCCTTCCAAACGTCAGTGACAAAAATGTCAAGCTCCGGAAAAATGCCAGAAAAGGCCATGCATTTCACTGTGCTCACTTTTTCAGCATGTGACACATACCGGTGATGAGTCTCCTTATTAGGCCATATAAGTAGAGTGGCTGTCATGGCTGACACAGGTATGAAGAGCACACGAGGGCAAAATTTGTGCCTGTGTTGCCATCCTCTCTTCACTCACTGTCACCCAGTGTGGATCCTCTTTAGGTGGGGTGGTAATGCGAATGAGTGTGGTACTAATCGTTAGGAATTATCACATCTTCACAAAGGCCTATCAGTCACATCGGGATGTGCCAATGTCTTTATGTACCATAAACAATGCCTATGCAGGACACAGAGCCTTCAAGAGGATACCATCAGATTGATTGGCAGATGTTTAAATTTGGTCTCGCACGACTAACTTCCAAAGTGTTCCAGCCTATTAACTTTAGTTAAGAGTGATTTCCTTGGAGACATGGCGAAAAAGCAGTTTTTTTGGCAAGACTGAAAGGTTGAAGAAGAGTTTTTACCCACAAGCCATCCGTCTGCTCAACTCTGAGCCCTAACTGGACCATTATTGCACAGTGTAAATATCATAATTTAAAAAGTGTGTATAGTGTATAGTATATAGAGTATAGTGTATAGTGTGAATTACTTTTTTTTTATTTTTATTCTTCTTATTTATATGTGTGTGTATATAAGGTTGCAGGTACAAAATACATTTCACTGTGCATTGTACTGTGTATAACTGTGCATGTGACAAATAAACACTATCTTATCTTATCTTATCTTAAGTGAGCGGGCACGTCAAATGACTCAATTAATCAATTCCACTGCCAAATTGACAGCATTTAGTGTATGTTGTTTTATCATAGCTCTCCTGCCGTTTCTCATTACATTTACTTCCACACCTTGAAATGCAACTTGAATCCCAATTATAAGAAGTTTGCATGCACTAAGGGTCCATTAGGTTCTGCCAGTAGTAGTCTGGAGTTATTGGAGTCCTTGCATCATGTTGTGTGGTATCTAAAACAGGTTATTATAATAGATCTCTGTACATGCCTTGAAAAAGGCACTGGTTTTTCAATGAAATCTGAATGGCCAGTAATGTAATGCATCATCATTTCCAACTCAGTGCTCTGCAAACATGGCATCTGCAGATGCTATTTTGGATAGTGGCTAATAATGAGTGGAGCTTCATTTATCTGTTATCCTCTCATTACATTCATTTGTCCGTTCACTTAGCTTACACCGGGGAAAAGTAAACTCTGGCCAGTTGAACAATTCAAAATCGCACTTCCCTGAAAACATTCTGACATTTTAAGCAGGAAACTACACTAATGCCTTCTTTTTTCTTTTTAAAATTTTCAAAAAAAAAGTCATATCGGCATATCAGTAACATGAGCATGGCATTTTGACTACTTACCTATTTGAAATCCTGCATAAAAATATTCTGCACAACCACAAACTAAGATGGTTACAGATAAATTCAATAATCTTCTGCCCAAGTGGCTTACTGTATAAGTAATTTCTCAGCATGAAATTGTAATACACTATGGACTCTTGGTCTAAACGATGATTATTCTATATGAGTCATGAGCAGCATCAGACAGCTTAATCCATCACTGAGTTCAAGCAACCACTCTCTTCCTCTAGTTTTTTTGCTGGCCTTGATGAATCTATGCCACCTTTTTCAGCTGGGAGCCTCATAACTTACTGGCTGTAATGTTAAATTCTCTCTTCACAGGCCTTGTTTTCTCTTTCTTTCTTTTTATTTTTTTTAACATGGCAGTTGGTTTAAAGAATGTACTCTTAACCACAGAGCATTCAATAGCAATAAGTCAGTTTTGGATAGTGTGGAAGCTTGGGCTGTTCAGCATAGCACAGATTCATCAAAAAAAAAAAAAAAATGATTCATGGTTCACGCAAGACAATTGCTTTTACCACTCTGCCACGTTTCCTGCCACAATCCAACTGTTATGCAATCTGTAAACTTTTATAATAATCTTCTTGTATAATAATCATTGTCATACACTGTTCCTTTCAAACACTATCTAGATGCTCTGATATTCTGAATATGTAAGGTTTAAAGCTGTGTGTCACTGTACGTAAGTACGTAAAGTTTATTTATGTAGCGCTTTTCACAGACATAAAAGTCACAAAGCTTTGTACAACATTAAAGCACAATATCAATAAAGAACCATGTTAAAACAGAATTTAAAAAAAGCCTAAATATCAATTTTAAATGAATTGATTTATAGACAAACTTAAACTTAAAACATACCCGAAGAAAAAATAAGTCCAATGTAATTTTGCAAATGAAACATCAAAATATCAGGATGACGTTGGTTTAGATGTGCTACATGTCTGATCAGCTTAGGGTTGTACATTTTTGGAGAAAGTTTCAAATCATCCAAGACTAGAAAAAGTTGTTGAAGACTGAAAATGTGGGATTCAGGTAAAATCCAGCGAATATGTGTTGCCTCTGTACACCAGTTTAGCTTTAATACAAGGGGTTTGACACAATTAGATTAACTGTTTAGGAATATCAGCCATTTTTATACATACTTCTGGATTTTCACAGACTGTCACTTTTAAATAACCTAAATGTATGTACAGTTATGTCTACAGGGCAATTAAAACCATATTTTTGATAAAGAAAATCCATCAATCTTTTATCTATTTGGTAAATTCTTCTAAATACAAATAAATTCCAGAGTGAATTTTGCTGTGATAGATTCAGTTCAGTCTCAGGTTCTAATGTGTTTTAGAACAGGGATTGGTGTGACTGTTATAGTTTATGGAGGCTTTTGGTCAAACAGCTCTATTAACGCAAAACGGAAACTATCCTGCAATCTAACCAGAGCACAGGTAGGTCCAAACACTATAGTTAACATATAGGTTGTTCAGTTCCACTGAGATCAAGATCTCTTTTGCAAGAAAGACCTCTGTACAAAAACAGACAGGCATACATGTAATACAAGGACATATTATACATGTTCATAAATTAAGAATAGGATGTGCGAGGATAGTTGCAGATAAATAAATATGACCTTTTAAAATGTTCAAATGAAATCGAAAAATACAGTTTCACAATTTTTCTTAATAGCTCGTTCCATTTGTAAGCGGCTAATCAGTTTTTCCAAGTTCAGTTTGAATGAGAAGTACAGTGAATGTTAAAAAGTCCAGTGACCTGACAATGTTACAACCCAGTATCATGGCAAAGTGTGTAATAGAGCCGCCTGTCCACTCCAGGAAATTGTTTGGATGTCACGTTTTGCATGTCCTAGACGTGAAATGGGCACACAGCTAAAGTTGCAGTAATTTGCACTACAAACAGGGTGAGATATTTAATTTAAAGGCAACAAGCAAGATGGCTAATATGTATGCAAAAATGGCCTCCATACACCTATCACGTCATCTTTTGTAGTTGTTAAACAATTTTCACAATGTAGTGTTGTTTAAATGGCTGAAAATCAACAGAAAGGCGGTAAAGTTGTTTTCTGGGGATTAAATATCGCACCCTATCGCACCCTGCTGGCACTGCAGGTTACTGCAATTTCAGCATGTGTGCACATTTCACGTCTATGAGAAGCAAAGTGTGAAATGGACATGGTGATTAGGCTGCTCTGTCACACGCTTTGCGTGATACCGTGATGTAAATACTGTGTTTCAATCCAAGAGCAGAGGTAAGCAGGCAATCTTTGCAGTAGATCCTTGTAAATAAACATAATACAATGCTGCTCTTTTCTGTTAGCTGAGGAGGACCAGCTCACTTTTTTTTTTTAATAAAAGATACAGTGGTAAGAAAAGAATCACCTGCGATAAATCACAGTGCACAGTAGCTGTAAATATTCGTTGCCGTTCACCCGGCAGGCTGGTGAAGGGAACTGGGTATTTTGCTCGGTGCTTCGAAAGTTATGCTCATCCCCTGTTCTGCCCCTAAATTAAAAATGGAGTTTTACAGAGAAGATGAAGGTATGGACAGCAGAAGGATTCACATCCTGTCAGGAGAAATGCTGAACCGCTTGAAACTACTGTCAAAAGAATTGTATAAGAAAGGCTGTTCTACATTTATCCTGACACTTAACTGAATTATGTAACACCAGTAGAGCCCCCTGCTATGGCCATGCACCCTTTTATTATGCTAACCCAAAAGGAAAACCTATTTCATATGTTAAGCATGATATTGCAGAGTGACACGTTTAAATAGACCTCTTATTATGATATGCCGTTCACACATCGTATTTACTAGATGAACAGCATTGCTCATTTGAATTCCATACCCTTTGGCAAAATATGTTATAAACAAAAGAGTGTAACCATTTCAGTAAATCTGCTTGTGTAGTATGTGCCAAAAAAAAAAAAATCTCCTCAAAGGCTTTCGTCCTAGTGGCAGATACCTTTCTTTAAAGTTGCTTCTTTGTTGCCATTGACACTTTCACCCAAACTAAATGGCTATCCATGACAACAGCTTTGTGGATAATTAGTTAGATGATATAATTAGGGCCTCTTAGGCCCCTTTGGTCCCGAAGGACTCAACAGAATGCTCGCTTCTGTGGAGCAGAGAGATAGACACTGCCCTAGCATTGGTTTGTGTAAAGTAGCCTCTTGTATCTATTCATCTTGTCCGCTACACAGAAGCTTTTTCCTGCTCATTAGAGGTTTACTTATGCTCCAGTGAAGAAGCAGGAGGGGTGTTGGCCATGGGGTGGAGACACGCAGCGGTCATTTTATTTTTGTTTGAAGGTGACCACAGTATTTAATGGAGGCGTACAACTCACTGCATGTGATCTCTCTCCCTTGAGTTGTTAATCTCTTCATCACTTTGTCTCTTTTTGTCTACACGTGTCTGGTCTTTGGCTCTGTCTTGGCTTCCCTCTCTTTTTTTTGTCTTCCACCTTCTGTCTGTCACTCACTCACTCATGCTCCCTTTGGCTCACGCATCTCCTTCACCAGAATGGAGGTGCATGTTGGAGCTCTTCCTGTCGTGAATAACGCACATCAACCGCAGAGGTCAAATGGAATGGGTTTTGCAAGATAATGGCTGGAGTGATGGTACCTGGGCGCCACCAGATTGTGGAGTGTCTGAGCTTGTCATAAAACGACAGGGGAGGAGGATGCTGGATGCTCACTGTGTCCTTTAAGCATTATGAATGTCAGAAATAGCAATGTCAAAATGGCCCTGTTTTTATACCACCCTCTTCATCCAACACCAGCAATCCCTATATCATTTTCTTCTTCATCCAAGCATCAAAACACCCCCTCAGTTCATCCATAGTTCACACATCCATGTACAACATTTGCAAACTAAATATGTGACTGAGTGACAGCTATATTGAACAGCTCCTTGTCATCATCTCCTCAAAGCTAATATTTATTGCATCTGTCTCCTTGTCATTGAATGACTTTGACGTCTCTCTCCTGCATTATGTAGTTGAGTTTGCTACATCTTTGTGTTGCCCTCCTCATCATCATGAGGATTTACAGCTCCACTGAAAGTTTCCCTTTTTCACCTCCTACCGCCATGCTTAAAAGCCAAGGAAACATCACAAGTTAAGGGAATCGATGGCATCACTCTGCTGTCATCTTCCACGTTACCGCTTTAAACACTGAGTTTCAGCTCAAATTGCATTCCATTAAAAGTCAATGAGCCGCTGTCACATTATTACAGACCCTGGACTTGACAGCTCACAAGATAATATATTAAAGCCCAGGAGTCGCTGCGATGTGTTTGTAGCTGGTGAGCAACATTAAAATTGATATTTGGGACACAGGATATCACCTGTCATTGGGGGTATGGGGCCATCATTGAATAATAATTAGATAAAAAAATCAAATAAATAAGTTGACTAACAGGAGGCTTGAAAAGGCTGCACAATTTTCCATTCAGACAGCTGTGTGTGAAGAGTGTCATTGTGGACAGGGGAGTGAAACAGACTGACAACAGAAAGGATGTGTAACAGGATCACTGTCTGTCGCAGCACCTTGGTAACCATCACCAGCCGCACACAGCTGCGTAGTTTTCCAAACATCGATATTATTGCAATGCTGTGTTAACACTCAAGCATGAGCAGGTTTTGAATAATTTTCCAGTTAGAATAAAATTTCATATTTTTGTCTGTTACAGAAAAAAAATACTTTGCTAAGTCGTGACGGAGAAATTTGCATGTTGGATTTTTTTTTTCCCCATATTATGAGGGCGCGCTCTGTCTTTGTGTGATTTACATGAAAAAGGATGTTAATGTCATCAGGCCAGTAAGATCACATCCAAACATTGTCTCGTGGGAATACCAAGTAGATATACTGAATCAACACGGGCTGATGCACAGCAGCGAAGAACCTTAAATGACTGCATTAGATTTTCTGTTTATGCCTCCTTCTCACCTAAGTTACAAAGATGAAAGGCCTTACCGTGCACCTTAGCTTCCTGACCAAACAAACATTCACAGGGGATAAGCACACGGGTGCAGTTATTTCAGAGGATGTACAGCTAAGTAGATGCTCAACAATAGCACATTATGCAGCACATAAACATGCCTGCAGATCTCACTTGGGTCTGTGTAGATGTTACTGCTGTGAACCTTTGTCTTTGCTTTAGTGCTGCTAACACTACTCTTGCTGACCGTGTAGCTGGTGTAGAAGTTTGTTTACTTGCATCTCATTTTCTACAGTGTAATGCGGCACTTTGGAAGCCTGTCGCTTGCTGCCAATAAAACACAGACATGCTCGTCCAGCCAGCTGAGACAAAAGGGAACATTTGTGATATTTTGCAATTTCGTGATAACTTTTATCATCCTTTCAAAAAACAAAACAAACAAAAAAAAAAAATACATTTAATAGTGCATCAAAAAAAATTAATTTAAGGTGTAGAAAGAGATGACAAAATCTGATCTCAGTATCACTTTGTTAATATTTACTGTTAGAGCATATCACCATTTTACATATTTTTAAGTTGGCAAAAATCTAGAAAAATCTAGAGCCCAGCAGCTCTCCAACTTTGTGAACATAGACATATGCATGTATTATTATATGCCAAAAGACTTCCTCTGCTTCACCAATTGCACAGTATTTTCTATATGAACTTTTTTTTTTCAATGTTTACCCAAGTTCTCACCTTCTTGTGATGAGCTGGATTTTCTAAGGCCTGAAAGCAGAATCCAAATGAGGTGCAATGATCTAGGTCCCTCTCAAACCACTTGAATTATAATATGCTGAAATGTTCAAATGGATCTTTGTTCAATTACACAAAAATTTGTTGGCCAAAGCTTTAAATTGCATCAGATTTTCATCCTGTCTTTTCCCTGTGTGGTGCCCTTGTAGATATTTTATTCAATTTTCAATTTCAACTCAGTTGAATGGATGTCATTGGGCTTTATTTGCACATAGTGGGGACGTTGCTATTATGCTATTAGGTCATCCTTGTTCTGTAGCTACACATAAAAAATAATCTTGCTTCTTGTGTCTTTGTGAGTTGAACCCCTTTACTGAAATTATATGAATAGATTAAAAACATGGTTTGATCACTTGTCACGACTTGGTCCAGTTCTCACTACCTTGGTGCTGGTGCCTTATAGAAGTGGAGATTCCCTGTTCACACCTGATTTCACCAAACCCCCATGATAGTAACACAGAGCCCAGGGGGGATATCTGACCTCTTGAACAAGTTCAGAGTTACGCCAAGGCTCTCTTTTGTGTTCCTTACTTAGACGGCTTTGCTAAGGTGTGAAGATAACTTAGATGAGCATCCTTTGTGAACGTGCTACAGGGACAGCGAGTGACAGCGGGGATTTCCATCATTTAGCTTTATACCTTCATTACACTGCACCTTAAACACTCATCATCCCCCCCACCACCACCACCCCCAGCTGGTTTGTGATTAAACAATCACACTTACTGTTTGCACAAGATTGAAAATGAAAGGTGGCAAAAATGCACATACAGCTTAAGCACAATGTATAAAACCAGTACTGACTGATCTGTCATAGCTTTGTGTTCAGCAACAAGTCATCAAAAAGTTAACAGTTATGAAAGAAAAATTAAAAAATCCTATATACTATCCAGTCATGTGTACAGTAGTGTTTTGTAGATAATTTAGATGAATAATGAATAGAAAATATTGTGAGTGTTGTTGCACCATGGTGCGTTTAGGGATGGTATCTGTCTGTCACAGTGGTGAGTGACGAGCACACGTGATTTCTAGCAATTAGCATCACGATTTGTGTGCTCGCCAACGGTTAGGTTTTCTGGCTGACATGTGTATACATGCAACATCTGTAACATATTCAGTTATTTTTGACACACCTGAAAAAAGATACATAATTGATGCACAAACACAAGATAAAAAAAAAAAAAGAAAGAAAGAAAATAGTGAGAGAGTAACCAGAAAAAGTATCCAAGCGTTTAGCAGCCTCTATCTGTGTGACACATGTACCTGTCTTCTGTGGCTGAAATTCTCTCATCGCACTCGCTACACACAATTATTGCCTTCTCGGAGGCGTGAAAGGAGCTGTCAGAAATAATATTGTCTTTTGAAGTTGTTGTAAAGAAAACTTTTAAGCTATTTTCTATTGACCAGTTTACAGCTATACTCACCCAACTATGGGACAGTTGTAGTCTGAGCTGTCCAGATTGTGATGATTTTCATTTTTATCACGCCATCACGCAATTATTGGATCTAAATTGCAGTGACTGAGTCTTGTAGCCACCAGGTCCTTTTCTATTTGTTGTGCCTTTAAGTTAGAGCAAAACTAACCTAACCTTTGATGTAGTGATTGTGAATTACTAAACCCAGTATTTCTATGTATATGTTGAAGCAAATTTGTATATAGATAAGCTATACTTTTGTGGATAAGTGTATAGATATGATTTGAATCGCGTCAATTGCTACATCAAAACTCACGGGTATACAGCTTCACAGAAACAGCATACGTTTGCTCATCATTTCTACTTAATCCTCAAATAATTTCCATTTCTCATTGAGATTTTTACACTGGACTGCCTCTGCCTCTTTCAATTTGGATCAAAATTCCTTGGTTAGGTACAATAAAACAGTTATTAAACGGCTCTATTTCAACAGACTAGTACCATTAATTAATTAATCAAAAGTCAAAGTTATTAGTGACTGTAGCAGGCTGAGGTTTATTGCCATATGCTGCCTAACAAATCAATGAATTGTTGGGACTGATTGGTTTTATGATGCCATCTGTATTGTGTGAGTTAAAAAATATATACATATTCATTTGATTTTTACAAATATAGATCCCTGTGTGTGCGAATGTTTCTGTGCACTCAGTGAGATGGAGCAAAACAACAAATAAAAGTACTGTAATATAACAGCTGGGACTGATGGTTGTGTAGCTAGAGGGTAAGTAAAGATATCGTGATGGCTTTCATATGACTTATTGATCCATTTTCTCTGGTGGTTAACAGAGGACTTTCCCTTGACTTTTCTGAGGCTCAATTATATTTTAGGTTAAAAAAAATCTATAAAAATAGATAATGCTGGCTTAGGTTTTTGATGCAGATGCGAAAGTGGTCTTTTTGACAAATAATTCATTATTACTATATAATAGATGAGTTTTAATGCAGGTTTACATGATCATTACATGATCATTAATTAAACTTTTGCCATGTTCACAACCTAGCCTCTTCATTTAACTAATGTCGCTCAGATCTCTCAGCTTAGCCTTAGTCTTTGTAAGCAAAACACCAGGACACACAGAATTAAACCAGACAACAAAAACCACAGTCAGTGTTACTAGTATATATTACTGCTAGAAGAGTAATTTGCAATATGGCCAACAGAAGTGTTTTTCACTGAGTAGAGCTTGTTGCCCGGTACAGCAGATGTACGCAACAAATAAAATAGTACAGACACATGCACAGCACCTATCCTTTGATCAAATTAACCTGACAGATGTGATTCATCTATGCCCGTTTACAGCCATGCATTAATTTCCCCTCCCTAACACAGTTTATCCCAATTAACACAGTAGCTCTTTCACTAACACTGTGAGGGGGAGATGTGCATGTGTCAGAGCTGCAGTTGGCTGCAGCCAAGTACTAAATGTGATCCAAAATGGAGGGACAGCTGTGAATACCAATGCTTGGTACTTCCCCTCGCTCACAGGTTGTGCTCTCTAACCTTGTGCTTTTCTAACTTTAGTTTCTTTATACCGTCAGCCCTTTTTTTTTTTCTTTCATTTCACTCTCAGAAATACATCATCTCAAAGCAGGAAATGGTAAAAAGCAACTCAATATGGCATGCAGGAGTGCACCATTAGAAGAATAATTGAGAATCATAATGGAGGTTGTTAGATTAGATGAATTTGTGCAATTCTGGAAGACCCTTAAATCTACATTTAGTTTTGTGTGCTTTCAAATAAACTATAAATGTAATTCTCTAGCATTTTCTGTTCAGCATTCAGCCTTCCACCCAAAGCACTTAAAAAAGACCAGGTGACCTAAAGGACGGTTGAGTCATTCCTGTTTATCACAGTGGTTTCCCTGAATAAGCAACACCTGCAGGCATGAGAACCTCGAAATGCTTGACACTGGGGCAATGGGAATATATCAATAATCAGAGATGTATGACCACACCTGCTTATCATTTTAATGAACGGATGGACTTGCTCAAATCGTCTGTGACTTTTTTCATTTATTTATAAAGATAAAACAATATGTTTAGTCTGATCTGTGGATCCTGACATTCATCTTACTGCCAGTGCCCCACAGCTGATTTAATGACTCAATCTTTCCAGTGAAATCTGAATATATATAACCAAAGGGAAATAGCTGCAGGATAGACATCGCGGCTCCTTTGGCTGTCCTACCTGCCACTAGCTGGCAATGGGAGGGTACATATAGGCGGGTAAAATGACAGCACAATTATGTGACATACTAGAGTTAATGAAGAGTGATTAATGCTTGGTGTAACTGTAGCCACAGGGGGAAAATGTTGATGGATGATCAAAAACAGTGCCTGGTTAATCAGTAAAAATGCCCTTGGTTCAGGGACTGACACTAACCTATGCACCTCCCACCTCCAAGTGCACCAAAAGATAAAGTCATTCAGTTCAGGATGAAGTGAGAGAGAGAAGTTCTGCAGTAGTTCAGTGAGCCTTATGTGGCCCGATTGAGTTGTGGCTATTTTGCACCATGTTCATGCAGTTTTTGCTTGGATGCTATAACAAAATTTTTAAAGCTGACACAGCAAAGACTAACAGATATTCTAACATCTGTCTTGGTGTACTTAAGCAGAGTGGTGCTTAGAGCTAAAAGCAGCCACCAGGTTTTAAAACAAGGATCTTTAGCAGATATATGGTTAACCACGTTTACCATGTAGTTTTGCAGGTTTTAGTGTGCTAACCCTACCACTAAATGCAAAGCAGAGCTGAAGTTAACAAGAGACTCATCAGTTTTGCAAAGCTTTGGTCATAATTTCAAGCATTTGCACTGAGACAGGACACAAAGTCACGAACATCTATTATGTTTAATGCGAGTACTTGTTCAAGTAACAAGTAAAATAACTTGACCTCTGCACAGCAGAGCAGCTATTTCAATGGGTGTATGTTTCTACTGCATGTAAAAAAATACTAAAAGCTTTGTATAATGATGGCTGCAATATAGGCCTGATGGAGCATTAGGGATAATCCTACAATTGCTACACCACTCATCTAATGTGGATGTGGAGAGTCAGCACCTCACAATGATTGTTTAATTGTAAGTGTAGTGTGAAGGAGTAGACACACCAAAAAAAAAAAAGTCTAAATACTTATCTCCATCTTGATTTTAAACAGATTAACATTTTTAATGCATCCACAGATTTATATTGCAGCCTATGCAATCTTTTTGACCCTTCTAACTTCTAAGCATATGATGACATTTTTGCTGAAGACATACTACGACCTTAATGTTTGCTACGGAGCACCTGAACACAGGACAGGAAGTCGGTGTGAAGGTCACCATTTTGGCCAGCAGGACACTATTCCCCAGAACAGAGAGGAGAGGAGCTGCAGCGGCAGCCTCTAATCCTCTTTAATTTGTTTTCAGATGAGGCTTTGGAATACCAGCCTGCTCCCTAAGCAGAGATCACATAAGAACGTGGGCTGGGACAGCTGTCTCCTCTTCTGGCAGTTTTAATACAGGTCTGGTTGCCACCCCACCCTGCAATGAATTTTTCTGTTGCTGAGCTATTTACTTTATCTGGCTTTTAGTATGACGTCGCGGATGCAATTCCACATAGTACGGAAGCACAGTAGTGCTAAAATGGCTGTATTTAAAAGGGAAAAAAAAAGAAAATGAATGTAGGTGGGGGTGGAGATGAGTGTTGCTTTGTTTTTTCCTTTATCAGCAGTCGAGCAGTGGTCTCCTCCTCCTCAGCCCTCTAAACAAAAACAAAGCTTGTAATTGGGTTTGGGTGTGTCCCCTTTCTCCTTTGTTTGACAGGAAAGGTTGAATTGAAAAAAAAAAAAAGAGAGAACAAATGCTTTGCTCACCTACACAGATTTGTACCTCACCAATTCACCTACGCTGGAGGTGAGTAAGATCACCGAGTAAAGGCTTCTGCATCTCCTTTGCAGAGCAGCAGCGTGGTCAGATAAAGGGTTGATTCGACTGAAGTGATGAAGCACATCTTGGGAGACAGTGGGGGTTTAAAAGCTGCTGAAACAAGGCATGCAGGCAGTAGGTCGGTGATGCAGGCGGGGGACTGGCAGTCCTTTAATCCTCACCACTGTGCTGATGAATCAGCATGTGAGTTTCATTTTTATCCCCCTTACCAGTTTCCTTGGTTCTTGAGTGATGAACAAACCCCTACTCTCCTTTAAAGTTTTTTGATGTAATATCCAACCACGGATTACGCCCTCTGCAATGGCCAGATTGGTACTGAGGGACTGGGCTAACAGGTGGATGGTCTCAGATTCCAGGTAGCTTTCAGGCAGACAGCAAGAGTAGTAAAATCCCTGAGGACAGGACTGCAGTCTAGTTAGAAAGCTTCCTTGATACTATGTATCTAAGTAATCCTCTACTAGTAATTGAACTATTCTGCTTGAAAAAAAATTAACATATTGAACTTGAACTGATATTTCCAATAAAAAGGGAGAAGGAGCTACATGACCCAGCAGATTTCTTTCAATTATTGCTTTGATCATTCTCTATCCCATGAACACAGCACATTGCTGGGAAGCTTCCAAAACTTTGCCTGCTTATGTGCCACATTTTGAACTTCTAGTGAGAGAGAGAAGAGTTCACTTTCTTTAAAACGTGTCACACTATACTGTTTTGTCACAGTTACACCTCGTACATTACAAATTTATATTTCAAAGAGTAGGGTCCATTCCGGCTTTCATTTATCTCTCTGCGTATGATGATTGTATGAGGATAGATTGACGATTATGCACTCTAGTTTTTTTTTCATCATACTCAACATGACTCCTCCATCCTTAAATGAAGCCAGATAGATGACAGAATATCGCACACAATTGTTTGGTTTTTAACAAGTAAAACATAAGCAAAAAAAAAAAAAAAGAAAGATACAAAGCAGGAAGACTCATTTTTAGGGCCACTAGAGTTAATAGAAATGTATAATACAATACCAGAAGCAGGGCTGAGGCACCAATACAGCCCTGCAGGTTATGTTTGTCAGGCAAACTCAGTACATTCAGTAGTAGATGTCTTAATTGAGGTCACTATGCCAATAGTTTTTCTTCCTCCTCTTTTTCCCTTTTGGAAAATCAAGGAAATTTCCTCTTTTTGACCTCAACATTAAAATTGTTTGAGTAAAAAAAAAAATAAATCACTGCCTGTGGAAGATTACATTTCTGGAGTGGCTGAGTGAGGCTTCAAAGTGGGTAGAACAAGAGCAAACCATTGCAGAGGTGTTGTGAATAGTCACTGAAAAAACAGCCTTCTTCTAACAGTAGCAATTCCACTGATAAATTGAGTCTGCAGTTTATGTTCCCTGCATGCTGGATACAGTCCTCAAATCCAGCCATTTGACATTCAGAACGGTCATTTTTCCACAGTCTCCTCTCTCATTTCAAGCCATTGCTCGTGACCTGTGGTGGTGCAGGGGTCCACAGATTTAATGCACAAACAGCTACTGATACCCTAGCAAGTCTGTCTCTGGGTTACCAGGACAACTTGCTTCCTTGGTAACAACAACATGACCATGACTTGTTTGAAGCCTTTCATTAATTTCGAACCCGGGTCCTGTTTACCGCATTAAAAAAGCACACTCAAGTATCTGTTTACTAGGCTCTGTGCCATTTGGTTCTTGTGAACTGTGTTTTTTTTTTTTTTAAATCCAAACAAAAACGACAGGCAACTTTTATGAAAACCTTAATATTATTTTGTAAAGGGTACACAAAGACATGTCATTGTCACAGTTCCATCTGGTTCATTTGACTTTTTTTTTTTTTAACAGAACATAAAAACTTAACACCAAACAAATATTTGAACTCTCTTATTTATTCATCTTGTACATAGCCAGCTATTATCATGTGTTTTTTTTGCCTGTTTGTTTGTCACTAAAATTGAACCGTGACTCCTGCCCCATCATAGATTAGTTTACTTCATGTAAAACACCCACACTTTTTGTACCAGAGGCTTTTATGAAAATTCGAGTAAAAAAAATAGCAAGTAGAATCATAAATGCTGTTTGATAAATTACTTTTCTGAGGGATGAGGCAGTATTTGGGAACACATTTGGTCTGTGCTGCGGATATCCACTTAATTTTTCAGGCGAAATAAACACTTCCAAGCTGAGCAGACACTTGGGCGACTGTCTGCAGCGGCGCACGTCTGCATTTAATTTACTTACTACAGATACTACATACTATAGAATAATACATTTTGTTGTACTACTTCATGCTCAAGTGTCAATAAAACCATTTTCTGCATGAAAAATCTGGTCAGATTCATATATCCACCAACCGACCACGCAGTGCCATAAAAGAGCTGAAAATTACAGCATTACTTCAAAATCCAACTTCCTTGTTAAACAATCCACTTTCAGCTCTTTACCTCACCCTGAGTTCTGCTTGCACTTCATAATAAATATTTAGGAGATGACTGAGTTGCAGCTATGATGGCTAACTAACTCGATTAGGATAAAATAAACACCCGGTCCTGCCACATGAGTATATTATTTGCATTTCCAAAAACTATTATTCTAATGCTGTGACAAGCCACAGAAGTTTTTTCGGGGGGTAAACATGTTACAAAAGCTTCTCATTGTGTCCTAACGTTTCAGTGTTTCTAGATGCGTCTTTTTGACTGCAGCTGGCTTCAGAAAGATGAGGCGTTACCCTACCAAGCCCTCAACAGCTCAACCAAGAAAAAAAATCGGTTCACATCTCCTAAAACAAAATTATTTAGATTGGCAGCCACAACAATAACAATTAATTTTACTCAGCTGCAATAATGATGCTAGAAGGCAGATAATGCAGTGTAATATCCTCTTAAAAACCCAAAAAAGCCATTTTATTCTACTGACGTGTCTGAGGCTCGCTCTGTCTTCATAAAATTTGCCAAATATTCCAATATAATGAGTCACTTTAGTTAGGAGGAGGGAGATTTTGCTTTTAGTGCATTTTTCTGCATCAGTGCCCATGTGTGTAATAATTCAAAAGCACATATACACAGAAAGGCATATTTATGTCCTTAAAAACTATATACAGTAATCATAAGTAAAATGTTATGGGTCTTTTTTTCTTTGTTTTATGTACGTGTAACTGTAATTTCACTTGGCTGTTGTGCCCAAACTTTATCATCTCTTTTTTTAAAGTCTCCTTACTCATCAGTTTCACTAAAAGACTCAAATCTGTCAACTGACAAATTTTATGTTTTAGCATCTTTGCTGGCGCCTTATGACAGCAAAAAAGTTCAATGATAAAATGCAGTCCTCTGGAGACTGCAGAGGACTCGGGTCAAGTGTTTCAGACTGGTGAAAGGCTTGTTTTTTTTCCCAAGTACCCATTTTTCCAGTTTTCCAGACAATGCTCTTCAAACATACAAATGATCAATTCATGTAAACGCCTCAGGCTTTTTGAAATCTCCAGTGAAAACATACAAGCTAATGGCACATTTGTCCCTGCACATACAAGTTCCCAGCTGGATAATCTACACCAGGCGTGGCTATATGGGCCATTTTTCCTGATGGCATGGCCATCGAAAATCTGGAAGCACTACAACTCCCTGGGGGCCACTTGCATGCTTCAGCAGTGGTCATCCTCTGTCTCTATCAGGAAAGCCTTCTGTGAAAGCTATTCAATTTAAACCTTGTATTTCTCAAGAGAGTTTTTCTTTTTTTTTGTCATTTGATGGTTTGAGAGGAGAAAACATATTTTCTGTGTTGGTTTTTATTTTCTAAAATTCTAAAATGAATGTAACTCAGAGCACTTTACTGTAATAACTTTACAGCAAATAACGAGAAATACATGGACTTAATGGCTAATGTAAACTAATACAAATGTAGAAAAAAAGAGAGAAAAAGTTAGGCATAGAGGGACCTAAGGTTTAAAGTTTTTAGTTGAGTGGCTAAGACTGGCACATGCTAGCAGCATCTCACTAACTCTAGTTAGCTCTGCTCCAACTCTGCTTACCAATGACATAATAATTCCACATGCCTGAGGCTGTTAAGAATGAGGACCCACTGACAAGGTTCATTGTGAGCAATATGGGCTTGTACGTGTGTACAAGTCTGTGTGCGTGTGTGTAGGGGAGCATGGTGAGGTGGGATTACAACTGCCAGGTGCTGACACTCTTGAAGCTGAGGCATGTCATTAAACAGTAAATCACTCTGACTGAAAAACATATCAACTCCCAGATTTCTGTTAGCAAAAGAAGACCTTCCGCACAGGCACAGATTGTGTTCTTGGCAAGAATAAATCAACATCCAGTCATCGAGATCCTCCCGCTATGCAACGCTTCCTGAGCTCAGCTTGCGTGTTGCAGTTACAAATCACCACCTGAGTTGTGTTGAATATTCTTCACTGCAGAATCCATTCATCCACGGTGGCTACCAGCCCTGTAAATGTGTTAAATTTAAAGATCCAGTAAAAAAAACAGTGTGTCTAGATTTTTGAGCACTCTGTATTTAATTAAACCAGCGGAATTATTTATTAATTTAATCCACTGCACTCAATAGGAGAAGATCTGATAATGTAGGGTAAAATATCTTTATTTTTTTTTGTCTTGAATCTTCTACATGGGCATCTGTGAATGTTGCCTGCTTTTAGAAAAATAAGTATAGTTAAAAGGAAAAGCCAATTTCTCACAACCTTGTTTTGGTAGTTGGGGCCATCGTGTTTGGTTTTTGACACCATGACATTTGTGAAATCTGGGGGATGCAGCAGTAGAGGTTGATACAGCTTAACAACAGAGTATAATAAGGCACCACAAGCTGTCAGACAAATCGCTTGTTTGGCTACTCGGCGCATTCTGCTTGACAGATTTTGATTACCAGAGATGTATAAAAAAATACCTTTGTGAATAGTACTCACATAGCATATATAAACACTCATATAGCATTCATATAAACAATACATATATAAACATATAAATTAGATGTTTAGTTGTGTATGTCCCATGATAAGAGTCATTTACATTACTGGAGTGAGGATGGAGCAGGCAGACAGTGGAATGCTCTTGGTGTTTGAACAGGCTGACACAGGAAGCTAATAAGGGGTTTGAAGATGTGAGTGTGGAAAGCTTGTAAGCTGGTAGACAGGTGACCAAGGGGTTTGGTGCGGCTGACAGGTGCAGAGCAGGTCAGGCTGGTGAATGGAGCCGTAGGCAAGCAGAGGAGTGAAACTGAGTTAGTTTGACAGCTGATGAAGTGGTGGATCGAAGCATAGGAGACTAATACTACTACCACTACAAAAAAAAAAAAAAAAAACATGAAACATAGCGAACTAGAACAAGAAAACACAGAGACCTAAGTGTAGCCAGTCTCATGCAGAACAACCTGGCAGAGAGTGACTGCAGAGCTGGGAGAGATATAATGCTGGAGGCGAGTTGATGATCTACAGGTGAGCATGCTGATGGAAATGAACAGGATAGGAAGGAGAGGGACACAGAGCGAGACAACGGTGGAAACTAAATGAGAGACCAAAGGAGAGCGAGGGATGAAGAAGCAAAGGGTATAACCAGGGCCATAACCTTTCTGGGTTGTTTGAAAGGCTCAGAAAGAACTGTAAGAAACCATCTTCCTAAAAAAAAAAAAGATCCTATTAGTCTATTATTTTTATTAGATTTATTACTGTATTATTATTCTTTTATTATTATTTCATGTTCTTGTTAAAAAGGAAGTGTGAAAAGGGTATTTTTTCTGATATTTGTCTATGTCTTTAAGATTTAATAGCCACTGAGTTTGTTAATGAGTGGATATGACACATAATATATCTAGTTTATGCAAGTTATACTCCTATTTACCTACTTTTTGGACTTTTCAAGACAAACCTACAAGAACACTAATTAAATACAAAATACAAATGGATAGTTTATTGCTGCCAGTACATTGTAAAACATATGTGTGGCATTGTCTAAGGAGTTCCCCCATCCTATTAAAACACATCACTGCCCACAAGCTGTAAGCTATTGCCTTCAAATCAGCCACATAATTTTAGAAATGCAGTTAGCAGGTGAATTTACTGATTACCATATGGGTCCGCATTTGTAGACATTTATAGTTGACTTTCTTATGTGGCATATTTTATGTGTTTAATTGCACACGGGTGTGTGTGTGTGTGAGACGGTGGAAAAATTCTTTGTATTTTAATGCAATCTACTAAATCAATCCTCAATCCTTTCACTCAGTTTTTAAAATAATATCAGCATATTATCCAACATATTCTTTTTCTTTTGTGAAAGTGATAATCTTAAACATGCTTTCGACACTACAAATCAGCTCTGTTTGTTTACACTGCTTAGAGGCACAGTTGAGGAGGCGCACTGAGAAACTCAGTCATCCATTTTTCTCATACATTAAGTTGCACTGACATCTAAGCAAAGGTAGGCCATAGCCATAAATCACAGAGCACAATAACGGGCACATTTTGGGCCGGTCCATCATTGGCTGTGTTTTGTTTTCTCATTGCATCTTGGCAAATTGCTGTTATTAATGGGAGAAAGCATAGTTTGCAGCCCTCATTAGATGTTGTTCCAACAGCGCCTCTGATGGATTAAGACAAGCCGGAGGCCTTGTCTGCCTCCACAACCAGCTAATATGAGCCAATTAAATGCCATGCACTCTTTGGCCACTCCACACTTGCCTATGAGCTCTTACAGGGATATGCTAGTATTCTTCTTTATGGGCAAACAGTTTTTAGTTTCATGACCAATAATTTCAAGGATTTTCTGGATGTCCTTTTTGCAGAACAATTGACTTAACCTCATATTCAGTGATAATAAATTATGTCCCTTTAAAGCAGCTAGTTTCTCTGAGGGTGCTGAACATTTTTCTTTGATCAAGTGTTCTTTAAACGTCCGTGCACATTTCTTCAGTCTCTCACTGATTCAAACTATTTGCAACACAGGCTCTGTTGGTTCTAGCCGCCACGTGAGAGTCACTGCTGTGGTTTGGGAGTTTTAGATCTCAGGCCTAGCAGAATGTCTGATTCATGCAGATAAAGCTTATGGATAGGTGGCTGTGAGCACTGTGAGCAATATATCTGGGGCTTCCTTAAGACGCAGTGCTAAATATCAGTGAAAGGGTCAGTATTGTGCAGCACTTCCATAAAAAACCCAAATCTGAGTCTGTCTGCCTGTGAATACAAGTGAAGCTTAAATGAGGATGTTCATGATGCCTGGCATAACTTGATAGAGTTTACTTCATTTATCAACCCTGATATTTCAGTCATATTTCTTTAAAAACAATTAAACAACTTTCACACACACTGCCTCTCATACTGCCGGTATATTTTTTTTCAATAATTTGATCCATCCAGCCTTCATCATGTATATGTGCAGTATTTGCTCATCTGTCTTCACACGAACTTGAGTGACATCCCTTTCCTAATCCACAGGGTTTAATATGAGCTATATCAGCTTCAACTATTCTGGGAAGGCTTTCCACAAGGTTTGGGAGTGTGCTTAAGGGGAATTTTTGACCATTCTTCCAGAAGCACATTTGTAAGGTCAGACACTGATGTTGGATAAGAAGCCCTGGCTCACAGTCTCCGCTCTAATTCATCCCAGAGTTGTTCTGTCAGGTTGAGGTCAGGACTCTGTTCTTCCACACCAAACTCGCTCATCCATGTCTTTATGGACCTGGTGTGCAACAGGAAGGGGCCATCCCCAAACTGTTCCCACAAAGTTGGGAGCATGAAATTGTCCCAAATGTCTTGGTATGCTTAAGCATTAAGAGTTCCTTAGACTGGAACTAAGGGGCCGAGCTCAACTCCTGAAAGACAACCTCTCACCATATCCCCACCTCCACCAAACTGTATGCAGTCAGACAAACCCAGACTCGGATTTACAGACAGAGAAGCGCGATTCATCATTCCAAAGAACACATCTCCACTGATCTAGAGTCCAGTGGCGGTGTTTTTTACACCACTGCATACGCTTTGCATTGTGCTTGGTGATGTAAGACTTGGATGCAGCTGCTCAGCCATGGAAACCCATTCCATGAAGCTGTCTACGCACTGTTCTTGAGCTAATCTGAAGGCCACATGAAGTTTGGAGGTAAGTCGTGATTGACTGTGCAGAAAGTTGCCGACCTCTGCACACTACGTGCCTCAGCATCCACTGAACCTGCTCTGTGATTTTATGTGGCTAACCCCTTTGTGGCTGAGTTGCTGTCATTCCCAGTTACGGTACTTTCACTTTGTTACAATACCACAGTTGACTGTGGAATATTTAGTACTGTTGCATAGGTGGCATCCTATCATGGTACCACGCTGGAATTCACTGAGCTCCTGAGAGCGACCCATTCTTTCAGAAATGTTTGTAGAAGCAGTCTGCATGCTTAGGTGCTTTATAAATCTGTGGCCATGGAAGTGACTGGAACACCCGAATTCAGTGATTTGAATGGGTGAGTGAATACTTGTGGCAATATAATGCATTCACACGTAGGAAATGCCAAAATTAATCCAACTTTTTGCGACAGCAAGACATTGCATTCTGAAATGCATTTCACTTGTACTGTAAACAAAGATATATCAAGTCTTCTGTGTTCAAATATCCAAAGGTAATTTAGCTGAATCAATTGAATAAATGTAATCACAAATACTACTCAGTGAGCTCATACAATCACAACCATGTAGTGGATTACATTCTTAGGACTTAAAGAGAAAACAGTAAAAGTGCAAAGTATCAGTAACTAATGAAAAAAATCCAATATGTTAAATAGTGAAAAACAAACAAAACATCAGCTGCCACTCATCCAGTTTTTAATCCCTGGCCTCTTTTGGAAGAAACATTAGACTGAGTGAAAGTTCATCATTCACTCCCCTTGCAGATAATGCCTGTAATGTAAATATCAAATCTAGTTAGCCTGCCTTCTTCTTAATAACAAGTCATTATTTCCACCCCCTAGGTGGCAGTGAAAAAAATTTACCACAAAAGGGAAGGAGGCTCACCACGTGCCATATAACTGAAGTGGGCTGCTAATTTTTATCCCGCCAGCAAATCACACCACTAGCAGAACAAATCAGAGCCAGGCTGGGGGCGGGGCAAATGACCAGGCCCATTATACCAAAATAATAAAGCTCATCATAACATCATTTTACAACATACACACACCTGTTGCAGGCGTGTGTATGTTATGAAGTGCCACTCATGTTAGCTTAGTCCTTAAAATGCTCCACTTAGTTTACAATCTGTTGCAAAGTGACTGATGATGATGTTGGTGGATGGTTGGTGACGAGTTTTACCCACAATGCACTTGGAGAAAATATCGGCGATCCACTCGAAAATTTGCGTCATAACGTTAAATGTAAGAGTGAAAATAAAGCCAGTCATGCAGCACATTTTATTCAATATTTTACACCTACTACATCACTAAAGTCAGTCGGTCTTGACTGTGCCAACCTTTAAAACCCCCGTGTAAAACACGAATGACGGCTGATGTAAAGTAGGCTACACAACGTGCTCATCTGGATACACTCAGGAGAGGGCCCGCCTTCTCCAGCTCTCCTCAGACGTGATAGAGGCCTCACTACCTGAAATCTTTTTCTCTCTCCCATCCGGGCCCCCTCTAGGCCCGGGCTGGGGGCGTGTTGCCCTCCCAGCCCCCCCTTGAAGCTCCGCCCCTGAAGCTCCGCCCCTGAATCACACTTTTGTGTTTCCTTATTCCGTATTTTAGATTCCTTGTTTTACTAATGTATTTGACCCCAATGCCAACTTATCACATATACGTTGTAAGTGGATACACAGGTGATCACACACCTAACTGGAAACCTTTTTCCATTATGAGGGTGATAGAAATGTGTAAGTTTTGCTGTATTATAACATATTGGGAATTTGCATTTGCAAGATAACTAAACAGAATTTGGTGCAAATTGCCGTATGAAGTTTTCTCATGAGCAAAATTAGCATGGACCAAATGCTCCCATAGACTTTGGTTTGCTTTAAAAAAAATTTTGCAGACAGCTGTCTAAACGATCACAAGTGTTGAATTTATCTAATGGGTGATTGTTCATTAAAGACAATTTTAATTAATTTAAAAATAATAATAATAAATGTGCCCAGTGTGGGTGTTTATGCTCAGAATGAATTAACACATTAGAGTTTTTGCTGTGTGAATTTTTCCCATATTAGTCTGTGCTTTAACCACGGCATCAATCACAACAAGGGATGTCGCTTTGTTGGAACACTTTGAAGTGAGAATGGGTAAATAAAATGTGTTTAATTTATGAAGTCATTTGGATGGCATTCAGTGGTTATTTAATTGCATGGGAATTATGCCCTCATGTCTTGGTATGTTCTGACTGAAACTGCTCCAGCTTCTCACAGGGATTATATGAAATGTGAACATCTCTGGTATGAGTGCATAACCCATGTAATTTGCTCTTTTAAAATTTCCTCATCCCTCTCCATATGCTTTGGAGCATTTTTATGTCAGTGGCTATGCTACTTTTTTTTTTCTGTGCCACATAGTCAGTGAATTGTTCACAATTAATCCCTGCAACCACAAAAGAGGACCACCATTTACCACTTATAACTAAATATGTCCATTACTGAAGGCAAGACACACATGCTTGTCTCCTGGTGAATGAGTAACACTGTATTCCACAGGAGCACTTTTTTTTTCTTGTAATATGCATTTACACCACCTCACTAGAAAACTCACAGAGACAGGCTGGGCGACTCTTCTTGTGCGTTCATAGTAAGTGGTGAGGATTTTCCGTAAGAGCATCAGCTCTGTGTTAATGACATGCAGTCCCTGAAAAGGTTTATCCATTCAATTTGACTCTAGAGAGAAGATCTCTTCAGCCTGCTGATTAAATTAAGATTCTTTAATAAGCATATCTAGGTGCAGTGACACGCGAGACAAGCTGAGTCTACCAATGCAGATACCCAAGACCCATCTTACATTTCTTTAGTGTGCTATATTTCTGACAGTTTTGTGTACTTTTACTTATTACATGTAATTTACTTATGTAAATTAATGCATTCCTGATATCCAAAATATCTTTGTTCAAGACAGTGTTTCAAGCCATTATCCTTTTTGGGGCAGCAGTGAAATGCAGTGCAGTTTTAGACAAAGGAACACTGGAGAGATTATCATGTAAACTGTGAGTAATAAACTTAGGTCATTCATACTGCAACTACAGTCACATGAAATAGAACTGGACTGCACAGAGTCCTGTGAAAAACTAAGTACACCCCATGTTTAAACAGCTTGTAGCAAATTTAACACTTTTAGCAACAATACTTTGAAATAATTGTTTTTGGGATAGGTTTATCAGTCTCTCCCATCCTCCACTAAAAAGGAGAGGGCCCATCTGGCTTGTTATCAGCACTCAGGTCAAAAACCTGCATTTCTGATGGCATGGTGGTGCTGTAGTGCCCATGGAGCGGCTGAATTGCACATCTGGAACTGCACCAGCCAGGATGTCTTTTTCAGCAAGGCTTTGCATTTTTCATCAAAGACAGTATATCTAAACGATATACTGTAGCTATTACAACAGTGTAGCTTCATAGTAGAAGAGGACAGGTGCTGAACTGGCCTGGAAACTGTTGCATCATGAATACAACAGTACAACAAAGAAGACCCAGGACTGGTGAGCAGATAGAATCCTCATCAGACAAGAATAGGACAACATTCCCATTCAAAATGTCCAGAAACGTGTTCCCAGATGGTTACGAACTGTTGTTAAAAGAAGAGAGGATGCTACGTAAAAAGGGAATTTATTTATTTTCATATGTACTTGTTTAATTTCAGCTCAATATGAGCTGCTCTCCTCTGCTTTTTTCAGCTTGTGTGTAAACCAGAGGAAAGCAGCAAAACAGCAGTAAAGACTCTTATCACAATGGTGGGTCAAAAATCATTTGGCCTATTGTAATATATTATGGCCATTCAGTGTTTTATAATGCTAGTGTTGCTAATCATTGCTATGGTTGTTGCAGGTTTTATATATATATATATATTTTTTTTTTTTTTTTTTTTTTTTTTTTTTTGGCTGTAGTGTACGCAAGCTTTCTGACAGATGATAAACCAATGTTTATCAGATGTTTTGGTTTTATATGCTGGTGCTCCAGTGTAATAACTTGTGCTATTGAATTTCACTTATATAGGTAAAGTGTGTATTCAATTCAGTTTTATTTACAGAGTGCCAAATCACAACAAACTGTTGCCTCAATCGGCTTTGCATTGTAAGGTAAAGACCCTACAATAATTACAGAAAAAAACCCAACAATCAAAACAACCATCTATGACCAAGCACTTGGTGACAGTGGGAAGGAAAAACTCCCTTTTAACAGGAAGAAACCTCCGGCAGAACCAGGCTCAGGGAGGGGCAGTCATGTGTCACGACCAGTTGTGGTTTAGGGGAGGGAGACAGGACAAAAGACATGCTGTGGAAGAGAGCCAGAGATTAATAATAGCTAATTATTAAATGGACTGTTTTTTTTGTCTTTATACAACATGTCTCATTCACCCACTCACATAAGCATGTCATTCTGTGGCTAAGGGATTTCTGTCTAACATTCACACATATTCATACTCCGGCGGTTGCATCGGAGAGCAACCAGGGGTTCAGTATCTTGCCCAGGGATACTTTGCCACACAGACTGGAGCAGCCAGGGATTGAACCACCAACCTTCCGATTAGTAGGTGACCTGATAATCGTGACCTGCTTCCGATTAGTAGGTGACCTCCTGATCTACAGCCACCCCATTAAATGCAGAGTTGTGTATAACATGAGTAAAAAGAGGTGAATGAAGAAGAAATAGTGCATATTGTATATTGAACACTCTCTCTGCACACCGTGGGTCAAGGGAAACATCATTTCAGTTCTCCACCTGTCTTGTACATTTGGCAGCAATTGACAATAAAAGTTGAGTTGAGTAAATCACCATTTTGCCCGGTATGACAAAATTACATTCTTTGCATGAGACCATGAGCAAACTTAGATGTCCTGTCCTTAAAAATTCAAGTCAGTGAGATGGACAGTGCAAAGACATTGTGCCTCTGATCAACATTTTCCTTAGCACAGAAACTGAAAAAGTGCTTTTTGAAACTATAATTATGTGTCTATAGCGCAATATTCATTGTACACCTCTGTGCAGTTGTCCATTTTTTGCAGTGATCACATGTGAAATTCTGTGAACCACTGATATGCTTAATGTTCTGTTAGCTATGCCATTATATCAATATTATACATAAATAATAGCGATTGGGTGCCACTGTATCACGTTTTATATTTTCACTTTCATATCCATCTGTTTTCCGAGATATAATTCCCTCATTAAATACCAAATGTGCTGAAACTGGTAATATGTTGAACAGAGGGTTGCTTGTGTGTCACTGGAAATGAGCCTACACACTGCTTCATTCTGCCAGATAGAGAGAGATCATTGCTAATAATTAAGAATTACAATATCTTTTAAAATTTTAGGTAGATATCATAGATGTTCGGACTCAGATACCCCGCCCCTTCTTTTTTAGGACCCCCCCCCTTCCAGTTTTTGGATGAATTTTTTTCCTCAGGTCTTCTCATTATCAGCAGGTAATTGCCTTTGTAACACTCCATTTTTATTTGGGAGATATAATCTCATGCTTATGCTGATGCGCTGTTCTGTTATCATCCACTGTGTGTGTGTGTGTGTGTGTGTGTGTGTGTGTGTGTGTGTGTGTGTGTGTGTGTGTGTGTCCCGTATAGTGAAACTGCAGGTCTGTGTGATTTTTTTTTTCTTGTGCAAAGGGCTGATGATCAGGCACAATAAAGCATTGATCTCTGAAAAGTTTGACCTTGTATTCAGCAGTTACTTTTTCACATTTTTTCTCCTTTGTGTTTGCTGTGTTCACAAATGAGTGAATGTGTACGTAGTTTTTTTTTTATTGTATGTTGTTGACTTTTTTTTTTTTATCACAGCAGGTTTAATTAAATCTTCAATTATAATACATTTGGGCAGCTTCAGGGTCTGCACTGCTCAACAGAAATTAGATAGTATATTCTGTGATTTTGAAGTGTAAGAAAGAATTGTTATTATATACGGATTATAATTCAGCTGCCCTGTCAGACACAATGGCAGCCTTGCCCATTCAATATATTTTCAACATCTTGTCTCTGACATTTTTCATCATGTTCTTTACTGACTATGAATGAGAAATTATTCATTGTCATGATGCTGCTAAAATGTCTTTGCTTCTCTCGGAGATTGAAGGAAGATGTTTATTCAAGGGCAAACGACTTAAAACACTGCGCAACAAAATGTGCTGGATAAATCCAATGAAAATAGTAATGTGAGAATCAAATACACAGCTTCATGTCATATCTGCTGTGTGGCAAGAAGTTCTAAAAATGTTGCACTGCAGCTCATCTTTTTGGTTTAATCCCTAAACCAGATGAAGAAATATGTAACTTATGTAACTACCAATGAAGTGTGCTCTTTGTTCTGTATAGGATAAATCATGGCGCTTTCTCAAAGTGAATCTATTATTTTTAGACTACTGGTATTTCTTTTCTAATGGGAAAAGAAAAGAAATGCCACTAAATTATAGACTGTTTCAGGAAGGTGTTGTTATTGTCTGTTACTGTAATAAAACTTTTTTTTTCTCCATCCTCTTTTTTCAGGGTATTTGACAGTTACCATAGAGCCCCTGCCTCCTGTTGTTGTTGGTGAGACTGTTACTCTCAAGTGTAACTTCAAAACCGATGGCAGGCTGCGTGAGATTGTTTGGTACAGGGTGAGTAAACCTTTCTACGGTTTCAAAGCCATTAAGCACAAGTTGCTTTCTAGAGCATTCATTTGTGTTATTTCTAGCCATTTGTCATTTGAAGGCGGTCAATGCCAATAGTCATATCACAGGTTTTATGGCTGTGTTCGAGCAACCGTGTGCTGTCAAACTGCAGTTGTTAGAAAACAAGCTATGATTTGAGCCAGCTGCATGGGAGGCATCACTGGATGTTGCTTGGGAATTTGATTTCTCAATCTGGTGGTCATCACCATCATTTCTTAATAGTTCACAGCTGGCGACTCAACAGTTATTAAAATCCCAGTTGGTGTGAAACACTGCCTAAGTGCTGCTTATAATTAGGTAGCTGTTGAAGGAGAAAAAAACAAAAACCTGGTGTGTCCAATATAGTGGTTTATATGTTTTAAAGTTCTGTATTGAAGTAAAACAAATCTGGAAAATGTTACAGTTGAGAGAGAAGAAATTTGTCTCACTTCAAGTGAGTCACTGATAAGCACTTAAAATGGAAAGCAGTAGCAGCTGCTGCCATCACATTCCTGCCTGACCATTTTTCTTTAAGCCAAACTCTCCATAATTCTTAAGAGCTATACAGATTTGCTTTGTAAAAGTATCCAACTTTTTACATTAATGAGTTTTCTGCTGATTGGATTTGTATAATGTAGCACAGACAAATTGCAGACCCTGAAATTTTATCAATCTAGCTTGAGGGTCTTCAGTAAAATGCATTATTGGGCTGCACTGTTTCATTCATGGTGTCTGTGATGCACTTTAACGACTCATCTGTTTACAAAACAAATGCAAGGGTAATTTGCCAGGTGCCATTATTGTTGTATGTGCATTTCTTCCTTCACTTTGTTCGAAGCAGATGTTGCTTTAAGGAGGCTTCAACTTTGACTTTTCACATAAAGCTTAGGCCACTCATCAGCAGTGAATAAACATTATTTCCAGGACACAGCATTGCATGAAATGTACAAGTATGTAAAAGATGTGTTCTTGTGAGCAAAAAGTCTGAAAATTAATGATGCTATCTATAAAGCTGTTGTACTGATTAAAGGAAATTATGTGTATACAGCATTTCTTAAGCAAAAGCAGTATTTAGCTAAATGTCAGGACATTTCAACATATAATGCATCATTTTTTTTCTGTATTTTATTTTTAAATTTTGTCTTGGAATTTCTCCAACTATCTTTACAAGAATTGCTGATGTAACCTTCAAATTAAATTAGTAAGTGAGCAACATGAATTATGTGGTAGAGGCGATGCATTTCAATATAGTATGGAAAGGAAAATTTAAAAATCCTCCTAAATGACACAATCAGTACTCCAGGTCCAGTTCTGCTACTGTTTAAATAATCAAATAAACAAATAAACTGGTAATTCAGAATATAAACTTGAATTTGTACAAATAAAAATAGAAATAAACCCCATCCTGGTAGTGAGGTATGCACTCCCTATGAGGTTATTCTGTATGTATTTGATAGTTGTTAATGTACAGCACTGTAGTGATGTTCACCTTGGTTTCACCCCCCCCCAACACTATTCATTAATGAGCAAGTTTATTGCTTAGGCAGGAAGTCTGCCTTTAGAGTAGCGTCTGCTTTCTCACTTTTATTATTGTGAAATAAGACAATATCTTTGGGCTCATCTTAGCAAATGCTGACCTTTCAAGGTAGGACAAAAAGAGATTTATGGCACTTTACACATTCGCCTTACTACCATAGATCACTTTCATTGCTGTGACAATTTCATTTAATCAAGCAGAATTTGGAGAGCATTGTTTTGCTTACATTCCTTCAGATATTTGCAGTGTCTATTGATAGCTGTACTTTAAATAACCACTCAGAAAAAAAAAGAGCTGCCCATATTAAGTGTTCTCATGGGGAAACCAAAGAGGTTGTAGCAGAAATCAACCTCCTCTCTCCGGAGGCCACTGTTCAGCACAAACGTTGATAAATTATAAATCAATTACCCACTTGGCTGCCAAAGTTTCTTTAATCTCTGCCTTTTATTTGACTAAATACTGTTGACTTCCCATTTTACCTCCTGTTCAAATGAAATCGGGGTTGATACTCACCTTGAGAATACTCAATCAAAGCTCAGCCAATCATGCGGCATCATGAATAAGTGGAATATTTCTCTGATGGTCGTTTGTGAAGTGGCTCCACAGTGTAGTGGTTTACGCATCTGTCTAACAACTGAAAGCTCCCCGGTTTGATCCCAGGAGGAGACAGAAATCCCTTGTTAGTTGTGTCAGGAAGAGCGTCAGGTGTAAAAACCTACCAACTCAAATATGTAGAGCTACAGGCTGTGGTGACCCTTTTGTGACAATGGAGCAGCTGAAAATGGCTTATTTGTATTTGTTTATATTCGGTTTGAGGATTTTTTTTTTTTTCAGCATAACGCTGCCAGACTGCAGTCAGAATTAGTCTTATTAGTGTTAAAGATAAACCTGATTATTTTAGAGAACCTTTCAAGGCACACTAACTTGAATTCTCTACAGTACATACAGCACTGCCAAGATAAAAGAAATGGATATGATTTTTATGTCCCACATGGTTTCTTTTATATAAACCTATATTGTATTTTCTTTTATCTCCTAATCATGAACGAGTTCATTTATGGTGACATGAATTCTTTCAAGTTGGAGAACATTTTTAAACGGCAGTACATCCTGTCCATTATCATCCATTTAATATTTTTTTTACCTCCACCAAAGAGGTCATGTTTTTTTGGCAGCGTTTGCGTGCGTGCGTGTGTGTCATTCTGTCTTTAAACACAGTAGCTTGAAAAGTTTTGAATGAATTTTGATAAAACTTTGTAGGGCTGTAGAGTGGAGTCATGTTAACAGTCCATTAAAATTTGGCTTATATCCACCAAGGTCTTCAAAGTGAACATAATGATTTATTGGACCAAAACTGACAAAAAGCCTTATAACATTGAAACTATGATTCTTATAAGTGTATAAAGATTTAAAATAGCTTGTCACATTTGACCTCTGACCTCTTCTTTAAGGTCAAACTTCCATAAAATGTCTTTTATCTTTAAAATTAAGCGTAAAATTCTACCACCTTCGTTTGTATTGGCAGCATTTAGGAAATGATACTATGACATGGGGATTCTAAATATCACATTATAGTTTGCATCCAAATATCGTGCCACATTTGAATGTTAACACATTTTTAAACCCGGAAGTGAAACTCTTGAAATTAGGAAATAAGTATCTCGGGTCCAATTAGCATAGCTTTTTTTTCCTTCCTTTTTTGGATAGCAGGGGGCTTGCCTTGAGTTGAATCCAGGACCCCTTGCTGTTCAAAAGAAGAACACAAAGACCTTTTAATGCAAGGCCAATGCATTGCCACCCTCCCTAATATAAATGACCTTGTTGAAGCAGGCCCCCAAACCAAAAAAGTATGCAGGTAAGCCAGAAGATGGGACATTATGGTAGCTCTATAAAGGATTACATTCAAGCACAACAAAGGGGTAAACTTTAAATGACCTTTGTTTGAATTCAGTTCCAAATTCCCCACTGCATTTATCTCCTGCTATGTGATATATATATATACATATATACATACACTATATTTGGTCGTCTGTCGTCACAAGCATACGAACTTGAGTGACATCCAATTCTTAATCCACAGGGTTTAAGATGCTGTCAGCCCACCCTTTGCAGCTATTAAAAGCTTCAACTCTTCTGGGGAGACTTTCCACAAGGTTTAGGAGTGTTTATGGGAATTTTTGCCCATTCTTCCAGAAGCACATTTGTGAGGTCAGACACTGATGTTGGACAAGAAGTCCTGGATCACAGTCTCCGCTCTAATTCATCCTAAAGGTGTTCTGTCGGGCTGAGGTCAGGACTCTGTGCAGGCCAGTAAAGTTCTTCCACACCAAACTCGCTCATCCATGTCTTTATGGACCTGCTTTGTGCACTGGTGTGCAGTCATGTTGGAACAGGAAGGGGCCATCCCCAAACTGTTTCTACAAAGATGGGAGCATGAAATTGTCCCAAATGTCTTTATATGCTGAAGCATGAAAAGTTCCTTTCATTGGAACTAAGGGGCCGAGCACAACTCCTGGAGAACACCCCCACACCATAACCTCATTGGATTGAAACACCTGAATTCAGTGATTTGGATGGATTAATTTTAATTAATTTTTGGCAACATAGTGTATGTTACTTTTTTTGTCAAGTTCTGATGTCAGTCATTCATTTATCATCTCAGTTATTTTGTTTTTATTGTTGTAGTATTAAGAATAAATGTTTGATATATTAAATAATGACATTACCTTTGTTTTTCTATATTTACTGCGCAGTTCCTAACTTGTACCAGATGCCTTGTTACCTCATTTCAAGTTAAGTTTTCTCTTAAAGCTGCTTTTAATATTTCAGTTACTCATGATAAAAAAAAACTATTATATCTATTAGGCTAACTTCTGTTTTTAGACTATGTCTCAGGACATTGGGTTAACTGGTTATGCATAATAAAGCTGATTAGTGCCATACTTCCCCATAATCATACCCATTTCTCTACATATATTATTATTAGTGGTGCCTAATAATTCTAAAAATGACATATTCCCCACACTGAGCTATTTTTTCTACAGTACAGTCTGCAAAATCTGCCTAATTATGCATGTTGTGTGGACGCGTAGATTTTCTGATGCATCATTAAAAACATGCAGACGAGTAGACATGAAGAACTTAGATGTTAAAAAAAAAGACTAAAGTTGTTTTTGTTCCTGCAATCATCAAAAAAAGCTAAATAAAACATTTTCACCCCCTCCTCTTTGTCAGCCTCCCACACTTAATCTTTAATAATGATCGTTTATGGATAGAATCCCTTATAATACTCTCATTTTAGTTTACTCAAGATGACAGACAGAGACAGGGAGTGAATGCAAGAGAGTGAGACCAGTCTTCGGTAATGGATGCTGTATAGCCCTGCAGCTAATGCTTCAAGAGCAAATAAATGAAAGCCTCTCAAGTGTCTGTGATAATGCACTACAGGCCACATGAATGTTTTTTAGTGAGTAGTGAATGCTGGCAGGCCACAGATTAAAAACTAAGGATATGTAATACCACCAAGCTGTCTTTTATACTTTAGCAGCATACGTAATAGTAATGATGGATGGGCCCTCTCTTTGGGAGAAGAAATTCAGCATGGATGTGCAGAGTTGAGCTCTGGCACAATTCTGCAGGCTCATCTAATGCTGCAATTGCTCTAATTTATGTCATTTTAATGAATACATACTGTACATATGGGACATCTCCCAGTGGGCACCATGGTAATGGTAGCAGAGCAAGTTGCGCCTGCCTTCTGAGTGCTCCTCTGTACTTTGTTTAATTTTACTAGCTGGATCACCTGTCTCTATCCTGCTGTCCACCCACCCCTCATTCTACCCATTACACAATTCTCCCCGCTCCTTGACATAACTCTTCTGGGAACTTCTCTCTCACCATCACAAGTATCTTCCCTAAGATGCTTCCTAATTTACCACTGACCTGTCAGTGCACACATGTGTGTGCGTGTGTGTGTGTGTGTGTGTGTAAGAGTGGGGGAGAGAAAGAGAGAGAGAGAGAGATCACGTATGACTTGGTGGTAAGGGTCCAAATATCTGTCCCAGGGCTATCATAGAGATGTTAGGCCCATGACTGTAGCTGAAGCAGGTCTAATATATGCCATTCTAGAAAAAGGTTTTGGTGGGTATGTTGTCATTTAATTAAAATTACTTTGGAAGTAAAAGAACATGTGAAGGTGGACTTTTTTTTTTTCCAGTGTGTGTGTTTTGGTGTTTGTGTGAGCCCTAGCACATCACGAGTTTACAATGTCTAGAAAGGACGATAAGCAAAGACATTTGTAAATTTCAATCATCAGCTAACGACCACTGAACACTTGTCAAATTTTAATTAAGCCATCTGCCACCACAGATTTGAGTCAGACCATCACAAGTCATTAGTTTGTTTTTTTTTTCAGCCTATGCTACAACACATTACAGCATTGTAATAATTGAGCAGCATTGATTTTGTATGCACATATATTAGGATGCAACTGATATCCAAACTGAAAATTGTTAACTATTGCAGTTGATTCAGTTTGTTTGAATACTTATTAAAATTACAACTGTTCCAGAGCAGACTGCTTATGTTGTAGCTCATCATTTCAGGAGCATAAGGAAACAGGACTTTTCCTTTGTAGTAACTGTCAGTTTGTTGGGTTAAACTCAGTTTCTTTTTATGGGAACAAACACACTGACCTCTCAGGCACCTTTCAAACTATCAAGATTAAGTAATGCATCAGCATGTTCTGTTTTGGTGGTAGAACACACAAACAAATCTACAAGTATAAATTCGATCCAGGCAAAAAGCATTGCAAGGACATACCTGAAAGCTTCTTTACTCAACTTATGACTTTTAGATGTAACTGTAAAATGAGCAAAATATTTAACCAATGACTCCACCAGAGACGTAAATGCAGCCACAATCATATTAACCATTTAATTAGGGACTACTGTTTCAAAGCCTCAATTTTTTGGCCAATTGTTTGGTGTTTCTTTTTAAGCCAGAAGTGAGGTACATTGGGTGGATCTACCTGAAGGCACCAGGCATTACTTTGTCACCTCCAAGGTAGCCACTGTATGCCCTTAAGCAAACCTAGATTTACACTCTATTTCCTTGTAAATGAGAACAAATTTTACAAAATAAAGATTATGCTGTATTTCTTAAGTGCTGCAACTATAGCTACTGTTTACCAAGGTCAGGGTTCAAGTGACAACAGGGGCTTTAAGCCAATGCAGTAGTTTTAATTTAGGGGAAGTTGTTTGAACTTTTGTCACAAAGTTAAAGAAAAGGAAGACAATTATTTTTGTCAAAAAAAAGGTGAATTTTTTTTTTTGTTTGTTATTTTGTGAAACAATGTCAAGCTTTAGCCAGTGTTCTGTCCCGACAAAGGCTTTTTTGTTAGTGCCAAGATAGGAAGCAGTGACATTTTATTATAGCAAAACTTACGTTTAAAGTTAAGTTCAGTAGTTCAGGATCAAGGGACAAAGTTTAGTCATAACTCGTGCCAATATTCCATGTAGAATCTTTCAGCGTTTGTCAAGCACGAGGCTGTCTGAAGTCATTTCTGTTATGCCATGTACCATTTTATTTGAGTAAAATGTATTCACATTTTAGAGTGCTAAACAAAATACATAACAATGGGACTATTTTTTTAGATAAAGAGATCCGTTGCTATGGTTACATTGAGCGGTCTTCAGTATGCCAATGCCGGTCCCCACTCTCTGAAAGATTAAAAAAAAGACTGTAAAAAGCGTGACTACAAGTGTGTACTTATTTTTTTTAATTATTTAATTATCTTTTTTTATTGTAAAAGTCATTTATATGTACCAACTTAGATTTCTATCTTGACATACTGTCATTATCTTAACAGCACAGAAACGTTGTAGAAGTCTACAGTGGTGTTGCCAGCTGTGTTTGGACATAGGCCAGCTGCCTTTGCTTCGTTGCTTAGAGGGGAATGTGATGTTTATATTTAGGAATATAGAATTAGCTCTGCAGGAATAAAAGTACTGACTGGGCTACAACTATACAATTTAACACATAGCGAGAAACATGTTCACAATTAATAGCAAACCACTTGGTGCGCAGACTCTGAGCACTTACTGTAATACCTCCAACTCCTACACTGCTTCTGGTAGTCTTTTCCAGATTTACTTGTGGCCAGCATTTGACAAATCCCATTAAAGCTGCTGACAGTGTCAAACCAAAATATAATAGAAATGCAAATGACTTATCTCTTGTCATACTCAGGCACGAAATATAGGTAGCACATTACCTGAGGGCAGTGTGTCAGTGGGTTTACTGTTGGATATATTTTACCAGCTACTTGACTAAAAAAGAGTGTTTTTCTAGCCAATAATCCTCTTTCTTGACTGAGAAGAGACACAGGAGGCATCATATGTTAAAACTGAGTTTTAAACCTTCAAGACAGGGTTGCCTGGGCAACTGGAATCTCTGAGTTCAGAAGAGAGCTCACAGAGTGTGTATGCACAGCACACTCCTGTGGGGTTATTGGGTGTCTGACTTCCAACTGGTTAATCCCCAAGTGTAATTGTGTAGGTTAGAAAACTTCCTTTCTCAGTTATCCATTGTAGTGTATAGCCATTTATGAGCTCTCTGTCTGTCTTTTTAGCTCTCTATCCATCTATCTGACTGTCTAAGTTAGCATTCATACAAGCAATCTTTGAAAATTGGCAGTGCACACAAAATTTGTTGAAGAAAATTCAAGCAGTATTCATCCTTGTAATTGTTTCCTTCATATATCCCATTTTTGAGAGAGTTTTTGGAGCTGTTATTTTTGGCTAAAAGGACCCAGTCTCAATCTAAATGCATGCCGTAGAGTCACAATATGTTCAAAATGTTTGGTGTATTCCGCCAGAACACTGAACAAATGCCATTCTAATTCATGTTATAGATATACTTAGCCAAGAAAAGTAAGAAAGAAAAAGCATATCTGCCTGCATCTTTTACTACGATATTGAATAGATGTTTGCCTAATACCACAAAGTTGAACCTATCGTGAACCTCGGCTCTGAGCTTTATTAGCATTAATTTGTTTTAAGGAGTTAAGGCCAGTCACCATTTTTGGCATTGGGGAAATAACCTTGTAGATTTCTATCCCGGGCTCTTTAAGCGTCAGGTCTCTTTTATCTCTTATATTTCTAACTATATTTTTTAACACTTTTTTTTCTTTGTCCTTAGTTTTGCTTCACTGAACTGAGAAATTCATAAGTCTTTGCATGCATTATAAGCTTTATCAACAAAGGGTAGTACAGATCTCTATCAAAACCTCTGGCCATGGTGCTGATCTAAGGTTCGTGCCAAAGGGCTTTCCTGGCCCCTGTCCATGGTGCTGATCTGGCTCTGGCCTTGAGAGCAAATAACAGCGCTTCCATCATCCACTGAATCTCTCTGCAGGATAATTCTGCACCTGGGAGAATTAACCTATTTGCTAAATAATAGTAAACTGGCTATTTGTCTGGTATTTGATGTTGTATGTAGCCAATATTCAGGTTACTCTGTATCACTCTTGTGATAGTTATTTTTGAGTCTACCTGTTACATCTGTGAAATATTTTTAGGTAGATTTACCATGGCAACTGTTTGGTGTTTCTCAAGTCTGTTGATAGGGCTTATGCCCAAGGAGTTATTTAGTCAGTTTTCCCTACCCGGCAGTACTTTGTTGCTTTTCTTTGTAAACTGCTTGTCTGTATAATATTATTACAGTGACTGAGTGTTACCCAGCCTCCATCTTGCTATGTGCTTGGGTTCTAACTAACATTTGTTTAAACACAAAAATATCATATTCTGTTTATTTTGTTGAAAGAACTGTTTATATTTTGAGTAGGTCCACTAGAGCCATATGCAGTGTAATAATAATAAATTTTCCAATCACTAGCTCAAGTAATTACTTGACACCACATTTACACACTATTTAGCATTTTCCCAGATGCAAATTAGGGCTATTATGTTCCTGATATGTTCATTGTTTTTTCCAGTTTTGTGTCTTTAAGTAAATACAGTTATACAGAGATTAAATCTTAAATGTGATGTGTTTTATAATTATTATTATAGGCAAAATAGTCAAATTTTATTTTTTCTATGTATACTGTTTTGATTGAGATAAGACTCGAGGCTTAAGGTTTTCTTAGAGTAACCGACCTATGTTAAAGGACATCAGTGTTACATTTTACTTTAAAGATGGTTGCGCTGACTCCTCTGTTGAAGAAAAAAAATAGTTTTGCCTCTTTAAACGGTGGTACAAACCTCTGTCATCTTTATTAGCCTGCTGCTCCATGCCGAATGTGGTACCCCCAGGGGAATGAGAGATAAGGTGATCTGGATCACTGCACAGCAACCTTCCCCTTTGAGGATGTCACTAGGGCAAATAAGCAGCCTGTTATACATGGTATGATAATTACACACTTCATGTCAGCAAACTACAGGATGATTCCCTTTTGTTATCCACAAATGCTAATGGCAACAAAAGAGACTGATCATTCTTGTGCCTGTCAGAGAGCCTGTGCTGCTACTGACAGAGATTACAATAGGAGATTTTTGATTCAGCCCTGCAATGAGAGCATAATACTGCCTTGTTGTTACCATCTCCCAGAGCTCCCCAGGTATATACAGTACCAGTCAAAAGTTTGGACACACACCCAAACATTTGACTGGTACTGTATAAAAGCATACATTGTATCTAATTAATCAGCAAATTCAATAAGTGATTGTATATATTTTTTTTTAAATCCTAACCTTGTGAGGTTTAATTATTGTAGGGTCTTTACTTTACAATATAAAGCACCTTGAAGTGACTGTTTGTTCTGATTTGGTGTGATATAAATAAAATTGAAAAACTGAATTGAGGTCATCACATTAGAATTAATGACATTCTGTTATACAGTTGTATTTGAGATGTATAGTATACAGTATGTCATGCACACATGAGATATTAAATCTGTGCTAATTGCTTTAGTCTGATATTGGTTGGAAAACTAACAGTGTGCATAGAGCAGATGCTGTAAAAATAATAAACTTTTTTAAAGAAACAACATAACAGTTGATGAGAGATAGATTTTAGACTGTTTTGTCATTATATTTTAGTAACAATAGACATACATGGTAAGATTTTAATTTAGACTGCAAAAGCCACGGCTCTTTAGGGCTTACTGAAGCTCTTCAAATTTTCAACATGTCTTGAAAACTCATAATCTCCCAACCAAAATCATACCAGATTTTAGAAATCCTTTTTTTTTAACTATCACAGAAGGATCAAACAAGAAAGTGATTACTTAGTGATTAGGAGTGGATCAGAGCCCAGAGCCTCTTTGTGACATTTACTTTAGAGGAGGAAGTCATTTCCATGCCAGTAGAATTTTAGCACTGGTTTCTATTTTGCTGCAGCACAACTCACCGGGGGGGGGGCATGAAAGCAGTAAAACAATTTGGTGTGTGATTTATTTATTTGTTTATTTGGGTAGAATGTATTTCCAAAGGAAGGAAAATATCCAAAGACAAACAAAAAACATAATGATAATCACATCCTCCAGTGTTGTCTGGGTAGCCAATGCCTGTAACTGATTCCTCTTTGTACTGAAGGTCTCTTGTTATCCAAAATTATAATTGAAAATTCAGTGTTTAGTCACACTGTTAGCACTAGTTGACACTTTCCTTAATTATTATAACTATGGGCAGTTATTTTTATTATGTCCCACCTATAATGCCTTACTATTATAAATCGTCATAAAACCACAGAATGTGTTTTATTCCACATAAGCCAGAGAAAATGTGCTCAGTCAAGAAGTATTGTGACTTTAATAATGACTACTGCTTAAATAATAACGTGAAAAACTGTATTTCATCATCTGCTGCTTAACTGAATTCTAAATACAATAAAGAGACATAAATTTTTTCTCTTTGTGGCACTGCAAAATATGCATTATTTGGGGAGCAAAATGTACATATGAGTGTGGTTAATACAATTTTACCCCACCAAATGAAAATATATGGAAATATATGAATGCCCCAGTTTTGTGTCTTTAAGTAAATACTGTAAATTTTAATGTATATCTTCATGCAGTATTCTTTTCTGTTTATCAAAAACCATATGCCCAAATTATTAACGTTAAAAATAAGAGTAATCATTAAAATCTGCTATCAATGCTGGGTAGTGTCACTAGATTTAGAGGTGCTGCAGCTGAAAAACTGTCATACATACAATTTTTGGCATCATTACATTCAAATGTATACATTTTTATAGCAATACTCTAATTGTAGTTTTTAGAGCAATGTTTTATATATACCGCCTAAACAAAATATTGTGATTAATCAATCACCCCATCTTTTCAATATTTATTTTTTTCGTTTGTTTGTTTTTGAAGAGATGGAAAAAAAATTATCACTAGATATACTTGGAAGGGCTTTAATATACCTGGAGATCGCACCGAAAGTATGTTTGGGAAACCTTGCAGGTTGTTCAGGTTACTATCCCACCATCTCAGCATGAATTAAGTTACTGGCACAGAAACAGTCTGACTTTGCCACCACTGTACTTATTGGACAACCAATTATAAATGTACAATAAAGAGTATCTGTTGTGACTATTAGGACATTTTAGTTATTGATTAAAAAAGGTGTAATCTGAAATCTTACCTGGAATTCAAGCAATTATGAATAACTTTGATCTTCCTTCAAATAAATAAAAATGATTTTTTTTTGTTCAATATTTTCTGCATTTTCTTTTTGTATTATCTTGTGCTTTATTATCACAAGAGAAAATTTCAATTATGATACTGTATGGGCTGCAGCAGGCTCTCTTTTACTGCGCTTCCTCAAAATAATCAGGCTATTCTCTAGATGATAGTTTTTTGTTGATCCCTTCAAAAAAGGCACTGACCTCATTTAAAAAGTGGCCTGGGGGCATACCGTCCTTCTCCAAAAAAATCATGTGTGGTAACCTTATTCTCTTTAGCCATCAATAGAAATTTTTTAACAATCTGCATCACTACTCAGTATTACAGTAGTACTGCAAGCCAAATATCTTGGAATTCAGCATTATAAATAGTAAATTGGCTTTAAATTTTGATATTGGCATTAAATATTCATTTTTAGGTCACATATCAGATTCAAACCTGTCTATATATACACTCATCGGTCACTTTATAAGATTCAACAAGGTGCTGAAAACATTGCTCAGAGATTTTGGTCCATATTGACATGATAGCATCACGCAGTTGCTGCTGATTTGTCGTATGTACATCCGTGATGTATGCCTCCCATTCAACCATATCCCAAAGGTGCTCTATTGAATTGAGACCTGGTGAGTGTGGAGGCAATCTGAGTATAGTGAACTCATTGTCATGTTCAAGACACCAGGCTGAGATTATTTGAGCTTTGTGACATGATCCTGATGCATCATCCTCCTGGAAGCAGCCATCATAAGCTGGGCAGACTGTGACATTTAAACATTACTCAGTTGGTACTAAGGAGCCCAAAGTGTGACAAGACCCCCCCCCATACCATCACACCACCAGAAACCTGAACAGATGACAGATGATGCAAAGCAGGATGGATCCATGCTTTCAAGTTGTTTACACCAAATTTTGACCCTATTATTCAAGTATTGCAGCAGAAATCAAGACTCATTAGACAGGCAACATTTTTCCAATCTTCTATTGTGCAATGTTGGTGAGCCTGTGTGAATTGTAGCCTCAGTCTCTTATTCTAAGCCGACAAGAGTGTGATCTCTTCAGCTGCTGTAGCCCATCTGCTTCAATGTCCAACATGTTATATGTTCAGGTATGTTCTTCTGCATACCCTGTAGCTTGTAATGAGTGAATACATTTTTATTTGAGTTACTGTTGCCTACCTATCAGCTCTCCTCTGACCTCTGGCATTAAGACATTTTTGCTCACTGGATTTTTAAAAATGTATTTTTAAATTTTTATTTATTGGGCCATTATTTGTAAACCCAAGAGATGGTTGTATAGGAAAAGCCCAGTAGATCAGCAGTTTCTGAAGCACTTAGACCAACCCATCTGGCACCAAGAACCATGCCACATTCAAAGTAATTGAAATCACCTTCTTTCCCATTCTGATGCTTGGTTTCTATGTATATTTATTTATTTTTACCTGAAAGAAGTATGGCTTCAGATTAGCACACCTAATAGAACGCCTGTAGTGGTTCAGTAGATTATTCAGCAGAACCACTTTTTGTCAATGGTGGTTTAGACTGACTCCCATTGGTTATCAAAAAGCTAGTTAGCTAATTATAAGCCTTATTATTTCAGAACAAAGTTTTAGTTAGACAATTTTCCCACTAAAATAACTTTCCCATGATCTGTACTGAGAGATCATGAGAAAATTTCAAAAATGTATTCTAGGAAAATTTTAAAAAAGCTCGTGATGCCCTGTACAGCTGCTGGTGAAAACATAAAAACTATTTTGATCCTGTTGTGTCATAAAGTAACCAGAACAGGTAGAGCCATAATCTGAGTCCAAATCTGAATTGATTTAGTTTAACAGAGACACAAAGGGTTTCCAAAAGAGCCACGAGCAACAAAACAATGGAAGAGGAGACAAGAGGATAGGGTAAGCACAGGAACGCTAAATGAAACATGAAGCTAACTGAGCCTGATGTTATTGTGACTACAGCTGAAAGATCTGGCAAAGGTGGAGTGGAAGAGGCTGTCCTTAAGAGCACAGGTGAGTGGAGGAAATGAACAGCAGATGTGTGTCATTCGGCGTGCTCTGCAACACATGTTGAACACCATACCTCCAGAGTCCCCAGAAGGGTGATAACCTGCCAGACACATGCATGCCAGAGAGAGAGAGACAGAAAGAGAGAGGTGTGAATACATCACACATTGTTTTGGCCTTTTCTTTTTTTTTTTAAGATGTATTGTTATCTGGTTAGTTGAGATGGCAAAACAACTTTGATTACTTCTAGCTTTTTATTAGAGGTTTGTTTGTTTTGTTTTAGCAATCATTAAATTCTCTGTGTGTGTGTGTGTGTGTGTGTGTGTGTGTGTGTGTGTGTGTGTGTGTGTGTGTGTGTGTGTGTGTGTGTGTGTGTGTGTGTGTTGGGGGGGGGGGGGGGTTCCTTTGCTCCCATTCTCTTTGTGGCACTTTCCGTGGTGAGCGGATTGAGGTGCCCTTTGCACTGAGAAATATAATGTAGTGTGATTGCATTCCCACTCATGCAGATTCTCACTGGATATTATGCATGATTGAAGAGAAATGGTTGAAATTTGGGAATGCATGAGGATGAAAAAAAAACAATGTTTGCATTTATTTAAACTGAAATGGTGACAATCAAATTGTTAATGTGGAAAAATGCAGCGTCAATACCATTTCTGTTTTCTGTTTCAAAGGTTTGTTGGAAGTTTAAATAAAGAAAGCTTTGAAGCACTGAGACATCAGATCTGCTTGAATCTGTCTGTTTCAAAAAGTTTCATATAAAGAGAAGACCAAAGAAAATGCACCTTGATCTTATATTTGTTAAGCTCTTTTAACAATGATAAATGTTCCTGCAATGTACTGTAGCCTTCGATCAGTATAGACTTATAGTCCTGAACATCAGTCATGTTAAGAGATTTCCTCATACCTCACACATGAGTGTTACCTAGCATTTATTGTAATAATTTCACCATAGCAATTCTTCCTCTTTTTACATTTTTTATTATTTTGTTTCTGGTCATTAATTTTAAGGTGGAGTTTTTTTTTCTCCACACTGGCATTTTTACCACAACAAGCAGGCTTAAACCCCCAGGTATTACTTGAGAATCTGTATCTTATTTGGATGATAATTGTAAAACATAATATTAAGTCTACTCAGATTTGATGGCATTCCAATGCATGCCAAAATGCAATTGAGAATGAGATTACAGTTCACATTTGTCCTTCCTAATGCGATGGGGAAATGTATTTTTCACCATCTCTGTTTAGATTGCAGTGTTTCAACCAACATTTGCTATTTAATTTGACTAAAACATTGGTTGTTAAATGTTTGCAAAAATGGGGAATCCAGTTCTTATCCACATTTCTGTAGAGTTTCGGTTGCAGTTGGTAATGGATGGCCAGCGCGCCTTTATTTGTTGTAACAATAAAATTCCATTAATGCACCCTTCACTTTCAGTGCCAAAAGCATACTCTTTCCAGAATTTAAAAAGTACACTATGATTAATGCCACACACTATGTAGCAATGTGTAAATGATGGGACTAAATGACCCAATCACCAATCAGAGGCTTAAAATGGACTGGGTTCACTCATGACCAGGCCAGAACTCCAGCCAAGGAAAAACAATTAGAGAAAAGCCCCTCTTCCCCTGTGGGTTTAATGCTGGTGGAGAGATAGGTTTTGTAATAGATTTTTGTCCGTGTAAAATGAGATGCTGACCTCTAGGTCCAAGACATTCAAAGACATCCCAACAGTGGTACAGCACACTCCCACTGGGGCTAAAGGATATTCATGCAGGACATCATTCTTGCACTTGGTGTGAGTCACACCAGTCATGACAGCCACTTCTCAAGGCAGTTATCATCAGGGAGCCTCAAAGAGTGTCGAAAGTGGAGCTTTTTTTTTTTTTTTAATGTCATGAGATGTTAGCAGTTGACTCTAGTTTTTTTCAGTTTCTTTTTAGCTGTTGAATTTGTTTTACTCAATCCTTCTTCACAGATAAAATTAATTTTTTGTGATTGTTTAGTGATGATTAAAGACTTTTGTTTTGTAACTCTTTTGTCATCTACCAGAAATCTTTTATTTAACATATTAGCATTAGTCCGAACTTTTCAGTAGTTTAAGCAGACTGATAAAATGGTAAAGGTGTTCATAATATTTTTTAGAAGGACATTTGTATGATATTGTTCTGTGTTCTCAGTTTAATGCTGGCCCCTTTGTTCCCTTTTGCCATAATGTTATTTATTCATTCAATCATTTATTACATTTCTATCCATAAAACTTTATTTTATCCATGTGCTGGCTGCTGGTCATTCAAAGAAAGGTTTGATTTTGTTCAAAGTTCTGTAAATTTGGTCCAAAAACTTAATTTTTTTATTTTTAAGTTGGTTTAGTTTTGTTTGTTTGTTTTGTAGTATGCAGTAATACTGTCAGAGGACCCCAATGCAGGACTCATGAAGCAAGAACTAAATTTAGACTTAAGCTTTATTGACAAGCGTTATACATAAAGTGGGGCTGGTCAGGTGCCAGCAGTACGCAAAACTAAACTCTGAACTAAACATGAACTATGAGTACAACACACACAGCAGAGGAGTCGATGACGACAAGGACACGACGAGGAACAAGGGAAAACAAAGGGATAATGAGGGAAGTGGAAACATCTGGGGAGAACATGTGACAGAACACACTAACGAGACATGAGATGCAAAACCAAACATAAAGCACACAGGACAAAAGGATCATCAAAATAAAACAGGAAGTGAGCAAACACAGCAACACAGACTTAACACAGGAGGGATGACACAGACACCTGAACACAAGACCACGGGGAAGACAACATGAGGGAAACAGGAACTAACACAAATAACTCAACAGAAAATAATGACAAAATAAAAAAATAATATCCTAATCCATAACCTACAAACACAACTCACAGAAGAAACATTAGTCACACTGGACCAACGGCCCAGGATGAAAAGTATAATCGGTTTCTAGACTTTAAACTCCAGTTACTGTTAGAGAGAAAAAAAAAAATATATATATATATATATATATATATATATATATATATATATTATTGCTTATCCATTTGAGTCCATGTGAAACATGCTAAGAACACAGTTACAGCTTTTGTGTTTGCTGTAGTTTTACCATGCTTTGACTTAGGAGAATGTTATCAGCACTTTCTTTGTTATAAAATACAGTAATAATCAGTCAAGATAATATGACCTTAAACTTAAAAACTAGCCAAAAAAAGGCTGGAGTTTATATGCAGAAAATGGTGTATATCATGCATTAAGACACTCCAGCACTGTAAAGTTGTATAATGCAGGGCAGTAATGTATTTGTCAGTAGCATTTTAGTGTTTTATAAAGTGAGGCAAGTAACTTTGGGCCAGGCTCAGTCATCACCCTGTGTCACACACTTTGTGCTCCAGTACCCTCTAATTTACAAATTGAACACTTTGTTTAATCCCCCCTTTATCCTGATGTTATCCAACCATTTACAATCAAAATCCAACAGAGATATCTGTGTAATTTATGTGTTCATGCTCTCCCCTGCTGATACAGCACATGTGTGGTGGGCCCTGATCGATCAGCCACAGAGACAAAGGGTTTTGTCAGTTGTCCCATTAAACAAAATGAAGTATTGACAAATGCATTCACATATTGTGCCTTCAAAGGCCCGCTTTGCCATAGATTGTAACACTATAGGTGTTTGGATGGATGGATATATATAGAAAGAGGTAAATATTGTTTTTCTTTTTGCCTTTTTAAACCTCCTTGCAATGTTAATCAATCAAACAGACCAGACTGAATCAGAGGAAAACTTGCTGCCACCACCAACCTGCACTGTTTTGAAGCAAAAAGAGATAAAAGCACAG